>NC_134023.1:27560253-27881087 GCF_040712315.1 Castanea sativa
ACAAGCCCTAATTCTTGACAGTTTTTATGGCCAGACTTAAAATGGTCATAACTCACTCAATATAAATCCAAATTAGGAAAAATTTATGTTCAAATTGAAGCCCAGGATGTATAATTTTCAATAAAACAAACCTTACTTAAATATTCTTTGTGGATAAAAATGTATGGTCAAAACAGTGAGAGAAGGTCAATTTTCAACATCGTTTTTAAAGCAATTTGAGCACTTTTGAGTTGTGATTACTTTCAAACTATCAAAATAACTTGAATTACCTTTTGTACACATGTAAAGCTCATCATTGTAACCAGTGACTAAAGTTTATTAGCTAGGTACAAATTGAAGTGTCTAAGGGGCTCAAAGAGGTCATCCATGCCGCTAAAGCCATAAGCCGACTAGGGTAAGTAACTTCCCGAGTTTTGACTATGGCTCCGGTTTTAGACTTGGAGATGAGTCTCTCTCCCTTTAAAAGGGCACGATGGGAAGAAGAATGTTTAGGTTTTTCGAGAAAGAATAAGGAGGCTACTATTTAGCCCCATGATGATGCATTGGTGGTTACTTTATGGATTGTAGGTTTAGATGTGAAGAGAGTAATGATAGACTAAGGGAGTGGTGCTGAAGTTATGTACCTAGATCTATATGAGGGGCTAGGCTTAACCCCCAAGGACTTAATCCAGTATGACACCTTCTAGTGGCCTTTGATGGAACCATGGTGAAACCAATCGGCCAAATACGATTAACTGTGGATGTAGGAGGAAGAAAATAATTGGTAGATTTCATAGTGGTCCACTCCCATTCTCCTTACATGACTATTCTCGTTTATCCATGGATCCATTCCATAGAAGCTGTGCACTCTTCCCTGAACTAGAAGGTAAAATTCCTGATTGATTAGGGTATTTATGAACTTTGGGGAGATCAGAGTATAGCCTGGTGATGCCAAATAATTGCTATCGATCACAAACAGATAGCAGAAGTCGAAATATCCAAGCATTCATAGCAGCTATAGTCCCCCTAAGAGAATCCAAGTAAGCAGTTGGAGAAGGTGTATATATACCTTGGAGACAGGTATTTTCAAGTGGGGAAGAGTCTCCCAATCATGGAGAAAGTAAAATTTTATTGTATTTAGTGGGCAATGTTGATGTCTTTGCCTGGGACTTGTATGAGGCTTCCAGGGTGGATCCAGAGTTTATATTCCATCAGCTTAACATGGATCCCAGCTGCACACCAAAGAAGTAAAAGCCACGTAAGTCCTTGGATATCCATGCTGACATAATGTAGGAAGAAGTGGATAAGCTAAAGGAGGTTGGGTCTATTAGGGAGGTGTTTTACCTTGAGTGGTTAGCTAACACGATGGTAGTAAAGAAGAAAAATGGGAAATGGCGGGTATGTGTGGACTTCATAGACCTAAATAAAGCCTGTTTGAAAGATCCGTTCCTAGTGCACAAGATTGATCAACTTGTTGGGCTACCATTGGGTACCCAAGCATGAGTTTCCTCGATGCCTTCCATGATTACCACCAAATAGCCTTAGCTCCCAAAGACCAAGAGAAGACATCTTTCATCACTCCCATTGGTAATTATCATTATAAAGTCATGTCGTTTGGATTGAAGAATGCGGGATCGACATATTTGAGGATGGTCACCAAAATGTTCAAGGGACAACTAGGAAGGAATATAGAAGCCTATATAGATGATATGATGGTAAAGAGTAAAGCTGTGGAGGAACCTATCTCGGATCTCATGGAAACGTTTGAGACTTTCAGGAAGTATTGTCTAAAATTGAATGCATCTAAATGCGCCTTCAAGGTAAACGTGGGAAAATTCCTAGGATACCTTGTTACAAGTTGAGGTATCGAAGTAAAGCTCGACCAAATCATAACCCTACAAAATTTGAAATCCCCGAGGGGCCCAAAGGAGGTCCAACGACTTACAGGAATGACAGTGGCCCTTAAACGTTTCATTTCCAAGTCTACAGACACGTGTAGTCCTTTCCTCTAGCTATTGAAGAAATTGAAGGATTTCCAATGGGCAGATAACTGTCAAAGGGCTTTTTATGATCTAAAGTCATACTTAGTTCGAGCCCCAATTCTATCCCGACTAGTAGCGGGCGACACGCTATACATGTACTTAGCTCTGACTAACCACGCTGTAAGCGTTGTACTAATCTAAGTAGAATAGGATATTCGGAAGCCAATCTACTATGCTAGCAAAACCCTCTTAGAGGTTGAGACAAATTACCTTCCCCTAGAGAAAGTTGCTTTGGCCGTTATCCATGCTACCTGGAAATTGCCTCACTATTTCCAAGCTCATACAGTGATAGTTTTGATCGAACACCCATTGCAGGCCTTACTAAGGAAGGCGGACTTCTCGGGAAGGATAGCAAAATATGGGGCATCTTTAGGGGCTTTTAATATCCAATACAAGCCCAGAACCTCATTAAGGGGCAAGTCCTAGTTGATTTCATTGCTGAGTTTACCCCAAGACATCTTGAAATTTTGAACATTGAAGGGAGCAAGTCAGGAAATCTTGAGGAATGTTTGGTATGAAAAGTATACATGGATGGAGCCTCAAATTGCCAAGGATCGGGAGTTGGCATAGTTCTTATCTCTTCACAGTGTATAAGGGTGGAAAAGTTATTCAGGTTAGGCTTTCAGGCATTAAACAACAGGGTGGAGTATGAAGCCCTCTTAGCGGGGCTTCTGATAGCCAAACAAGAAGGGATAGCTAGATTAAGACTTGAATGTGACTCTTGGTTGATAGTAAATCAAGTCAACGATGAGTTTGAGGCTAAAGATCAGAGGATGATGACATTTTTGAAAGAAGTTGGAACCTTAAGGTCTCTGTTTGAAAGCACAGATGTCTCATAGATTTCCCGAGGGAACAAAAGTCACACAGACTCTTTGGCTACCCTGGCTTCATTGGTAAATGACCTGCTCCCCCGAATTATATCAGTAGAATTTTTGCCTTTGCCTAGCACCAGTCACCCGAAAGAAACCACGGTCCTGAGCATGCATCCATCCCCTAGTTGGATGGACCTCATCCTGGCATATCTTCAGGGAGGAAATCTACTCGAGGACAAATAGGAAGCTGAGAAGGTTAGATAGAAATCGCCCAGATATTAGGTATCCAAGGAAGGAAAGTTGTACAAGAGATCATATTCAGGACCCTATTTATTGTGTGTCCATCCCAAGGTAGTTGAAGTACTTTTGGAGGAGTTGCATGAAGGGATATGTGTAAGTCACACGGGAGGAAGATCCCTGGTGCACATGGCCCTCACCCAGGGTACTGGAGGCCAAGCATGCAAAAGCAAGCCTAAGAGTTCTCTAAGAAGTGTGATCAATGCCAAATGTTTGCCTCTAGCATCCACCAGCCTAGAGGAGTTTTGAACCCAATATCAAGTCCATGGTTGTTTGCCCAGTGAGGTCTGGACATAGTGGGGCCTCTCCTTAGAGCTACGGGTAACAAGAGGTGGCTTTTGGTGGGAATAGACTACTTTACTAATGAGTTGAAGCTAAGCCTTTGGCTAATATCCGGTACACTAACGTTAAGAGATTTGTATGGAGAAATATTATGACGTGGTTTAGTATGCCCAAAGTTCTAATCTCGGACAACGACCTACAATTTGATAATAAAGCTTTTCGATGATATTGCTTGGAGCTTGGCATCACTAATAGGTATTCAATTCCATCTTATCCCTAAGGTAATGGTTAGACTGAGGCTACAAAAAAATCTATTATGAATGGGTTAAAAAGAAGATTGGATGAGCCAAAGGGAAGATGAATTGAAGAGCTCTTGAGTGTGCTTTGGGTGTATCAAACCACTCTTAGAAGGTTAACTGGGGAAACTCTTTTCTCAATGACCTACGATGGGAAAGCAATAATCTCTATGGAAAAGGGATTGCCTACCTCTCAAGCTGATAGATCTGGTGAAGAAAGTAATGATCGATTGCTTGGCAGACATTTAAACCTGGTAGAGGAAAATCGTGAAGTCGCCTTGGTGAAGTTAGCAAATTATCAGCAAAGAATTAGCCGTGGGTATAACAATGGTGTTAAGTGTAGAGAATTCAACCACAGGGAACATGAGAGACACCATAATGGGAAGCTGGGACCTAACTGGGAAGGGCCATATCAGGTGATGTCCATCGTGGGAACAAGAGCATATCGATTAGAAGACCTAGATGAAAGGCCTATAGCTAGGCCTTAGAATGTATTTAATCTAAATAAATATTACTTTTAACTGATATGTAAATAACTGTACATTATTCTCATTTGTTATTATTAAATCCTAAGAATAGCGAAGTTCAACCAAAAAGTCCACACTGCGGTAGCAGGATTATCATACAGAAGAATAAATCCCATGGTACTAGACCCAATCTTTGCCTCGGGTAGATCTTAAGTAGAACTTTCTGCCTTAGCTTGGTCACTAACAGCAAAGGGAAATTAAGACTTAACAAAAAAAAAAAAAAGAATCCCGTGGTATCAGACTCTGTCTTTGCCTTAGGTAGGTCTTAAGTTGAACTTTCTACCTTAGCTTGACTCCAGGGTCACTAACAGCAAAGGAAAATTAAGACTTAACAAAAAAAAAATGATGATAACAAATCCCGTGGTACTAGACCCCATCTTTGCTTCGGGCAAGTCTTAAGCTAAACTTTTTGCCTTAGCCTGACTCCAGGGTCACTAATAGAAAAGGGAAATTTAAGTCTTAACAACAAGAAAATAACGATAATGAATCCCTTGATACTAGACCCTGTCTTTGCTTCGGGTAAGTCCTAGGTTGAACTTTCTATGTTGTTTGATTCCAAGGTCACTAACAGAAAGGGAAATTAAGACTTAGCAAAAATGACGATAAAAACCTGTGGTATTGGACCTTGTATTTACCTCAAGTAGACCTAAAGAAAAACTCTTTGCCTTAGCTTGACTCTAGGGTCACTAACAGAAAAAAGAAAAGAAAAAGAAAAACAAAGAGAGAAAAAGGAATTCTGTAGCGTCAAACTTTTCGATTCCTTTAAGCGCATAAAAGGTTTAAGCACGACCACCATGTGAAGATAAGCGAATATTCTAAACCACAGATTGTGAAATAATAAACACCAATGAATATTTAAGAAGTGTATAATTATATGAAACAACCATATATGTAAATAAATTTTTTGAAACTACAATATTAGCCCTTCAGCACACCAAAAAAAAAAAAAAAGGAAAGGAAAGAAGAAGGGAAAAACTAAAAATTTAATCTAAGTACATATTCCTTTTAAGTTACTCTTGTAAACACTGTATTTTGTACCCCTTATGACTCAGGCCCCAATTCCTCAATGATGCTGAAATTCAAAGGCTCAAGGTTGGTTTAGGGTCCAATCAGAATACAAATTGACTTGAGAGGTGTTAAAATGGAAAATATAACTCTTTATGAGCAAATAAATTTATTTTTGAAAAATAAAAGGCTATGGAAACCCTCGGCCTGTGTACGTAGGCAAGGACCCACGTATGTAGTTTTGATGCATGTGTACGCAGGCACGGACTTGCGCACGCAGGTAGGGTTTTAGAAACCTATGAAAGGCAAGTTTTCTACATTAAAGATTGAGGTTTGGAATGAATCACACATTGTTTAGGAGCCATTCCAAACCCTTATTTTCTCAATATATAAAGCCATACATAGTACTTTCTCAAAAACACAGAAGATCCTAAGGAAAACCTAAGATTTACTAGAAATAGTGAATCGAATAGGGAGTTTTTCACAAAACATGATCAAGTCAATTTTATATGATTGAGACCTTTTTTGGTCTTGATCTTTCGAGTTTAAGATTACTAATCTCCTTTATATTTGATTGTGAATAGATTGACTAAGGGGAACAGTCAAAATCAAGCTGGAAAAGCTTCTTGTTTGAGGTATTGAGTTCTAAACATTTTCTTTTCATTTCTTCATTTTGATTATGTTTTAATTTGTTTTCTTGCTTTAATTATGTGTTAATATATTTGTTTAGTTTAAGGTTATGTAGTTCTTATCTTTAAAAGCATGCTAAGTTGTTAGATTTGCCATTTTAAAGTTCTGTTTGTTTTCTGTGTTTCTGGATTAGGGTTTAGGTTGTGTCTGCGTATGCATAATTGTGCCCAGAAACCCTAATTTGAGTTTTATGCTTTTATTTCTTTCACATCATATGCCTCTATTTTGACCTCCTTGTATGTTTTTGAGTCCTTGTTCTTATTTTTTATTGCTTGTTTGCCTTTAACATGCTAGATTAGGGCTTCTTTTATTTTTGCTTATATTCCATGAACATGCTTTCACATGACCATGCATTGATGCCATAGGTGTTGTGATGCAGAAAGGTAAGTGAAGTAAGTCATGCACTCACATGAAAATGCATATGGGTTTACCTTGATGATGAGTATGAATATGCTTTGTTGAGAGATATAATTAGATGTTTTGATGATACCATATGTTTGTTCAACCTTCAATATGCTTAAGTTTCTATCATATATACTTGCTGCCTCGTCTATGACTGTTTGTTTGCTTGCTTGGATGAGATGGGATGATTGCCATTATAGATGTATGCTAGGGTTTATGATGTGATGAGAAGCATGATAGATGTATGTTAGGTTTGGGATGAAGTGCCATGTTGTATGCTTAGATGTATGTTAGTGTGTGTGTGACTTTTTAGGATGCAATATTGAATATACATTTAATAAGATTAAGACGTAAGACACAATGGGTGGAAGCTAACCCACGGGTTAGGCGATTTTTGGTTGCCTAACATCTTCCCAAAATTGTACTTAAACTACAAACCCATACTCTGGTAGTAAGATCAGTCTTTTCACGTAAGGGCACTATATTCATGGTTCCTAGACCACAAAACTAGGTGGTGACTCCTTATTTCTCCGCCTTAGTCTACTCGGTCGAGGTGTACTCCCCAAAGGCCCAATCGCACATTGCGCACACAGTGGCGACTTCGCTAGGGATAGAGAGTTTGATTACAATGTGTCCTATTTCTTAATCTTAATAAAGGCTTGTTTAATACTTGTTTGCACACACTTCACTTGTCATGCCCCAAACCCCAAAGGGTCCAAAGCATGAGAAAGACGTCTCAAAGTACCTGTAGATTTTTTCCTTTTTGACAATTCAATCCAAACAAAACATATCAAGTACCAACATCAAGAATTATCATAATAATTCTATTAAATATACTCCCAAAGTAAGTTAGAGCTCTATGCAATAATTACAAGGACCATTGGCCACAAAAGAATAGAGGTTTGAACAAATAATTACATATCATCAGCTTGTCCCATTAGTGGGAATAAAGTCACAATCACTATAATATACAAAAGAATGAGTCAAGCCTATTCTAAGATGTACATCATCTAATATCTTCATTACAAAAGTTCAGCCTCCATTAGTAGTTAGTCTAACTAGTGTTAGTCATAAAACACTGTCTCAAAAGATTGTTGCCTACTCTGGAAAGTTTATAAAATAACGGGATGAGACAAAGCCCAGTAAGTAGCATAATTAATGGGGATGGGGGAAATGCAAGTTTCACCTTCAATGATAATAATATGATATGAAAAGAATGATTGAATGATGAAACACACAGTTTCTCAAAGTAAATACCTTGAAACTATATACTATAATCTGTGAGCACTAACAATTTAATTTCCAAAGCCATAATAGGTAACATAAGGTAAATTATCACAAATAAATCACACTACCACATAGACCGGTCATGGGATCCACCCATTCACAAGTGACATGATATTGTCCTCTCTGGTATGCAGTCTCTTGGCCCCATGGACAACAACCTCACCCATACCCTCAAGGTTATTCTCTCCCCCCCTTGGGCAGCAGAGAGAGCGCGTCAAATAGGGCCTCTTTTGCATGTGGTCTTTTGGCCCCATGCACAGCAGCTTCACCCATACACAATCAAGGAACCTCTTCTCCCCATGGGTAACAAGGAAGAACATGTCATCCAAAGTGAAAAGGGCATTGACCTAGATTTGATTCCGTTATCACAAAGACTATGGAAGCCAAATCGGGTGATCACCGGGAAATCACACATGACATGGTGTTAAAACTACATGAAGCTCACAGGTTACATTACTTTCAAATGCATAGTTTATATCTAGGTAATTTCAGAAAAACCTAAAATAATTTAATTTCCACAAAGTTTGTAAGGTTTTCAACTTCATTCTTGTCAAAAGATTTTCTATTAATTTCCCACATAACAAGATAAGATAAGCATCTTTAAATTTTCTAATATACCATCAAATCCAAGATTTCCTTATCAAAGATTAAATAAAGGATGCTTATTTTTCCATATCAACAATTCATGCATTTCCCTAAATGCAATACCAAATATGATGCATTTTCATATATAATCATATATATATATATATATATATATATATATATATATATATATATATATTAAGGTTACGACACAATAGTTTTTTTGGAAAATATAGTTTCCATAAGTAGTTTCCAAAGGCGTGTCTAACCCAAAAACAACATTTATGCAACATGGTTATTTTTCCAAAATCCCATTAAAAAGCTACTTACCTCGCAATCACAAAAGCCTAATTCTCCAAGCTCCAAGAAGATTAGCTAGAACCTAAACAATATCAAGTAAACCTATCACAATAAGCATAGAGCTTGAAATTGTATTTAGCTAAAATTTAGGAATTGCCAAATAAGCACTTAATTAGGCAAGCCTAGTATTTAACCTGATCAATAATAATATATTCCACTTCTAAAGTTTCTCAACAAATTGATTCACAAGGCATAAACTCCAATTTATAAAGTTAACCCATTTAATATCATCTCCAACATTATGATTAGCTTCCATAAAATTTACACTACATCATTAAGAGACCCATAGAAGAAAAATCAATATATCCTTCAAGACAAGAAATTTAGAACTTCAACTAACTCCAAATAAACCCAATGGCAATGGAAAAATTAGATTTACCAACCATCATATGTTATAACTCAAAATCCCTAAATTTTCCACCATACATAAACCTTAAATAGTCATCATTAGCACAAACCATAAACCCACTCATCAAATAATTCCACCAATGCAAAACCCGTAAGTATAAACACACAATTATCACTTCCAATGCTCATAAATCACATGGGTATCATTATTAAAGCTTAGATAAAAATAACCTCAAGCAAAAGTGTAAAACCCACCAAAATGATTAGAAATTTTTACCTCAAAAAGGGATGTGAAGGTGCTTATAGGTTCTTAAGAATTTTTCGGTGATCTTGCCAGAAAAATGATGGTGGAAATGGTGGTGGTGGTATGGAAGTACCGGTGGAGAGGATGAGAGTGATAGAGATGAGTGTATGAGAGAAAATGAAAAAAGAAAGAAAGAAGGGAAGGAGTGAGCCGGACAAAGAGATAAAGAGATGAGTGAAAATGAGTGGTGGGGAAGGGTGTTAGGTGGGGCATGTGGGAACTTAAAAAATTTGATCTTTACTTTTTTTTTTTTTGACTTACTGGGATGTTACATCACTTGCTTCTTTTGTCCCTTTACCTCGGTTAGTGATGAGTGGGAAGATAAGTACGCTTCATTCGGGCCAAAATTTTTGAAGTTCATCCCACCAACTCACAATGTGTGCCATTTCTTATGATTGGTGTACATAAGACCACTAAGGCATGGGAGAATGCATGAGTGATTGAATTTGGACCTTACAAATGTAGTGGTTGTGAGCAAGGGGAGAGGAAGCATTGGCTAAGGGATTTTGTCTTGGTCCATGCTAAAGGCGTGACTACCTTGGAAAAGAAGTAAGATTTGCACCTGAAATGGTACTTAAGCACTCCCAAAAAGGGAGATAGTGACTTTTTAAGGTTAGAGGCTACATGGACACTCCTTATTAGTTGAATGCATGATAAACCATCTCAGAGAAATGTGTATCAATCACAGTACACCTGATGTCCCTCTTAATGTCCAAGACTTGTTTCCCAAGTTGTGGCAAAGTCACCTACCTACGGGTCCTAGTGCCACGTTGGCCCAGTTCTTATCCTCTAGTCAGTAGATAATATGACAGCTATGCAAAGGTCCAAAATAGAAAATGATGACTTAAACTTGTCCTTGTACTCAGCCATATTCCTCAGAGTATAAGAGGAACATGCAGCTATGCTATTAGGGCAAGAACCCAAGTAGATATTTTTGAGAAAAAAGTAGAGAGTTGGTAGGAAAGAAAAACAACCTAGTTGTAAGAAATTGGTCTCTTTTCACAGATAATACAAGCTGAGCAGAGCAAGAATGTCAAACCGTGGTTTTTTATCCCTTTTTTAGGGTTTTCCACGTACATCCTGTATTTCTTTAGTAATCAATTTCTTCTTCTTGTTTGAATGTGCATCTTTTTCATGTCCTATCATCACTTTCTTTTGTTTCTTGTTCAAGTGTCATATCAAAGTTTGCATCTTTTCGAGCTTTTTCATGTAGATGTACTGTTAGATAACTTACTTTTACTTCTTTATATAAGCTCAAATCTAACTTGCATGTACATTTTTGGCGACTCCACAGGGGATCTCTGGATATTTTCCTTTTAAGTGTGTTTTTGTTGGGTTGTATACCTCTGTTTGTTGTCACTTCTTCCATGCCTCCGAGGAAAAAGGTGGTTACTGGGATACTGACTTGTGTGGGTGAAAACCATCGGTTAGAACCAAGTATAAATCACATATCCTGCATTCTGAAGGAACAGAATCTTTGGGTGGAACTAATTATCATTAGAGTAGGGAGGTCATGGCTGCTATTGAAGACCTTCAGCATTCTTAGGCTACTATGTGGGCAGAGTTCCAATCCCTACATTAGAGGACAACCATACCTCAGGCATTTCAAGGTGGTTAAGGTCCTCAAGGATCTCCTTATTTGGCTAGGGAAGATATACATGCTATTTTGTTCGATGCCAAGAAGATGGAGAGTGCTATTTATGTTGACACCAAACCTCCTTATCTTGAAGAGATAGCTGGAAAGCCTTACCTTTCTAATTACACGCCTCTTATATTCCTTAAGTATGATGGCATAATAGGGAATGCTAGAGAGCACATTAGATGGTATGTAGATACGTTGACAGCTCACTCTCATGTCCACAAGTTGAGGCTCAGAGAGTTCTCTAAGTCCTTAGAAGGTTGAGCTTGGTATACCAGTCTCTCATCGGGGTCAGTTCTAAATTGGAATGATTTGGCAACATAGTTCATGAAGTAGTTCTTTGCTTTGGAAGAAAAGCTCACGTTGTCAGATCTACAACATGAGAAGCAAAGGGTATTTGAGGGGCTGCTAGAATATATCCATAGGTTTCGAGATCTCTCTTTGTTGTGTTATGACCCCATGGAGGAAGAAAGACTGGTGGATGTTTGTATTGCGGGTATGTTATATGAATACCAGCCTTATCTAGGAAATCTTGAGATCTCTAGTTTTACAATGCTTGTAGAGGCTACAAGAAGAACAAGTATGTCTGTGAGGAACCCTTTAAAAGGTTTGACTTCACAAATTGTGAGTGCTCCTAGATATCCGTGGAGAAGAGAAAACAAGAATGTGGAAATTGCTATGGCAGCAGAACCTAAGAGGATAGCCAAAGGAAAGAAGAGGGAGAAAGGTGGTATTCCCCCTCCTTTCACTGTGTTTACTGAAGAATCGTATAGCAACCTAGAAGCTTGGATGAAAGATGGTGTAGTGACGTTTCCTGAATGCAAGCATGAACCTACAGAAGAGAAAAAGCGAAATCCACTTTATTGTAGGTACCACAGAAGATGTGACCACCATACTATGGACTGCTATGCTTTGAGGAATATTTTCCATGATAGGGTAGCTAATGGAGATTTGGTTATCAAGGCTAGGAAGAGGGCTGACCTAAGGATGCGTAGACCAAAGGTGGTAATGACTTTCTCCATAGATCGTGAGGATCCTATGGAAGAGGAAGCAGAGAACATGGCTAGTAGTAGCTTAGCACCTCCACCTTTGGTAGATGAAGAGATGGTAATGAGAATTTAGCAAGAAGATAAAATAAAATCCTTTCTTGAAGGAATAAGTCTCAGACCAATGGCTAGAAGAGAAGCAGCCTAAGCCTTGACTAGGTGATGGAAAGGAATCATGAAGTGGCAGCTGTTGAAGGAAGTTTGATGCAAGTGGAATATCAGGAAGAAAAGGATTCAATCACCTTTTCTAATAAAGATCTAGTCCATCGAGTTGTTGATGGTGACAAACCTTTATATGTCACTGCCTTTTTGGGAGCATCTCGAATCAAAAGGGCATTAGTAGATATTGTTGCATCTACCAATATTCTACCTCTCCTAACTTTTGATGCCTTGGGAATTCTGAGAGAAAGAATTATTCCAGAGCCAATGCAGGTAGTAGGAATAGGAGCCTTATAGCATAGTACTTTTGGGCATGTGTCTTTGGATCTTATGGTTGGACCAATTCAAGCACCCACTCTTATGCATGTGACGGAAGGGAATACATCTTACCACATCATCTTAGGCCATCCATGGTTAAAGGCGTATAAAGCATTGGCTTCCACAGATCATCAATGTGTGAAGACCATTTGGAGGAATAAGCAAATAGTTATCGAGGCAACCAAAATTCCTTTCAATAGAGCAGAATTGCATTTTACTGAGGGAGCTTTATATCAAGAGTATGAACCTGATGGTGAGAATAGGATTCTTCCTTTTAATCCTATTGCTTTGCAAGCAGAAGAAGAAGATGATGGCGAAGTGGTAGAACCAAAAAGGCCTTCAAAGATAAGAAGAGTCTCGGGCCTAACAGTTGGGTGATATATTAATTCTGACGGTTAAAGGAAGGGGATGAGGAGGATGGCGAGCCTAATTCCCTTAATCCTACATAACTGCCAGAGGGAATTCATGTAGCTTAGAAGCTTGTGAAAGAATCCCCTGAGTGCATGAATGATGTTGTTAAGAATGTGCAAGAAGAAATTGTTGAGGTTAATTTGAATGAGGGAGAAGAAGGCAAAAAAGCTGGTAAAAATAGCAAGAGTTTGTCTAAAGAAGAAATAGGAAAGTTGTTAGCCTTGTTGAAGGAATACAAGAATGTTTTTGCTTGGAGTTATCAAGAAATGCCAGGTTTGAGCCTGAACTTGGTAACACACAAGTTAAAAGTGGATCCTAATGTTAAACTTGTGAAATAACCCCCGAGAAAATATCGTTTGGATGTGGAGGAAAAGATAAAGCTTAAACTGCAAAAGCTTTTAAAGGTAGGATTCATTGAAGAGATTGACTGCCCAAGCTGAATAGCTAACATAGTTCCTCTAAAGAAGAAAAACGGACATATAAGAATCTGTATGGATTTTCAGGAAAGCTTGCCCAAAGGATGAATTCCAACTTCCTAATGTTGATATTCTGGTAGATGCAGCGGCTGGTCATGAGCATTTCTCCTTTATGGATGGTTATAGTGGGTATAATTAGATCCTGATGGACCTAGCAAATGCCTTGAAAACTACCTTTAGGACACCTTTTGGAAACTACTTCTATAGGGTGATGCCTTTTGGATTGAAGAATGCAGGTGTAGCATACGAAAGAACTATGACTTTGATCTTTGGTAATATGCTTCATAAACAACTGGAAGATTGCGTTGATGATCTTGTGGTGAAAGTAAAGAATCCTTTTGAGCATTTGGTACATTTGAGAGAAGTCTTTGAAAGATGCAGGGAGCACAACTTGAGGATGAACCCCTCCAAGTGTGCCTTTGGGGTATCTTTTAGGAAGTTCTTGGGATTTCTTATTCATTATAGAGGGATTGATTTGGACCCTACAAAGGCCGAAGAAATAACTACCCTCAGTCCTCGTACAACTCTAAAGGAGTTGAGAAGCTTTGTGGGAAAAGTTTCTTATTTAAGAAAATTCACTCTAGGCCTAGCTGAGATCTTAAAGACTCTTATAGAGCAGACAAAGAAAGGAGTGACTTTTGTATGGTGTGACCAATGCTAAAAGGCATTCAAGAAAATTCAGATGATATTGGTGGATCGCCACACCATGGTGGCCCTTATACCTGGAAAACCCTTACTGTTGTATATAGCTAATACAAAGCAATCCTTGGGAGCATTATTAGCTTAGGAGCAAAAAATGGGTAGAGAAGGCAATATACTATATTAGTAGACTTATGAAGGGACCAGAGTTAAGATACTAAACTGCTGAGAAAGTATGTTTGTCTCTAGCCTTTGCTGACAAAGTTCAATCATTACTTTCTAGGGCATCATGTGCAATTGGTGACTAAGAGCAATCCTGTGAAGTATATCTTGACACGTCCTCAGTTATCAGGGAGAATGGCACAATGGGCTATCTTGACATCATGCCTTGATATTGAATACATCAGACCAGCTGCCATCAAAGGCCAAGCAGTAGCTGATCAGCTGGCTAATTTTCCTAAGACAAGTGATTTTTCACCTTCTTAATAGGAAATTATGGTGACAGAGAAGCATGAATGGTCAATGTATTTCGATAGGTCATCTACGTTTCAAGGAGGATATAGGAGTGGTCTTAAAGTCACTAGGGGAGGAGTATACATTTGCCTATAAGTTGCATTTTCCTTGCTCTAACAATGAAGCAGAATATGAAGCCTTGTTAATGGGGTTGAAGGCTGCTAGAAAGTTAGGCATAAAAAGGTTGAAGGTGTTTGGTGATTAGACAGGTCAAGGGAATTTATGGAGTAAAGAATCCTAACTTGGCTGCTTACAGAGCTACAGTACAAAGGATTATGGAACACTTTACTTTCATAGAATACAAGGTGGTTAATAGGAGTGAAAACAAGCTTGTTGATTCGTTAGATACTCTAGCCACTAAGTTTGTATTGAAGAAGGTAAAGATGACACTCCGAGTTGAGAAATAACCTGGTTTAGTCTAGGATGAGCTATGTTTCCCTCAAGATTGGTGAGAACCCTTGATGAAAGTAATGAATCAAGGAAAGTATGTTGGGTCAGAGTTACTAGTAAATATGAGAGACTTCCTCATAATCAATGGAGATTTGTTTCTCAGAGGAGCAAAAGGTTTGCTAATGAAGTGTGTCTCAAGGCAGGAGGGACTGACCATGTTGCACAAATTGCACTATGATGTTTGTGGTGCAAATCTTGTTGTCAGCCTGTATAGAAGACTACCAAGGCTAGGGATCTTTTGGCCAGAAATGGCCAATGATGCTAAGGAAGAACAACGGAGTTGTAAAACTTGTTTTGTCATTCTTCTAGATCAAGTAGAGGTGCGTAATGGAGAACTGCTGAAAGAAAATTGGCAGGATCTATACTCGAGATACCTTTTGCAAGGTGTATTACCTATTGATCGAGTATAAAGAGAAAAACAGAAAAAATATGTGTCCAAGTTTAAAGTGATAGATGGGAAGTTATTCAAGAGAAGTTTTCAAGGGAGATGGATGGTATGTATTCCTGCTAAGGAAGTAAATGGAGTTCTTTTAGACTTGGATGAAGGAGAGCCGGTAAGACACCCTGGTGGGAGGAAGCTATGGCAAATCGCTTTGCATTAGGGATATTACTAGCCCACAATGCAAAGGGATGCTCATGGGAGAATGCATGGGTGGTTGAATTTGGACCTTACACATGGAGTGGCTGTGAGCAAGGGGAGAGGAAGTGTTGGCTAAGAGATTTTGTCTTGGTTTGTGCTAAAGGCGTGACTGCCTTGGGAAGAAAGTAAGATTTGCAATTGACATGGTACTCAAGCACTCACAAAAAGGGAGATAGTGACTTTTTAAGGTCAGAGGCTATGTGGACACTCCTTATTAGTTGAATGCATGATAAACCATCTCAGAGACATGTGTATCAATCACAATACTCCTGATGTCCCTTTCAATGTCCAAGACTTGTTTCCCAAGCTGTGGCAAAGTCACTTACCTACGGGTCCTAGTGTCATGATGGTGCAGTTTTTATCCTTTAGTCAACAGATAATATCACAGCTGTGCAAATGCCCAAAATAGAAAATGATGACTTGACACCTATCCTTGTACTCTGCCATATTCCTCAAAGTATAAGAGGAACATGTAGCTGTGCTATTAGGGTAAGAATCCAAGTAGATATTTTCAAGAAGAAAGTAAAGAGTTGGTAGGAAAGAAAAACAACCCGATTGTAAGAAATTGGTCTCTTTTCACAGATAATACAAGCTGAGCTAAACAAGAATGTAAATGTTACATTCTTGCTCAAACCATGGTTTTTTATCCCTTCTTTAGGGTTTTCCATGTGCATCCTGTGTTGCTTTAGTAATCGGTTTCTTCTTCTTGTTTAGATGTGCGTCTTTTTCATGTCCTATCATCACTTTCTTTCTTTCTTTCTTGTTCTAGTGTCATGTCAAAGTTTGCATCTGTTCGAGCTTTCTCATGTAGATGTACTGTTAGATAACTTATTTTACTTCTTTATATAAGCTCAAATCAAACTTGCATGTACAATGGGCTTTGAGTACGTTAACGGTTTGCCACCAATCCACAATGGTCCATTTAGGCCCTCAGTTGGAATCATTGCCCACCTAGTTATGAGTGACCTATTGATCTGTCCATTTAATTTTAAGGAGCTTACCCACACTTAGAGAGATCTTAGATCCCATAAAAAGGAGAATACCCTTTATATCTCTTGTTTGTTCAACCATATATATCTCGTGTTCACCAAATTCTAAAGGACAGATAAAAGGTATAAGATTGAAGGATGACCCAAACGTTATGGCATACCCTAAGATGTTTTGGGATACAGGAAAATAAGTTCTCACATATAAGAGACTTATCCCAAAGTCCAAAGGTATATCTTAACTTGAAAGGTTCATAAGACCATAGGGTAACTGCTATCGTAAGCCCAAATCAAAAGGCGTTTTGAAAATGAGAACCTTGGGCTTATCCTAAAGTCCAAAGGTATATTTTAACTTGAAAGGTTCATAAGATTATAGCCTAATTGCTATCGTAAGCCCAAATCAAAAGGCCTTTTGGAAAAGAGGACTTTGGGCTTAAGGTAACAAGTATGCTATGGACTTAGCATCCAACATCCTACAAATTCAAAATGAAATTCCCTAATCTTGGGCCTCCTTGTTGTATGCCTAGGCCCAAAATAATGAGAAATTCATGGACTTTGAAAGGAAGGCTACAGTGTATCCTAGCTAGAAGACTACTTCAAAAAGAAAAGAGATTATTGAATTGAAAAAGAAGAGCCCAAAGGTGATGAATACATTATAAGCCCATATTTGAGACAAATGGTTGCAAATCTCCCAGTACATTATAATGAAAGCCCACAAAAGTAGGATGAAAGCATTTTTTGTAAGTGGAGTAGGGCCTAAATGAAACAAGGGGCAAGGTTCATGAGAGGAAATGAAGTGATTTTGTAAATGGGCCTTCATTAAAATGGACTTAAAGACTTTCTAAGAACATCTAAAGTTAAAAAAGATCTTCTAACTGGGACATGGACTTAATAAAGATGGGACTTCTTTTCAGGTACCATTGCACCACCAAGATTAAGTAAACATGTCCCCATTCCTATTTGGGTATGAGAGAATCACGGAAGACGCTTGGTCAAGATTGAGAACACACATCAAGAAGAAGTATTTCAAGAAGGGGAATCATTTCAAGTAAAAGTGGCCACTCCAATAGATGATAGGGAGTCGCCTCACCAAACTAGAAGAAGCCAAGCTAAAGAAGGACGCACATGTAGAGATTCTTGATGATGATGAAAGGGAAGGTTGGGATGAAAGAGATAAAGCTAATTACGAAAGGAATAAGGCTAATTACGAAAGGAACAAACAATTTGAGAAGCTCACCTTGGAGATCATGACTATGAAAGAAAAGATGGGGCAAATGTAACTAGTCTTTCGTAAGGCCCAAGGGATGGATGATTGCCTCTATAACATGAGAGGCATAAGTTCAAAGACTCCCATTGCATTGCCTCCACTATTCAAGATTTTTGATGCAGAAAAGTTTTATGGAACTGGAGATCCAAAGCAACATATTAGGAAGTATCTAAGCATTGCTGAAATGAAAAGGTTGGATGAGAAGTAAACTTTGCATGCATTTCTTCTCTCACTCACGGGAGGTGCGTCAAGATGGTACTATAGCTTGGATCCGAGCAAGACTATAGTGGGGAATGAGCTAGTGAAATTGTTTGTGGATTAATTTATCTTCAATACTATGATTGATGTGACCTTAAGAGACTTGGGGACCACTAAACAAGGGGTGGGGGAGACATTTTCCAAATATATGACTAGGTGGAAGGGAAAGGCATCAGGGATGGTCAATATGCCAAATGAAAAAGACCAAATTAACATGATTATCAAGAATTTGCTTCCAGCATATAATAGTAGGATCTTGTCATCGCCTATTAGTTCTTTTCTAGAATTTTGAGATTGTGGAACTAGAATTGAAAATGCCATCAATAATGGGTAATTGGAGAAAGAAGAGAGCAAGCCTCCAATCAAGAAGAAAAATGATGCCCAATCTTGTAAATGTAATTGTCATTATACCTTATACCTTAACAAACCTTACCTATCCAAGCTTCACAAAGAAAGCCCGCCGAGAATTTTCTGACCTATGAATGACCCTCGCCCAAGCATACGAATATCTGGCCTCCAAAGGTTTCATTAAACCTCTAGATCCCACACCTATGCCTAATCCAGTATCCCCCACTTGGAACCTCAATGAGTATTGCCACTTCCACCAAAAATGGCCATAAAACCGATAATTGTTTTTGCCTCAAACACGAAATACAAGACCTCATAGACAATGAAATTCTTCCAAATCCCAACATCATCACCAAGCCTAACATTAAGAAGAACCCCTTACCTGATTATCCCCGAGCTCCTTCTCCATATCAGAATTGGGTGCAAATAGAAGAAATTGAGTAGGATTGTTCAAAGTTAATAGAAACCGTAGAGGTTAAGGTGGTGGAAGTCCAAGGGATATGGAATGATGATGATGAGATTTTGAAGGATGTGGTGCTGTGTAGGGGATACTCCCTAAAGGGATAACTGAGTAAAAGAAAAGGGTCATGGAAGACAATGTGGCAAACATTACTAGGAGTGGAAAGCACTACAAGCCATCCTTTTTGGAAAAGGATCATCTTGGTAGGGACATTGGAGAAGGGTCTAAGCCCATGGAGCCTAAAGGAAAAGAAGAAAAAGAGGAAGAAGATAGAGTTTTGACTCACTTGAAGAAGACTCAAGCTTATGTGTCTATATAGGGCTTGCTAATGGCTTCTCACAAGCATTGTAGTGCTCTCTTGGATGCCTTGAATGGAAATGAAGTACCTATAGAAACTATACCGCAAGAAGTACTATCACTCATGGGAGTTGAACTCCTATCTCATCCTCTCCATACCTTCTGTGACAAAGAACTTCCGCCCAAAGTTGCCACTCACACTAGGCTGTTGCAAATCACCATTGAGGGCATGGGTGCCAAGGTGCCAATGGTACTTATTGATAATGGGTCTACATTGAATGTATGCCCTTTAAGGGCTGCTCTCACCATTGGACTAGATGTAGAGACAAATTCCCCTCTCCTTTGACCATTAGGGCATATGATAATACTTCAAGGAAGGTTATGGGAACTTTTAAGACTCCTTGCAAGATTCGTCCATTGGAGATGATTGTGGAATTCTAAGTGATGGACATCACCAGTAAATACAACCTTCTCTTGGGATGGGTGTGGCTTCATCCCATTGGAGCTATTCCTTATTCTCTACACTAAAAGATGAAAATCCCATGGAAGGGAGCCATTGTTGTGATAATTGGCGATGGTGAAATCCTAGCTCTCGCTTGTGGACTCGAAGGAGGAGGAAGTGAGTTTCAAATGAGTGGCTTTGAGTTTGTAAACATGGCTAACTATGGATTGAAGGATGAAAGGTATAATACAAACTTGCTTCCTTATTGTAGCCATGAGGTAATTGCAATGATGAAGAACATGGGGTATATGCTTGGTATAGGTCATGGAAAAGAAGGAAAAGGGGTGGCTGAGACTCAACTAATCGAGGAAGGTTTGGGATTCTTTGAACGCTATGATGGAATAAAAAAGAACCTTGGTGCCCTTAATGGAAACTTTGTGAAGGAAGGAGGAGACTTTCCTTTTTGTAGCTTTCTTGAACTTTGGGTAGGTAAGGACAGAAAAGTGTATTTGGGTTGAGAGATGTTCTTCTAAGAGAAGCTTACTTTCAAGGAGAAACCTACCATGGTGATCAAGGAAGTTTAAGAGGAATTTGACTGGGTGGACTACATGGATTCTGAAGCAATGGAGACAATGCTAAAGATGAAGGGGGACGTGTTCGCCTTCACCAATTAAGAGCCAAGTGATCCTTCTACCTTCATCGTGCTTGCTGTGGGGTACCTCAATAATTGGATTTGGGCTGCGTTTTCTAAGAATGGGGGAAAGAAATTTTGTAATGCAAGTTCCAATGTACTTTTTAACATTTTCAATAAGATAAATTCTGATTTGGCTTATTTTGATATGTCCCATAATATTGAAATTTTGCACTTAAATGATTCTAATGAATCAGAAAATGAAATTAATAAACAATTGGAAAAGAAAATTGAACCCATTGAAATTTTGTACTTAAATGATGGGAATCCACACTTAATTAAAATTGGCTCAACCTTAAATGAAAAAGAAAGAAAAGGTCTCAAAAAGCTTCTTACAGAATTTCAAGAAGTGTTTGCATGGTCCTATGAACATATGCCTGGTTTTGATCCTAAGATAGCTCAACACCACATTGATACTCATGCTCACATGGTACCCGTTAAGCAAAAGTTGAGGCGTATGAGAATTGAATGGTTTCTAAAGATAAAAAAAGAAGTCACTAAGCAGTTGAAAGTAGGGTTCATCAAACCCGTGCACCTAGCTGAATGGATAGCAAATGTTGTGATTGTATCGAAGAAGGATGGAAAAGTAAGGATGTGTGTGGATTTTAGGGATTTAAACAAAGCTTTCCCTAACAATGATTTCCCTCTTCCCCACATAGATGTCCTAATGGATAGTACGACCAGTAGTGCCTTGATGTCTTTCATGGATGGTTTCTCAGGATATATCCAAATCAAGATGGCTCCTAAGGATATGGCTAATACCACTTTTACCATAGAATGAGGAATCTATTGCTACACAGTAATGCCATTTGGGCTCAAGAATGTGGGAGCAACTTACCAAAGGATGGCCACAACTTTGTTACATGACATGATGCACAACGAGGATGAGGTATACGTAGATACATGATCGTGAAATCCAAGGATAGAGGATGCCTCTACCTAAGAGCGAGAAAGAAATAAGGGGATTCCTTGGTCGACTATAGTATATCAGTCGATTCATCGCCAAACTCACTTCCACTTGTGAGCCCATCTTTAAGCTTTTGAGAAAGAATGAACCCCATGCATGGAACAATGAATGTCAGAAAGCCTTTGAACTTATCAAGGAATACCTTCTCCATCCACCCTATCTAGTACCCTCGAGGCAAGGAAGGCCAGTACTACTATACTTCACCATCATAGGAGATGCAGTTGGAAGCATGTTGGCATAGGAAGACAAGGGTACAATCACTAAAAAAAAATGTATTTTCAATGATGAATATTTTCATCACTAAATGTCCAGTTTTTCGTCGCCAATGACCTTTAGCGATGAAATCTGCATTTTAGTGACAAAATTTATTTCGTCACTAATATCCCGTTTCTAAAGGTCATAGCGACAAAATATTTCATCACTAAAGGTTTGATTGGTTTTTAAAAAAAAAACTTTTAGCGACGAAACATTTCATCGCTAAATGTTTTCCTCGCTAAAAACACTATTCAGCGACGAAAATATTCCGTTGCTAAAAAAACTTTATTTTATTAAATAATATTCAGTGAAAAAAATTTCGTTGCTAAAACTATTTTTTTTAATGAAAATTCAAGTACATATAGTGATGAAAAATTTCATCATTAAAACTATTTTAAAGAAAATTCAGGCACATGTAGTGACAAAATTTTTTGTCACTAAAACTATTTTTAAAAAAATTTGCTACATACAAAATATTTTGTCACTAAAACAAATTTTTTTTTTTTGCTATATTTGGTGACGGAAAAATTCATCGCTAAACTAATTTTTTGTTTTTTTTTTTCCTTGTCTTTGATAGTAACCTATCACTTGTCATTACATTATTAAAACCCCACATTTGAATAACACATTTATTTCAACAACACATTTATAAAAAAAGTATCCATACATTCCACAAGTAAAAATAAAACAAGTATCCAATTCAATCCATCCATACAAACATAGTTTGCAACACATACAATAACACAAGATGTTTTATAATAATACAAAAAGTTTAGCATAATATAATTAGGTCCAAAAGAAGATTTCCTCAAATGTCTTCAAGCAGTGCCAGAAGAAAATGCCCTAAAAACCACCAATAAGAAATCTGCACAAATATAAAAACAATATTACATTAAAATCATAAAGTGAAAACATTAATTATGTTATAAGAAACATTTCTAACAATGCATTAAGAGTAGCCACACCAATGAATTAAAATTACAACTCCTAATATATAAGTTGTAGAAAGCAAATATAGATTTTCAAGTGTAATGTAATACAATTAGTTTCAAATGATGAATTAAAAGAAATGCGGCTCAATTGTTAAGATAAAATACTAACCAATAAGTCTTTTAGGTTGAAGACAAACCGTCCCCATAGGTAATAGTGTCATCACAATCCTTGCTCGTCAAAAAGTTAAGGATATTCTTTTGCACCTCTTCTTGCTTAGCTTGTGGCTCTTGGTCCCTAACTCCTGCCTTTTTGAGTTCAATTATCTCACTTTCTAGACGATGGATATATTCTACCAAGGAACTAGATGAGACGGTGGTTATAAGAGAAGATGAAGGTCTCATGTCAAGGCCTTTTACAATACCAGATTTCTTCTTAAAAACCATGTTTGATATCTCCTCTTGGGTTAGGGGAATTGCATTAGGATCTTGACAATGCTCCTCTTGCACTTTCAAAATAGTTTCCTATCATTTGAAAAATAGAAAGAAACAAACAATCATAATATAGATACTACATATGTTATAGGTTTACAAACATGATAGGGATGGAGTGATACACATACATATGTCACTTCATCCTCTGGGTGTATGCACATATTTGTCTTTGGATTGAAATGAACATCTTTGAAGATTTTTGCCAATTCAGGAACTTGACCTCTGTTATTATTTTTCTGATTAATTAACATTCGAGTGTTAGATAGATATACTTAATTAATCGGAACATGTAATATACTAAGGTTTAAGAAAATGAAAAAACACGCACCTCCTTATCTACCCTAACAACAAGTGTCTTTGTCCCACATCTATGTTTGCTTGAAGTTTTTTTTCTTCCTATTTTTATTTTGCTGATTTTACCTGATAAAGAACATTCATGATATCTATTAGATCATGAATCTTACACTGTACATTTACTTCATCTGAGTATTAATCTAATCATTTGACAACATAATATAGTAAACATTGGATAATAATAATATACGCATAAATAATTTACCAGCCATTTATCATTGGTCTATTTCCCATCAATGAGTCTAGTCCATTGCTCAAGTGTGGCATTCTTTTGCGGGTGGCTTCTTGCATAGTCAGCACCATGAGATTTTACGAGGTTTTTATAAGCCTAATGCAACTTGTTGGAGCTGCTACTCAATAATTTTCCACATTTTGTATTCAATGTTTTTGTTACCAAGTTGGAATCTCCTTCTAGCTCAAACTGATTCTATGAAATGAAGTGTATATAGATTATAAAAATATTATTGTATAAATTTAATATGCTTAGTGACAACAAAGATGAGTTAGACGTTATCAATGTAAATTTACCGTGACATTTTGAAGCACCACATCTCTAGTAGCAGAATTAACACTTTTCCAATTTTTCATGTTGTATCTGGATAGATTACTTTGTACTTGTACGCCAATTTCATTGACAAGCTTGCATGCATTCTCCCCAACAGGAGCAGCATACTCTGCAGTTATATGTACTAGCAGCTTACCACTTTTCTTGACAAGTGCCTGAACTGCTATACCACGTCTTGTTCCACGGGTATTTCTGCTAGTAGATCCTTTTTAGACATTATCAATGTTAAAAATTATACATTCCGTGTACATTATATCTAAATTAAGTGAAGTATAATCTCAAAAGTAAAGATAGGATGCAGTTGTAATTAAGTGTGTTATATGTAATTACCAGTCATGCTAGCTAATGTGTCGGTAGGCTGCGCCTCCGCACTAGAAGAACTTTGGGTGGGAGGATTTGCTTCAGGAGGTGGCCTCGTTGATGTTCCCATAGATTGGACCACTAGGAAAGATGCCTCACCTCGCAAGAATTTAAGTCATTCTGGTGTCACCTGTAACTAACACACATATGTATAGAGGAATAAAATCATTACAAATAATGGAACAACAAAGTTATTATTTAATATAATAATTCTAATATTAATAACATCTATTTTAGCAAACAATACGTCACATTTATAATACCTTATAGATTAAAGAATTAGATGACTCATCATCATTGTCATCGTCACCAATAGGTGGTACATAATCATCATCATCATCAACCACAACACTAGCTCTATTTCTTTTCCCTTTTGCACAATTGGACTGAACAGAATCCTTTAGAGAAGTTGAGATGTGCTTCACTCCCAAAGCATCAATTCTCTCTTGGTTATACTTCATTCTATCCAATCTTGTCATCTCATACTTCAGTATATTATGAGTGTATTTGGCATTTTTGGGCATTTTTTGGAACTATGTATTGACATGAAAGATAAGTACAATTGCTACTAACTTTACATATAATAATCCATACCATTATCCATATTAAGCAATTCACAAGTGCAAAATTTTAACACAATTGTTACTAATTCAACACAACAAATGACAACATTAATATCCATATCAAATTCAAGATAAGTACAAAACTTTAAGAAATTGCTACTAACTTTACATATAATATTCCACACCATTATCCATATCAAGCAATTCACAAGTGCAAAATTTTAACACAATTGTTACTAACTATACACAACAAATAACCACATCAATATCCATGTTAAGTTCAAGATAAGTACAAAACTTTAAGAAATTGCTACTAACTTTACATATCATAATCCACATCATTATCCATATCAAAATCAAGACAAGTGCAAAGTACACAATTGCTACTAATATTCTACTTAACATAATCCATTATCCATAACAAGTTCAAGATAAGCACAAAACTTTAAAATAATTGCTACTTAGATGACTCATCATAACCTACATCATAATCCATATCAAGATCAACGTCAGGTATGTCATGCTCTTCATTTTGATTAGCATCTCTTGAAGTCCCACCTTCAGGAACAACCTCGACTTCAACATCACCCATAAAATACTCAATATTGTCTTTAACATTGATAGGGACAACATCAAAAATCGCTTCTTGTTGGAATGTGTCACTATATTCTGCATTATCATTGGATTCTCCACCCCCGACTTCCGGGACATCAAATACTCTCCTATGTTGGATGCATTGCACAATTTGCCAAGGTTCACCCAATTTGGTATCATGAAGGTAGAAAACTTGTTTCGCTTGACTAGGAAGTATAAAATGGTCATTTTGATACCAATTAATAGGCAAAAAATGTATTGACCCCTTGTGATAAATTAACCAATTAATTAGCCAAATGAATTAATTAGGTTCAATTACATGCAACAAGCATGGCAGCACAAACAAATCACCAAATAACTAAATATTCAGCGGAAATTAAATGACAAGGTGATTTGTTTACGAATGGAAAAAACATACATGGCAAAAACCTCACCAAGTGATTTTAAGGTCACCACTCTCGAGAATCCACTATTATAAAAAAAATCGGTTACAAGTAAAGGAATTCCAGTACCTTATATCAACCTACAGTTGAAGCCTTACCCCAATACCCAATTAGACTTGTTCTGTAGTGACAATTTCTCCTTGTATTGCACAACTCCCAATACGTGACTAACCAATAGATGTGTGGATCCCAGGCACGAATTGAATGAAAATCAGAACTGCAAAACTAAATTTCATAAACCTTGACATATACCCTAGCTGTCGAGCAGCTGTCGAGCCTCGGGCTTAAATAGCTCTTTTAAACCTCGATAGATGTTAGCTGTTGAGCTTTAATGACCAACACTTCTTCACTTGTTTCTTGAATTGACTTGCATGGCTTTAATACTTGAACTTGAAACCTTGTTCATGAAGCATTAAACACATCCTAGATCTACCCAATTACAAGAAAAGTGTGTTTTGTCAAAGGATTAGCCAATACATAAAAAGTTAATATATGTTCCTAACATCCAATCACATATGTCCTAACAATCTCTCCCTTTGCCAATCTGTGATTAAACCACAATAAACAAATGAACATCTGAGATGAGTCATAAATCATTTAACTCATACTCACTTGTTAAGTACAATAAAATCCATCTTAACACAAACTCTTGAAAAACTTTGCAAGAAGAGAGTTCATGGCAAGGAAGACTTTGACAACCTGTATTTCTGAAACACTTAAACAAAACTCATCAATGAATCTTTGTGTGAAATAGAAATAAAAGATTGCATACAAATAATAAGAAACATGTGTATAAAGAGAGAAAAGAAACAACATATGGAGAGATAGGTGAAATAACATACATCAACATATATATAAAGCAAATATAAGTACAATGTATGTCAAATGGTCACAAGACCCATGTACAAGAAGAATGTATCTAAAATAGAAAGAAAAAAAAAAGATACATCAAAATCCTCACTACATCCCTCAAAAACATGAACACTCCCCCTAACAGAAACCTCCTATACTAACCCTCCCTCTATGAGTATGACTACTCTCATCCTAAAGCTACTCCCCCTTTTTGTCACGAGTGACAAAGGGTAAGAGTATTAAGTAGACATCTCATCATCACAGGAAGAGCTAGCATCACCATCCTCAACATCACCATCATCGTCCTCATCCTTAGAAGCCTCTGGAGTAGGAGTAGGAGGAGGAGAAGCAACGAAGCCACCCATGACAGCTTGTCGTCGTGTAATACAACCAATACGGGTGTTCACCTGACATAACTCATCACTGAGAGTGTCAAGGTGAGCATCCATGCGAACAAACTGTGCCATGATGTCCTCGAGTGTCACACTATCGGTAGAAGAAGAGGGAGTGGATGAGCATGTGATATGCAATAGTAAATACATCATGGGCTCAGCCAAATCCAAACCTACTAGCACACAATTAGTTCCACAATGTAAACACACATCTAAAATGCATGAAACATCACTATAATGCACATGTGATGCAATGCATGATGTTTTAAGATCAAAAATACAAAACCCATCCCAAAATTTTCACAACAACTTCATCAATTTTGAAAAACCCCAAAATCTTCAAAAAATTCCTAAAAGTTAGGTCAAATGCATGAAATGCATGAAAAAGAAGGATTAGGACCCTTACCAGGTGAAGAAAAACTTGATCTACGCCGAAACATCCTTGAGGATGAAGTTTGGAGTGAGAAAGAGAGGTTTTGGGAGGTGAAGAGGCAATAGGAATCGAGAGAGATCAAGAGAAATGAGATTCGAATCGTACTGACCCTATAAATAAAAGCTCAGTAATTCTCGACAGATCGAAAGGTGTCGAGCTTTAAAAGGGTTGACAGATGCAGCTATCGAGCAGGTGTCCAGAGGTGTCCACAGCAAAAACAAGCTCGATGGATTGAGGAGCTATCGAGTAGCTATTGAGGAGACGAAAACTTTCTCGATGGATCAAGGAGCTATCGAGATTGCGATAAGAAAAAGCTGAAGAGCTCGATAGATAAGCCAGGTGTCGAAAGGTGTTGAGGAGCTGTCGAGATTGCTTAAAAACAATTTTTCAAGAAGAGAAAAACACAGACATGAATGCTATCAAACATGAAACTCAACCAAAGATCCAAACAACATTTTAACCTCTCAAAAACATCTCTCAACAAAAAAAGTCATGCATTTAGATCCAAAACACACACACACACGCACTAAACAAGTCTAACCAATTTTATATTTCAAAAACAAGTTTAGACAGTTTAGTGAGTGCACATTAGCGCATGTAAACCTTGTGATGGTCAAATCATATTGTACTTGCACATGTATCAAAAGTAGCAAAGAATATTGCGTGTTATGTGTGAAAACATCGCAAGATTGCATAAGTGTCTCTATGTTATGACTATTTAAGATATGAGTAAATCAATTTAACTCACACAAAGTCATAAGTGCTTGATGGAGACTATCTCCTTTGAGGTACATCCTATAACTCCCACATCTCCTAGAATACACGCTTGCAATCATGTTTTGAAGCATTTTGATCTTTTTGCTTTTATTTTTCTTTGCATATTTTTCTTTTATTAAGCATATCATGCATGAGGATATAAGAGAGAGAAAAGAAATACCCAATTATGTTAAGCTTTTTGACATTGCACTTTTGCTATGTCGAAGAATACCGATGTCATTTCATGATTGGCGGGCAATAGTGGTGAGATTGTTATTTATGCCTTTCTCTTAGGATTTTCTAGTCCTTCCCGTCAAAAAGAGTGATACGAGTGTTAAGTACAAGAGATAACTTAACCTTACTAATCACAAACACGAGCCAAAAAGCTCACTTGCTTAGTTGTGCATAGAGATGCTCATCTAAGCTTCAAAAGATACAAAGTTTAGAAAACTTTGTTTCATTGGCCATTCAAGGTACACAAGTACCAATATACACAAACACACACTATTTTTGTATTTTTCTGATTTTTTAATTTTTTTAATTTTTATGAATGAAAAAACAAAATAAAAAACAAAACTAAAAAACAACCAAACAAAAACAAGTCAAATAAAGCAATGCATAAAAACTAGACTGTCTAAAAAAACACACAAGTAATGCAAACATAACAAAAAAAAGAGGGAGAGAGAGAAAGAGTGACTAAATCACTTGGAGCCCTTTTCCTTCCACACCTTGGAAGAACCTTTCCTTTTAGCAAACCCTTGAACTGGTGGTGAGGGGGAAGAATTGAAACTGTTCAAGTTCGAAAGGAACATGAGGGCTTTGAGGAGATCTCCTAGAGGTGTAAGAGAGGACGAAAGCTGATTTTGGCTTCCCGACGACATCATGTTGTTGCTCTGTTGAGTGGTTAACTACTTATAGCAATTTGGTTGAGTATGTCCAGCTGCACCACAGTGATGACAGATTACTCTTTGGACTTTTTAGCATTACTCTTCTTAGCCCTAGGGTTTTTGGTTTCTTTCGTAGCAAGCTTAAGGGGTGCTCCTATGATAGATTTACCCTTGTCTATGTTCTCACTAGCTATCATAGTTTTAGCATCATTATTTTTAGAATCAATATAGTTAGCAGGAGAAATGAAAATAGTAGTACTAGAAGAAGCAATATTAGGATAAGAAAAATCATACCCTAAATCGGTTCGATCAGAAGTAGATTTTTGCATGCTGGGCATCTCCTCAAGCTTTGCACTTGAGGTCCTCTCCAACTGAGCTCTCACTTGGAATAGTTCCGCCTCAAGCTTCTCGGTGTTCTTAGCCAAGAAATTGTTCTAAAATCTCAGTGCTCCAATAGTCTGATTTACTTCATCAAACTTTGTGGAGAGTTGTTCTTGTTCAAGCTCCATATCATTGAGGTTCTTGGTGGCCAACCTATACAGCTTCTCATGTTTCTCCGAGACCTTGTATAACTTTGCGTAGGCTGTGTGGATGTTATCTTGCTCATCCATATTCTCAAATTTTGACTCCACCAAGTTCTCTTCTTCGTCCACATCTTCTACAATCCCTTCAGTAGGATTAATAGTGGAGGTGAAGGCATTCGGGATTCCGTTATCCTCATTTTCGAAATCATCCTCAAGTTCATAGCAGCAAGTGCCTTGCTTTTCCCAATAGACTTGAGATAAGTGGGGCACTCTTATTTCATATGACTAAATCCTTGACAACCGAAACACTTAGGCCCTAAAGGAACAGTGTACTGACCGCCATCCCTAGTATCCTTCTGTTGGGATTTATGCCCTAAAATCCAATTTATTGGCATGTCATAATTAATTAAAATTTTCAATTATATGAGATTATCTATAAGTGAACTAATGGGACATTATCTTAGTCCATGAGATGCAATAGTATGTGATTTATGTGAAAAGTCACAGAAGATATAAATCACAAGTTCTTTGTAAACTCAGAATTTTAGTTCGTAGTCGGTGATGAAATTGGGTATTTCATCTACGAAGACTATAACATATCAACTAAGATGATTTGTCTTGATTATGGAAATAGAGATTTCTAGTTGGTATGTTGATATATTTTAAGAGTTAAGACATATTAAACTGGACCGCTGTGAGATTTATTATTCTCTTAATGATTGTCAAATGAATAATAAACTCACGACTTCTATTTACATCAACTCTAAATCCTGAGAGAATAATGGACCTGATCTTGAGATGTAGGTTGCTTTAATATATCAGGAGTGAGATCTATTAGTCACGGTCAAAACCTCAGTATGTTGGGCAGTCACATCTAGTGTTGATGGAACATATATTCTCAAGATGGAGTTCATAGTCTCTTAACGAAGATACAAAATATTCCCTTAAGATAAGTTTAATGGGTTTGGTTATTCAGAGAGTTGGGCCCAACCACTTTAGTAAGGAGTTACTAAAGTATATATTTATGGAATTGAGTTTCATAAATATATGATAAATAACTTAAATGATTAAACTGGGTACTCAAGGATTAAGATGTAGTAATCTTCAAAGTGGCAGTCTACATTCATGACTTTGTATTACTACGAATATTTTATGAAGGGGTTGCATGTACAATAATGTCTTGGGATATAATTTATAGATAAGGCCTAGAGTGCAACTATATTTATATAGTGGTATTAAATATAGTTAATGGTAACTTTGGACTTGTCAAGAGTTGACAGAAAAGCCCAAGGCCCATTAGAGCTAGTGCCTTATTGGTCTCTTTTGGTCCCACTCCAAGCCACACACAAGAGCCCAATTAGAATGGCCCAAAAGGCTAGTCCAATTAGATAATCAGTTATATACAAGGAAAGAAACATACATAATTTAATAAGGAACAACACTCTTGTGAAATGGTGTATGTGAGAGTGTAAGCCATTCTCTCTTTGGAAACTGATTGAGAGACCACACTTCTTGGGCATAAGTGGAATTGGAGTGAAGATTAAAAGTGTTCCCAAGTACTTCTAATCTTTGATTTTGAATTTCACAGCACCAGTGTACGCTTTCTTGTTCTTAAATTCTGAAACTTACATAGAATATGTTATCAATTGCGAATGAAGTAGATCTGTTAATTTTCCGCTGCGCATGTTTTGTGTGAGATACAAACATGTTTTTCCATGTGTTTTTCCCAACAAGTGGTATCAGAGCGATCTTCAATTCGAATCTGTGTAACATGTTTTGTGAGTTTTGGAATTTGAGATAATAGTTTCATGTTGTTAGAAATTAATTTTCTGCATGGTTGTTGAAATTATTGTTTGATGAAAATTGATATTGATGTTATGATGTTGTTTAAAATTGAGTTTAAGTATGTTAAATTGAATTTTAAGGCTATAGCATCAATGATATTCAGTTTAGATATCAATCTTTGTCCATTATGTTCACATAATGGTTGTTTGTTCATAAAAAACGTTAAAAAACCGTCTTAGAAAAATTCTAAAAAATTCAAAATTTGTGAAGCTCGATCGATCGAGCTGGTAGAATTTTTCTCGATCGATCGAGGTACATCCTCGATCGATCGAGGACTCAAGATTCAGAATTTTCTCTAAGTTTTTTTCATATATATAAAGAACAAGGATGTGTGTGATGAGATTACACATGGTTCTAACTAATAGACCTAATGAAATCAAAGATATTAGTTAAATATAACTCTTAGTCTTAAATAGTTTGGGACTTGTCTTTTAAGAAACATTCTAATGAGATCAGAATCATTGTATGTTTAAAAGTCCTTAATTTATTTTAATTAGAGGTTTTTAATGTGATTAAATTTCTAATTAAAGTTACATAGTTTCTAATGAGATTAGAACTTTCATTTAGGAAATTAAGGATAAAGTTCTTTATAACTAATTTTTTATTCATTAGTGTTTAAGGAATCCTAAATAGTTTAGGACTTCCATTTTAGTTAGTGATTCTAATGAGATTAGAGTCTTCAACAAGTGTAAGGTTATAAGTTGTGATGGGATCACAATTATCTAAGAAAAACCTAAATAACGAGTAGGAGTGCAGAAATAGCCCTTTTGTTAAGTTTATTGTAATGTGAATAGATACCTTGTCTTGAATCCGAGTCTTGCATTCCATGCGGAGGGTAATTACTTCACGGATTACAAGGTTAAACTTCTTTGTGATTGCGCGAATGTTCATTACGCTATTGTGACGTGACTTAGTAACATCACATCGAATTTAAACAATTAAACACAAATGATGTGTAGGGTTAAAATTGTGATGAGATCACAATGATTTCAATACAATCCACTTGTTTTAAAATTTCTAGTGAGAGAGAGATACAAGGGTTGGATCTTACGGCCTCCATTTCGGTTCATAGTAGTGTGGGGTAAGCACCTCATCTTGGCGTATATGCCTCACGATCCCAAAGGAGGGCGTTTACTTCATGGTACTACAAGATTGAACTTACCTGTTTAAAGTAGTGTGATGAAGCACCTCGTCTTGGCGTATATGCCTCGCGATCCCAAAGGAGGGTGTTTTGCTTCATGGTACTACCAGTTTAAACACTATAAAGAGAGATGAAATGTGGCTACACATGATTCTAGATAATGATGTACACTAGACTAAGTGTAATGTTAACCTCTCAAAGTGGCAAATTATTTTTGTTTGGTAAGAGTTACCATGATAGCATTAATAATGAGAATATTTCTCGCTTGATCATAGTGGTTGGTATTCACTCTATGCTGAGGAATATTAATTGCGGGATTAGGTTGTCGTTGCACCTGGTATAGTATGTTTTTCGGGTTCCATACTATATGGTTTTGGATGCAAAATATAATGTCCCTGTAATTATGTTCATAGTCTCAAAATAAAGTTGTCATAATTTTGTTCTCTATCTACTATTTTTATTGAATCACAATAAATAAGAAATAATTTTGGACATGGTGCTTAAAGGAGCTAAAGTACATAAATATGTTTCGATTCAGCATTGTCATAATTTCCTATACATAATGCATTGATGGAAGATAGCTTATGATATGATCATAGTCTCCATTGAAATGCTGAAAATGCTACATTAGCTTCTATCTCAATTGTACTACAGCATGAGATGCAAGAGTTAGTACTAGACTTAGACTTTATATTAAGTCTAAATGAGAGTTTTGGTATGAATCATATTGAGTGCTAAGAAAAGCTTAAGGAGTTCTGATTTTATGTCATTTACTGAAAATATTTTATTTTTAAAAATGAATTGAAATTCTTGGATGTAGAGATTAAATGTTAATCTCATATGGATATGATCCACAAGTCCTTGTTAGAATCATTTGATTAATTCAGATTGTTTTGAAAATAAATTCTTTATTTTATCTGAATTGATGAGTGAGTTCTACACAATGGAAGACATCCTAAAAGCTAAGGCTAGGATCAATATGATTTAATTCAAATTCTTAGCTTGGACCGAAATTCAAATCAATATGATCAAGTACTTCTAATCTTTGATTTTGAATTTCACCACACCAAGGTACGCTTTCTTGTTCTTAAATTTTGAAACTTACATAGTACATGTTATCAATTGTTAATGAAGTAATTCTGTTAATTTTTCGCTGCGCATGTTTTGTATGAGATACAAACACGTTTTTCCATGTGTTTTTCCAACACCTTCTTCCCTTTATCTTGGCTCTTAAACTGTGAAGAACTTGATTGCCTACGGTCCTTGTCGAAGCCCTTTGCATTGGCATTCTTCATGAACTTCTTGAATTGCCTGGTGATGTAGGACTTTAGTTTAGAATCTTCATCATCAGAAGACTCATTAGTGTCACTGATCTTGGACTACAGTGCCATGCTCTTGCTTTTGCTTGACTTCCCGAGCCTAGACAAACCTAACTCATAGATTTGCAGATTTCCAACAAGCTCTATCAAAGGAATTTTATCAATATCCTTTGATTCCTCAATAACGGTGATCTTGGCATAAAATCTCTTGGGCAAAGATCTGAGCACTTTTCTCACAATCTTGGGTTTTGGAATGGTTTTCCCAAGATTAAATGCTAAGTTCACTATGTCCTTGAGCCTGGCATAGAACTCATCAAATGACTGATCCTCCTCCATCTTGATTTCTTTGAAGCTAATAGTGAGTCTTTGAAGCTTCGAATCCTTGACAGTCTTGGTTCCTTCATAGGTTGTTTGGAGAATGTTCCACACCTCCTTTACAATTTCAGTGGAGGAGATCTTCTTGAACTCCTCATTTGTGATTGCACTAAATAAGGCATTCAACGCTCTGCTGTTGAAGTTAGCCGCCTTGATCTTTGCATCATCCCAATCGGCCGGGGCTTCCTCCGGCTTGGTCCAGCCTATCTTCACAGCTTGCCACACCTTCTCATCTAAGAACTACAAGAAAGCTCTCATGCGTACTTTCCAGTATGCATAGTTAGTTCCATCAAATAAAGGAGGTATAATAAGTGATTGTCCTCTATCCATGAAAAACAGGGGTCAATGGATCTCACAACAAAGATTAAACCCTAATCAGAGTGTGCCTGCTCTGATACCACTTGATAGGCCAAAAATGTATTGACCCCTTGTGATAAATTAACCAATTAATTAGCCAAGTGAAATAATTAGGTTCAATTACATGCAACAAGTGTGGCAGCACAAACAAATCACCAAATAACTAAATATGCTGCGGATATTAAATGACACGGTGATTTGTTTAAGGATGGGAAAAACCTACACGGCAAAAACCCCACCGGGTGATTTTAAGGTCACCACTCCTGAGAATCCACTATTATCAAAACAAGCAGTTACAAGTAAAGGAATCCCGATACCTTATACCAACCTACACTTGAATCCTTACCCCAATACCCAATTGGACTTGTTCTGTAGTGACAATCTCTCCTTGTATTGCACGGCTCCCAGTACGTGACTAACCAATAGATGCATGGATCCCAATACGCGACTTGATCACCAACTTAAGAAAGATGTTGGCTGCAAAGTTCTTCTGTTCTTCAACACATGAAGATCACGAAATCGCTTGGTTACAAAACCCTATGGTGTACAAACACATGAGCTTCTTTAAGAACTAGGGCAAACTAGGTTTCTGATTACACTTGAGAAATTATGCTCTTGTGCAATTTTTCTCTTGGCTGTGCAACCTTATACGGCCTTTAAAATAATCCTTATATATATTTAGGGTTGTGAGAAAAGAAATCCCAAACACATAATCACGGATTGAATGAAAATCAGAACTGAAAATCTAAATTTCATAAACCTCGATAGATACCCTAGTTGTCGAGCAGTTTCGAGCCTTGGGCTTAAACAGCTCTTTTAAGCCTCGATAGATGCTAGCTGTTGAGTTTTAATGAACAAAACTTCTTCACTTGTTTCTTGGATAGACTTGCATGGCTTTAACACTTGAACTTGAAACCTTGTTTCTTGAAGCATTAAACACATCCTAGATCTACCCAATTACAAGTAAAGTACATTTTGTCAAAGGATTAGCCAATACATAAAAAGTTGACATATGTTTCTAACATCCAATCACATACGTCCTAACACCAACAACTTGTAACATCAATGCTCGTGTAGCATCGATTCTTATCATTCTCCTTCCACCATTGGTACCAGTATTTTACCATTCACATTGAAACAAAACAACTTTATGGCGAAACATATACTCTAATTCCCAAAATTTGCACACATGACCATAAAAGTCTTGCATTTCTCCTTCATGGTCCCTTTCGATACATACACCACTATTTTGGGTTACACGGCGATTGTCTAGGTCCTTTATATGGAACTTTACACCATTGACCATACAAACTATGTACTCCTTCACATGTGGCTTAGGACCATTTGCTAATGACCATAACTATTTAGTAGCTTCTAATGACTTGTTAACTTTCAATCTATTCATCTATAATGACATACAACAAATGACATTAATTAGCAATAAGCAATGATGAAACTATTTAAATGTTTAATTTTTATTAGTGTGTGATAAAATTCCAAATGTCTTACATGTTCTCTAAACCACTTGGAAAAATCTTGTCGTTGTATTTGAGTTATGACTTCTCTAGTAGAATTATGCAATGTGCTTTCATGTTCACTTTTAAAAGTAAGGTGATTTATATTCAGCTAAGCATTGCAGATAATATTCAAAACTTGATCAAACAATATATGCATATGAAATAACATACTTTAAATAAGGCATTAGCTCAGGAATATTGTACAACAAGTACCAATGAGCAGTATCAAGCAATGCACGAGACAAGTTGCCATCATTCCGCCTACCCCCTGTAGGTTGGGCAGTCTGAAAAAACTGTCAATCCTTCACTAGATTTACCAAAATCTTCATTTCTTTCCCTTCGATTATGCACAGTGTCGATCCCATCAATATATAAAGACCAGTTATTAATACATTCTTTAAGAATGTAAGCCTTTGCAATCGAACCTTCTAGTCGGGCTCTGTTGGAAACGTATCTTTTCAATTTTCCGAGGTACCTACAAAGAAAAAGTATTGGGAGTACGTAATTTTATACCATATGGGAGAGATACAATTGATGGATGCATCAAAGAATCTAAATACCTTTCAGTTGGGTACATCCACCGATATGGTACTGGGCCTCCTAGAATTGCTTCTTGAGGCAAGTGAACAGCAAGATGGACCATAACATCAAAGAATGCTAGAGGAAAGAACCTCTCAAGCTTGCACAGGATGACAACTATACGCTCTTCTAGATTCTCCAATTCACTCCGCTTTAGGGTCTTTGAGCATAAGTATGGAAGAAGTTGCCAAAATCAAACAATACAATACTAATGTCTTTATTTGTAAACCCTCGTAACCCAATTGCAAGAATTTGTTGTAATAGCACATGACAATTGTGGCTTTTCAAACCAGATAATCTACCATTTTTTTGCATTCACTAACCTTGATATGTTGGCAGCATAGCCATTCGGATACCTGACTAATTTCAAATAGTCATAACCATCCCTTTCATCGGGTTTTAATAAAAGAAAGCCTAAGGTTTGTCATATGATCCATCAGGATGTTGTTTTAAATGCAATGTGTGCCTAAAGTTTATATTTTGCAAGTCTATTCGTGCCTTGTCAGTGTCCTTGTTTTTCCCATGAATGCCCAACAAAGTACCATAAATACTCTTACTAATGTTCTTCTCCACATGCATGACATCAATGTTGTGCTTGAGCTTCTTATTTTTCTAGTATGGTAGCTTGTACAAAATACAAAATGCTTTCCTAAAATTGTATTTGGCATTCTATCTAGCTACTCTTGTATCTTTCCCACATGTAACTCTAAAGATCTCTTTTGTTTATTCGATAAACCATTATGCAACCAACTATGTCACCAACGATGTTCCATAGGCAAATAAGCTTGGTGGTTAATGAATCCAATTTTACTTTCCAAAGCTTCTGAATACGGTTCATCATTGCAAGTGTAATAAGAATGATAACCCTTTGTCCTTATGGACACAACGGATAGAGTCGCAACCTAGTTTTTGCGATGGTCTAGGAACCATATATATAGTGTCCTCTCGAGGAAGGACCTTTTGATCTTACTACTAGAGATGCGGGTGTGGAGTTTAGATACATTCTTGGGAAGATGTTAGGCACCCAAGACTGCCCAACCTTAAGACTTGCCTTCCATCATTGTGTCTTACGTCTTAATCTTATTAAAAATAAGTTCAACACTTGTATCCTAAACTCTCACACAACTAGCATACATCTAAACATACAATCATGACATCATTATCCCAAAACACATACATATCTATCCCTAAACAAAAGAGAGCCAAACCTATATACATAAAAGAAAACCCTAGCTTTGAAACCCTATCATACCATTCAAACAAAGACAATAACTCAATCATGGCAATCATAAGATCATATAAACATTCACACTCAAAATCAAACATTATATAAACATATTCATCACAAAAGATGCATGCCCATATCAATGCATGACTTACCTTTACTTACCTTGCAGCAACTCAGCACTTATGGCATTAATGCATGGACATGTGAATGAATGGCATGATGTTAAAACTAAGAAACCCTAATATAAACATATGATAACAAACAAACAAACAAACATGTGAAATAGAGACTTTGGAAGCATAAAAACACAGGAAAGAAAACTAAGCTGAACATGTGAAAGTAGAAGCAAAACAAGAAAATGAGAATTAGGGTTTCTAGGCAGCGGCTTGCGCATGCAAGAACAAGCCTACGTGCGCAGACAAGATTATGTGTGTGTAGCCTCTTGCTCAGAAAACCTAAAAACACAAAAATAGGGCAGAACTTTAAAATGAAAATTTTAACAACCTAACATGCATTTTAAGCATACAAAAACATAAACCTAATCTAGGAAAGCACATTAAACATATTATAACAAAAAGATAAAGCAAACATAAAGATTTAAAAGTAGAAAAGAGAAGAAAAGAAAAAGAATGGTTTAAAACTAATACCTCAAAGAAAAGCTCTTCGAGCTTGATTTTTGACCATTCCCCTCAGTCAAGTCTATTCACAAACCAATAAGAAAGTGATTAGCAATGTTAAACAAAAAGGATTGGGGCCAAAAAAGGTTCCAATCAAACAAAATTGACTAGTTGTTTTGTGAAAAACTCCCTTTTGATTCACTATTTTCTAGTGAATCTCGTATTTTTCTTGTGGGGTTTCTGTGTATTTTGAAAATGTACCATGCAAGGCTTTATATAGTGGAAAAAATGGGGTTTGAAACAGCTCCTAGACAATGTGGGATTCATTCCAAACCTCAGTCATTATTGCAAAAAACTGGCCTTTTTTTTTTTGAAACCCTAGTTGTGTACACAAGAGTGTGCTTGCGTACGCATGCTTTAGCCCACGTACGCAAGCTGCTGCCTATGTACATTGGCTGAGGGTCACTTTGGTTTTTTATTTCCAAAAATAGAGTTTTTTCTTATTTAAAATGTTATATTTTCCATTTTAACACTCCTCAAGTCAATTTGATATTTGATTGAGCTCTAAATAGGCCTTGGGCCTTAGAGTTTGAGCATCATTGGGGAATGGGGGCTCGAGTCGTAAGGGGTACAAAATGCGGTGTCTCGATATTGTGCCCTAACTCTCTTTTCATCTATCAAAGCCAATTGTTCATATCTTGCCTTAGCCTAATCGTTTTCTAGGACCTTGGTTTCCACCAATACCCTCAAAGATTGTATCTCCACCTCAATAGGAAGCACCGCCTCACTACTATAAACCAAAGAGTAAGGTGTTTGCCCCAGTCGACATACAGATAGAAGTTATATAACCCCATAAGGCAAATGGAAGCTTCTTAGCCTAATCTTTGTATGTCACTACCATCTTGGCTTAGATATTCTTCACATTCTTATTAGTTGCTTCTACGATCCCATTAGCTTGTGGTTAATATGGTGAAGACATGTGATGCTCAATGCCATATTCTTCCATGACTCTCTGAACTTCACCCTCAAAGTGAGAGCCGTTATCAGAGATGATCTTTTAGGGCACCCCAAACCGACATATGATGTTGTTTTCTAAGAACCGAGCCACATGCTTAGCCTTCAACACGGAGTACAAGGCTGCCTCCACCCACTTGGTGAAATAGTCAGTTACCACCAGAATGTATTCATGCCCATTTGAAGCCTTAAGAGTTATCCTTCCGATCACATCTATGCCCCAAACTGAGAATAGCCATGGAGAAGTCATGCTATACAACTAGGTGGTACATGGTTCAAGTTGGCGTGTGTCTGGAAATCATGGCAACTCCTCACATAGTCCACAAAATTGGTCTCCATCATATTCCAGTAGTACCCTATCCTTAGGATTTTCTTGGCTAACATTCTTCCATTCATATAAGGGCCACAAATCCCTTAATGAACTTCATCCATTACCCTCTCGACTTCTTCCTTCTTCAAGCAATGACGATGTATACCATCGTAGGACCTTCTATAGAGTTGTCCTCCACATAGGATGTATTATGTTGCCATCATCCTAATGGAATGATGTTCTCTCTTGTCAGCACAATCTGGATATGCCCCTGATTCTAAGAACCTCATGATGTCATAGTACCAAGAACTTCCTCTTCCTCTATAGCTATTACTGAAGCTTCGGTCTTCCCTTTGTAACTTTCTCGGACCTGTGCTTAATCTCCAAGGGTCGCTTCCACACTTCCTTTGGTATTTCAACCATGTAGGCTAAGGTAGTTAAGGCATTCGCAAATTGATTTTGAGTTCTAGGGATGATTGTATACTCAATCTTGTCAAAGGTCTTGGTCAAGTCCTCTAAGTATTGTTGATAAGGCTTTAAGTATTGTTGATAAGGCTTTAAGTATTCCTCCTTCATCTTCCACAGCTTTTGTGCTTGGGCTATAACCAAAGTTGAATCGCGAAAGACTTCAGCCTCTTTTACCCTCAATTCTTGAAAAACTTCCATTCCAATAATACAAGCCTCACATTCAACCATGTTATTTGTTGCTTCAAAGTTCAACTTGATTGCCAAAGGTTTGTGAGATCTCTCGAGAGTGATCAAGAGTATTCCTATCCTATCCCCATATTGGTTTATGGCTCCGTCAAAATACATCCTCCATGTCCCTAACTAAACATTCAAAATTTCCTCATCTAGAAAGTCTTCTTCACCATCTTCCCCCTCTATAGGATTATTGACACAAAAATCTAACACGACACTCCCTTTGATAGTCTTTCTAGCTACACACTTCAGATCGAATTCTACCAATAAGATCAACCATCTTGAAAATCTTCCACTTAAAGCGGGTTTCTCATTGAGATACTTCAATGGGTCTCTTGCTACCACCCATATTTGGAAAGGTAAGATGATATGTCTCAATTTCTGTACGGCCCAAACAAGTGCAAAGTATGAATTTTCTACAAGAGTGTACCTAGTCTTATAATCATGGAACCTCTTGCTCTAGTAGTATATGGCCCTCTCATTCTTGTCATCATCTTCTTATGCAAGCATACTTCTAATCGTATCCTTTATGATGGGGAGGTATAGGATTAAGGGTCTTACATGTTGTGGAGGTACTAGGATAGGTGGGTGGAGGATATATTCTTTGATAAGTTCAAAGGCTTTTGGCACTCATCATTCCATGTATGTGGTTCATGCTTCCTTAGGAGTTTGAAGATGGGCTCACAAGTAGAAGTGAGCTTGGCAATGAATCGACTAATGTATTGTAATCGACCCAAGAGACCCCTCATCTCTTTCTCACTTCTGGGTGGCGGCACCTCTAATATTGCTTTGATCTTAAATGGGTTAACTTCTATCCCTTTATCTCTCACTAAGAAGCCTAGCAATTTTTCGGCGGCTACCCCAAAGGTACACTTTTATGGGTTCAATCTTAGTCTATACTCTTTAATCCTCTCGAAGAACTTCCTTAAGTTTACTGTGTAGCTTTCTCTATCCTTGGATTTTACTATCATATCATCGACATACACCTCCACCTTATTATGCATCATATCATGTAACAAGGTTGTGCCCATCCTTTGGTAGGTTTCCTTGGCATTTTTGAGGCCAAATGACATCACCGTGTAACAATAGATTCTCCATTCGGTAGTTTTGGTCATATCTTTGGGAGCCATCTTGATTTGGTTGTACGCTAAAAAACCATCCATGAAAGACATCAAGGCATTTACTGTCGTGTTATCCACCAAGACATCAATGTGAGGGAGAGGAAAGTCATCCTTAGGGCATGCTTTGTTCAAGTCCCTAAATCCCGCACACATCCTCACCTTCCCATCCTTCTTAGGTACAAGCATAACATTGGCTATCCATTCAGCTTGATGTACGGGTTTGATGAATCCTACTTTTAATTGCTTAGTGACTTCCTCCTTGATTTTTAAGAGCCATTCGGTCCTCATTTTTCTCAACTTTTGTTTGACAGGTACCATATGATCATGAGTGTCAATGTGATGTTGAGCTATCTTGGGGTCAATTCTGGTATATCTTCATAGGACCATGCAAACACCTCTTGAAATTCCATGAGGAGTTCTTGAAAATATTTTCTTTCTTTTTCATTTAGAGTCGAGCCAACTTTAATTAAGCATGAATTCTCATTATTTCCTAAATTAATAGTTTCAAGAGTTAGTTCCATAGGTTCAATTTTCTTTTCCAATTTTTTATTAATTTCATTTTCAAATTCATTTGAATCATTTAAGTGCAAAATTTCAATGTTATGGGACACATTAAAATAAGCCAAATCAGAATTCATCTTATTGAAAATATTGAAAAGTACATTGGGACTTGCATTACAAAACTTTTTCCCTATGTTTTCAGAAAACCCAACCTAAGTCCAATTATTAATGGGCCCCACAATAGGCATGATGAATTCTGTCTTCTTTCTTCTTTAAGGCTTGCCACTCTTCTTCTCACCTTTCTTCAGCTCAGCGGACTAGTCCTTCCTCTTTAGAGGTTTCCATTCATACATAGATTTGGTTATGTCGTACAGATCCTCACCCTTATTAGGGAAATCTCTCCCCACCTCGTCAAAGAACCAGTCGCCATCATCCCCACTCCAACAGCTAATCATTTTATCATCTCCTTCTTCTTCTTTATTTTGAGTTAGCACGAGTTATTGGTCGTTTTCAGAAGAGGGGTCCATGTCGCGTTCAAGCATGAAGCAAGCTGGTGTGACTTGAGTTGTTCCCACCTTCGAGGTCTATTCTGGCCAATCGTGATCTTCCCACGATCCCACATCTCCTGATTCTGAGAAGTCGTTGACATAAGCCCTCTTGAAAGTCTATGGTCTAGGAGCACTCTTTAGTTGTGGCATAAAATTGGGTAGAAGTAAGCAGGCCTTCCCTTCTATCATCATGCGATTGATGTCTTCTTAAGTCAGCTCGCTTTGTCCATGCTTAGCCTTGTCTTTTTCAGCTTCCTTTTCTTCTATCTCAGAGAGGTGGCTTATTATTTTCTTAAGGTCTTCAGCTTGCGCCTCCACACACTCGAGCATCTTTTGCATGAGGACCTTTTCACTTGAAGCGTCTATCTTTCCCTCTTAAGGGGTCTTCCCTTTAAATGTCTTGCCTTTCATTGGACTTGGATTGGAGCGAAGTCTGAAAAGAAGCCCCATTTTCATTAAGTTCATGTCCCAATTAAAGGTTTTTTTTTAAAAACTTTTTAGATGTCCTTAGAAAATTTTTAAGTTCATTTTAATGAAGGCCCAATTATAATATCATTCCCTTCCCTCTCATGGATTTTTGCCCCTTGCTTCATTGGGATTTGGTCCATTTATAGCAAAACTCTCATCTTACATTCATGTGCTTTCATTAGAATGCACTTGGAAATTTTCAACCCTTTGTCTTAAACAAGGGCTTACAATATATTCTTCACCTTTGGGCTTCTCATCATTTAACTTTTTATTTTTTATTTTTTATTTTAAAATAGCCCTTTAGCTAGAATATGTTGTAGCCTTCCTTTCAAAATCCATGAAGTATTCATCATTATGGGCCTAGGCATACACCAAGGAGGCCCAAGATTAGGGAAGTTCATATTGGCTTTGTAGGATTTTGAATGCTAAGTCCATAGCATATTTGTTACCTTAGGCCCAAAGTCCTCTTTTTCAAAAGGGCTTTTTCCACTTGGGCCTATGATAGCTATTAGGCTATGGTCTTATGAACCTTTCAAGTTAAGATATACCTTTGGGTTTAGGGATAAACCTCTTATATGTAAGAACTTCTTTTCTTTTATCCCATAACATCTTAGGGTATACCATAACTTTAGGGCCATCCCTTCCATTTTTTACGTCTTTTATTTGTTCTTTAGAATTAGGTGAACACATGATATATGGTTGAAAAAACAAGAGATATAAATGGTATCCTTTGTGATAGAGTCTAGGATCTCTTTGGTGTGAGTAGGTTCCTTAAGGCTAAAAGGGATAGATAAGTAGGTCACTCACAACTTGGTGGGCTATGATTCCAACTGAGGACCTAAGTGGACCCCATAGTGGATTGGTAGCAAACCTTTAATGTACTCAAAGCCCATTATAGGTGATGACATTGATTGTGAGTTAGTGGGATGAACTCCGGAAGATTTAGGTCCGAATTGAGACTTCCATCTTCCCATTCATCACCAACCGAGGTTAAGGGACAAAAGAGAACAAGTGACGTGTGTGCAAACAAGTATTGAAATAGTTTTTATTAAGGTGAAGAAATAAGACACAGATTAATTAAAATCACTATCCCTAGTGGAGTTGCCATTGTGGACACAACGGATGGAGTTGCCACCTAGTTTTTGCAATGGTTTAGGAACCATATATATAGCGTACTCTCGAGGAAAGACCTTTTGATCTTACTACCAGAGATATGAGTTCAGAGTTTAAGTACGTTCTTAGGAAGGTGTTAGGCACCCGAAACCGCCCACCCCTAGGGTTAGCCTCCCATCACTGTGTCTTACATCTTAACCTCATAAAAACATGTTCAACACTTCTATCCTAAACTCACACACACACAATAGCATATATCTAAACATACAATCATGGCATCATTATCCCAAAACACATACATATCTATTCCTAAACAAAAGAGAGCTAAACTGATATACACAAAAGAAAACCCTAGCATGTGAAATCCTATCATACCATTTAAAAAAAATAAAAAGACAACAACTCAATCATGGCAATCAAAAGATCATATAAACATCCATACTCAAAATCAAACATCAAATAAACATATTCATCACAAAAGATGCATGTCCATATCATTGCATGACTTACCTGGTAGCAACTTAGCACGTATGGCATTAACACATGGAAATGTGAATGAATGGCATGGGATTAAAACTAAGAAACCCTAATCTAAATATATGATAGCAAATAAACAAACAAACATGTGAAGCAAAGACTTTGGAAGCATAAAGGACAGCAAAGAAAACTAAACAGAACAACATGTGAAAGCAAAAACAAAACATACAAATAAGAATTGGGCAGCGACTTGTGCATGCAAGAACAAGCTTGCGTGCGCATAATCAAGCCTGTGTGCACACGCAAGATTATGCATATGCAGACTCTTGCCCAAAAAACCTAAAAACACAAAAATAGGGTGGAACCTTTAAACGAAAATTCTAACAACCTAACATGCATTTTAAGCAAACAAAAACATAAACCCAATCTAGGAAAGCATATTAAACATATTATAACAAAATATAAAGCAAACAGAAAGATTTAAAAGCAGAAAAGAACGAAAATAAAAAGAAATGTTTAAAACTAATACCTCAAAGAAAAGCTCTTCAAGCTTTATATTTTACCGTTCCTGTTAGTGAAGTCTATTCACAAACCAATAAGAAAGTGATTAGCAACGTTAAACTAAAAGGATTGTGCCTAGAAAAAGTCATAATCAAATAAAATTGACTTGAGGGTGTTTTGTGAAAACTTCCTTTTGATTCACTATTTTCTAGTGAATCTTGTATTTTTCTCATGGGGTTTCTGTGTGTTTTGAAAATGTACAATGGGAGGCTTTATATAGTGGAAAAAATGAGGTTTGGAACGGCTTCTAAACGATGTGAGATTCATTCCAAGCCTCAGTCATTATTGTAGAAAAATTGCCTTTTTTTTTTCTAAAAATTTATTTTTGCTCATTTAAAAGGTTATTTTTCCCATTTTAACACTCCTCAAGTCAATTTGATATCTGATTAGGCTCTAATATGGCCTTGGGCCTTAGAGTTTGAGCATCATTAGGGAACGGGGGCCCAAGTCATAAGGGGTATGAAATAAGGTGTCTACAGTTCTCCACCCAGACACGTTACCAACTTTAGGATAGTCATGTATTGTCAACAACAAAGTTGCGTGCATCTGGAAATGCTCTTTACTATAAGCATTGTAAGTTTTTGCACCTTCTTCCCACAACTCCTTCAAACCAATGGTTTCAGGTAAATATCAATCTCATTTCCTTGTTGATGGGGACTAGGAATAAGTAAGGACAACATAAAATATGTCTCCTTCATAACCAACCAAGGTGATAGGTTATATGGGATAAGTATGATAGACCACATACTATAGCTATTGTTCATGTTCCTGAAAAGGTTGAATCCATCTGTAGCCAACCCCAACCTCACATTGCGAGGTTCGAGGGAAAAATTAGGATGTTGCAAATCAAACTCCTTCCAATCCTCAATATCAGCCAGATGCCTCATTATCCCATCGTCCACACGTTTGTCTATATACCATCTCATGTCTTTAGCTCTTTGGCCTAACATGTACAATTTCTCAGTCTTGGTGTCAATGGGAAGTAACACAATAACTTATAAGGAATCTTCTTATCTTGGGCATGTGTATCCTTGTACCTAGGTGCCTCACACGCTATACATATATCAAGGTTTTCATTTTCCTTCCAGAATAGTGCACAATCATTTTTGCATGCATCTATATGCTTGTATGACATGCCCAAGTCACGTAATATCTTCTTTGCTTTATAAGTTAACCTTGGAACCAAGTTACCTTTCGTTAAAACCTTTATCAATAATTCTAGCATCATATCATGTCCCTTATTACTCAAGTTGGTTATTACCTTTACATTCAACATCTCAATAACAAACTTCAAGATAGTATAATTAGTGTAACCTAGATACAACTCACGCTTTGCACCTTCCTCAAATTTGTCAAAATTACACACTTCCTCATCTTGGTTTGCATGTCTTGGTTCCCCTTTAATTCGGTCACCCACCAAGGCATCGATACTATCCATATGATCACCATCCAACATTTCATTATCATGAATGTTCTCGTTCAATACATGAGGTTCTCCATGATTATACCATTTAGTGTAAGATTTCATAATCCCAACACGAAGAAAATGGATACATATAGTATGAAGAGATAGTCGATAGCAATTCACACAATGAATACATGGGCATGAAATATTACCACTCAAGTCCACAACTGCTCTTGCAAAATTAATAAATGCATTGACCCTAGTTATATATAGGACTTAATTTGCCATCAGGTGTCTTACCCATTGTCATCCAACTTATATCCATGTTTGACTACAATTGCAAGATGAATGTTACTTTAGCAAAATAAGGACAACTCATGCATAATGTATTCTAACATCTAAGTCTATAGGCTACTTAGATAAAGTCTTATTCCATTCATGAATGCACAAGTCTATATTAATACTTAAACAAATATACATTGCATAATCAAACACTCCCAATATTAATTTATACCACCTTATAACACTATGCAAGCCACCTGCTTGCTCCATTTCAACAACCCACCACTATACCAATCATCAACATCACAATATAAAACGTTTACAAGTATTGAAAAAAACCTTAATATAATCATTCAAAAATAACTCAAAAATATTCATCCACAATTCCAAAAAATAAGAAACACTCCCAATATGCTATTGAATCACCTTAGATCACCATGCAAGCCACCCGCTTGCTCCAACACAACGACCCATCACAATACCAATTCTCAACAAAATAATGTATAATGCTTACAAGTATTGAAAACAATTAAATAATATCCATCACATATAATTCAACAATATCCATTCACAATTCCCAAAAAAATATGAAACACTCCCAATATGAATTTAAACCACCTTATAACTTTATGCAAGCCACCAGCTTGCTCCAATACAACAACCCACCAGAAACCAATTATCAACATCACAATATATAATTCTTACAATTATTGAAGATAATTAAATAATATCCATCACATATAAATCAACAATATTCATTTACAATTCAAAAAAAAAAGAAACACTCCCGATATGAATGTAAACCACCTTATGACTCCATGCAAGCCACCCGCTTCCTGCAACACAACAAGCCACCACAAAACCAATTATCAACATCACAATAGATAATTCTTACAAGTATTGAAAACAATTATATAATATCCATCACATATAAATCAACAATATCTATTCACAATTCCAAAAAATAAGAGACACTCCCAATATAAATTTAAACCACCTTATAACACCATACAAGTCATCCACTTACTCCAATACAACAAACCACCACAAAACCAATCATCAACATCACAAGTATAGAGTTTTTTAAGTATTTAAACGAATTTTGCTTACTATGCTCAAGCCAAGCATACACCTCTAAGAAAAAATCCAAAGTTATCACAAACAATGAGTATTTAACCTGTAAAAGAAAAGTCTAATTTATAAAGAGTTTATCAATACACTTACTAGCTATATCATCACCACTAGCAATAGCATATAATGATCAGTATTATAGCATAATGCTCAATATAAGTATTTTAGCAGAAAAAATCTCAAAAAAAAAAAAAAAATACACACCCCCTTTTCAACAAATGGATAACAACTTAGTAGCTTCACACAATATATATATATATATACACACACACACATGACCAAGAACTGTTAGAATCAAAGAACCTCAAGAGAAAATAAAATTACACACACCCAAAAGCCTGTTTCAACAAATGATAACAAATCTTCAAATTATAATGCTTAGCAACTTCACCACAAAACAAAAACAAAAAAAATATGCTTGACCAAGAACTGTTAGAATCAATGAATCCCCAAGAGAAAACCACTTGTCATCGTCATCCAAACTTGACAAAACCTACAATAGAGACCTTAAATTTACTAAATTTAACAGATGCACTCTAAAATAACACAAAAACCAATTACAAGTCACTAACACAAAAACCCATTACAAGTGACTAAATACTATAAACTCATACTTACACTTAAAAGAAAAGACTCAAAACCCATATCATTTAATCAAATCCAAACCAAATTTTACAAAAATAAAAAATTAAAAAACTTACATAGTTGAAATTAGTGGAAGGAGAAGATAAGGGAAGGGGGTAGACAAAGGGAAGAAAGTGGGGAGGGAGTGGAGGAAAAGGGGGAGGGAAAGGGGAAAGAAGGGAGGGGTGGTGGTGGAGAAGAAGGGGGGTGGCTAAGGGGAAAGGTAGAGGAGGGTGATGGAGGAGAGAGGGAGGGGTGGCAATGGAGGGTAGGGGTGAGGATCGGTGGCAGCAGTTTAGATTAGTGGCGGCGGTGGCAGGTTTGGGCAGCGGTGCAGGTCTAGTGTGTGTGTGTGTGTGTGTGAGAGAGAGAGAGAGAGAGAGAGAGAGAGAGAGAATATGTGCTAAAGTGTTTGGGGGGAAGTGAAAAAAAAAGTGTGGCATGTGAAAAATATGTGCTGAAATGTGTTTAAAACATTTAGTGACGACTTGTTTTTTGTCGCTATTGGTTACCCTTTAGCGACAATATTGGATTCCTCGCTGATAATGATATCAGTAAGTGATTTTTTTAGCGACGACTTGTTTTTCGTCACTACTGGGTACCCTTAGCAACAAATTCTTTTTTGTCACCAATAATGACACCAGTTATTAATGATTTTTTTTTTTTGCAATGACCTATTTTTGTCACTATTTGTGACATTCAGCGATGAAATTGATTTCGTCACTAATAATGTTCCACAACCCCTTTAACGATGAAATTTTTCATTGCCAAAAACTTAAACTTTTAGCGACAAATTATTTCGTTGCTGTAGATTAATTAAGATTTGCGCCCACATTTTGTTTGGCGCCCTTAATTCAACACAAAATATAGTGACAAAATCTAATTTTTGTCGCTAAATGCTATTAATTTTTTTATAAATAGCGACGAAAAAAATTTTGTGACGAAAAAATTTTTGTCACTGAAATTCGTCACTAAAAATACATTTTATTGTAGTGGTAAGAATGAGAGAGTGGTGTACTATTTGGGCAAAAGGTTCCATGATTATAAGACTAGATATACCCCCATAGAAAAGTCATGTTTTGCACTTGTGTGAGCCGTACAGAAGTTGATACACATCATCCTACCATTCCAGATATGGATAGTATCCAGAATAGATCCATTGGAGTATCTACTTGAGAAGCCTTCCTTAAGTGGAAGATTGTCAAGATGGTTGATCCTATTGGCAAAATTTGATTTAAAGTATGTGGCCAGAAAAATGACTAAACGAGGCGCCGTATTAGATTTTTGAGCTGAGAACCCCATAAAAGGAAATCATGGAAAAAAAGATTTCCCAAATGAAGGTATTCTGAATGTTGAACTAGGAGCATGGAAAATGTATTTTGATGGAGCTATGAACGAATATGGGAATGGGATAGGGGTACTTTTGATCACCCCTGATGGATCCCATGTGCCTGTGGCTATTAAATTGAACTTTGAGGAGGCTAATAACATGATAGAATATGAAGCTTGTATTGCTAGAATGGAAGCTCTTCGAGAGCTAGGGGTAAAAGAGGTAGAGGTCTTTGGGGATTCAACCTTAGTCATAGCCTAGGTATAGAAATTATGGAAACTAAAGGAGGAACATTTGAAGCCTATCAACAATATTTAGAGGACTGACCAAAATCTTTGATAGAATTGAAAACGCTATCATCCCTAGGGCTTAGAATCAGTTTGCAAATGCCTTGGCTAACTTAGCCTCCATGGTTGAAATACAAGGAGTATGGACACGACCCCTAAAGATTGGGTAGAGTTATGAACTAGTATAGAAGAAGAAAGGGTTCTTGGTATTATGACATCATGAAATTCTTGGAATTGGGAGTGTATCCTGATGGTGCCGATAAGAGAGAACATCATTCGATAAGGATGATGGCTATGCAATACATCCTATGTGGATGACAGCTCTATAAGAAATCTTATGATGGTATACACCTCCATTTTTTGAAGAAGGAAGAAGCTGAAGGAGTTATGGAAGAAGTTCATCAAGGGATTTGTGGTCCTTACATTAATGGTAGAATATTAACCAAAAATATCTTGAGGATACGATACTATTGGAATACAATGGAAACCAATTGTGTAGAATTTGTGAAGAGTTTACACAACTGCCAAACACCTGCAAACTTGAATCATGTACCACCTAGTGAGCTATACAGCATGACCTCTCCTTGGCCTTTCTCAGTTTAGGGCATAGATGTGATTGGAAGGATAGCCATAAAGGCTTTGAACAAAAAGAGTAAATCTTAGTGGCGATTGACTACTTCACCAAATGGGTGGAAGAGGCCTCCTACTTCATATTGAAAGCCAAATATGTCACTCGATTCATAGAGAATAATATCATTTACTGGTATGGGGTACCACAAGAGATCATCTCTGATAATGGCTCCAACTTTGAGGGAGAGGTTCAAGGGGTCATAGAGTTGTACAACATTGAGCATCACAAGTCTTCACCATGCCAACCATAGATTAATGGGGCCGTAGAAGCAGCCAATAAGAACATCAAGAACATCCTAGCGAAGATGGTAGTAACATACAAGGATTGGGCCAAAAACTTCCATTTGTTTCTTAAGGCTATAGAACTTCTATTCGAGCATCAACTGGGTCAACCCCTTACTCTTTAGTCTATGGAAGTGAGACGGTCCTACCCATTGAGGTAGAGATACAATCTTTGAGAGTGCTAGTAGAAATCAAGGTCCTAGAGGAAGATTGGATGAAAGAAAGATATGAATAATTAGCTTTGATAGATAAGAAAAGAGCTAGGGCATAATACCATGCACAAGGATACCAAAAAAGGATTGCTAGAGCATTTAACAAAAAAGTGTAACTTAGAAACATTAAAGAATGGGACTTCGTCCTAAAAGTGTTTAGAGCTGAAAACTTTGATCCAAGAGGAAAAATGAAGCCAAGATGGTCTAAGCCTTTTATTATCAAGAAAACCATGGCAGGAGGCACTACAAGAATTATAGATTTGGATGGAGAAGAGATGCTTCACGCAACATTTAAAAGGAAAAAAGAAAAGAAAAAAAACCCTGCTAGGTTGAAAACCCAAAAGGGTGACCTAAGCAAAATTAAAGTAAAAGAACCCCGCTAGATTGAAAACCTGAAAGGGCGATTTAGGCGAAAGTTTTGGGAAAGGACCATGGGTATGGTGAAAATTCCTATAAGGACGTCGTGGGCAAAAATTACATGGCATGGAAAAAGAAAAGAAAAAAGAGAAGGAAAAAATAACAATAAGCAAAGATAATAATAAATGGATGATTCTCTTATTGCTCAAATTAAAAGATAATAAATTGTTTCCATAGGGGGTGTGGAACATTCCAATCCTTTATTAAATTCAAAAAGAAAAGACATGAGAATCATAAAGTGCAGAAAAGTAAAATTTGGGGCATATCAAGGTAGTCAGTTACCATCTTTCTTTTTCATCCATGTGAACACACTTCATGTCAGCCTTTAGCCAAGCTTTGTAGCCCAAAGTAAGATGAAGAAATTGAGGGAAATGAATGTCTTTAGCCACCATCCTCTTCAACGAAGTCTCACGGATCCTACCCAAGACCCTCTTAATGAAGACAGAGATATGAAAATGCCATCATCAATATGGATCCCTTGGCGATCTCCAAATTTCCATGCAATACAGTCTGGGGAATAATAAGAGCAATGGCTAAGCCCAACCAAAGGAACACAATTGTCTTTGAAGACGTTGTTTACCATGCCTAAAATACAACACCATTCCACTACCCATTGAATATTTGTGACATCAATGCGCTTCATGAACTCAGTGAACTCATCAAAACTCATCTCAGTGCATTTGGGCTTATGGTCATGATAGTGCGTGGGGAGATATTGACTAGGAGTAACAGTGTGAGGATGAAGCAATCGACGCCTCTCATATAACCATATCTCAAAAAGGAAAGGGAAAAAGAAAGCATGAGTGGAAAAAGGAGAGATAAAAAAAATGATATGACAGAAATGATATAAGGAGCCTCGATGGGTTGAAAACGGAAAGGCAATCCATGCAAAACTTAGAGGGATCCCACTAGGTTGAGAACCTAGGCAAAAATAAGGGATTATACTAGAAGGAGTAGAGGACTCCCTGCGAAGAAGGTTGCTTCCTAGAGGTATGATAACCCTTCCTTCTCTCAAGAATTCTACTTCAGATTCGGGGTAGTAACTCACCCCTACATCCTCGGGGTAGTAATTTTTGTATGAAATCTCTTGAATGTTTTACAAAATTAAAAGCTAATTTTAAAAAGGTCAAATTTGAAAGAGATGAATTAACTGCAAAATTGGATGAAGCTAATAATTTGAATGAGAAATTTAAAAATAAAATTTCATCTCAGCTGGACAAAATTAAGAGTTTGGAAGAGCAACTAGTTGAATCTAAAACTGAAGTTGAAAAATTACCTAGTGCCAAACTTGTTGTTGAGCCTAACTCAAATATTTTTATATTCCTCCATTTAAAAGTAATAATGAAGAGTTGAATGCTAATATTGTTAGGATAGACAAAGGTAAACAATCTAATGTTAACGCTGAAGTTTCTAAACCTATGTCTAAAACTCCTCCTAGGTTGAATAAAATTCTGAATTTGTCCCCACTTGTCATCATTGTCATATTGTTGGTCATATTAGGCCAAATTGTCCTAAGTTTTCAACCTCTAAGGTTAGACCTCCTTCTAGGAAGTGAGTAGCTCTAAAACTACCCATGTTTGTCACCATTGTGGTGGTTCTGGTCACACTCGCCCTAATTGTTTCAAGTTGTTTCCTCATAAGCAAGTGTCCAATAGGTCTCATCCTTTGTTTAAAGGCTTTATACCTATTCTTGGTGAGTTATTAAAAGCTTTGAGCTTTTTAACTCAATTTTAGGAGAATTCTAATTCTTCTATGTCCTTTAGTAGTCATACTAGGACACATGCATTTTCATCTTCATGGCCAAAGACTCGTGCTGTGTAGGTGATGAAGGATCCTAAGACTTAATTGTTTGTCATCTGCTTTAATTCTTTCTATCTAAAGTTGGACTCTCTTTGCTTGATTTCTTATCAGCTTTTGGAATCATACTTTCATGCATCTGCATTTTTCTTTTATGCTTTCATGTTGTTTGTCTGTTTTTTTTGTTTGTTGTTTAGTCTTTATTTTGTTTGTTTTTCAAAATAAAAAGAGAGAAATCAGAAAAAAAAAAAAAAATAGTGTGTGTTTGAGTATATTGGTACTTGTGTACCTTGGATGGCCATTGAAACAAAGTTTATAAACTTTGTATCTCTTGTAGCTTAGATGAGCATCTCAATGCACAACTAAGCAAGTGAGCTTTGTGGCTCATGTTTTTGTTGAGTATGATTAAGATGATCTCTTATATCTCATACTCATATCACTCTTTTTGACAGGAAGGACTAGAAAATCCTAAGAGAAAGGCATAAACAACCATCTCACTACTAAAGCCCGCCAATCATGTATAACACCTGTGTGCTTCAACATAGCAGAATTGTGATGTTTTGACTTACATAATTGGGTATTTCTTTTCTCTCTTATATGCCCATGCATGCTATGCTTAAAAGAAAAATATGCAAAGAAAAATAAAAGCAAAAAGAATCAAAATGTTTTTAATATGATTGTAAGCGTGTTTCTAGGAGATGTGGGAGCTATATGATGTACCTCAAAGGGGATGGTCCCCCATCAAACAGTTATGATTGTGTGTGAGTGTATTAGATGTTCTCATATCTCAAATTGTCATAATATGAGAAACTTGTGCACACTTGTTATGTTTTCACACACAACACGCATACTATTTTCTTCTCTTAATACATGTGCAGGTACAATGTGTTTTGGCCATCACAAGGGATACATGTGTTAATATATACTTGCTAAACTGTCTTAACTTGTTTTTGAAATATAAAATTGGTTAGACTTGTTTAGTGTGTTTATGGATCTAGGAACGCTTTGCATATAGAGTTGAGGTGTGGTTTGAGTGCTCAACATGTTGCTTGGATGTTTGGTTGAATAGCTTGATCATTGCATTTATCTCTATGTGTTTTTACTTTCTTGAAAAACCTCTTTTCTACATCCTCAATAGCTTCTCCACAGAATCTCGACAGATACCTTTTTTATCGAGATTTCTAAGTTTGACCTTGACAGCTTCTCGACAGCTAGGTCAATCCATCGAGCCAAAATCTTGTGCTCTTTGTCTGCTCGACACATCCTCGGCAGACTCTCAATCCATCGAGGTTGGCTTCTTCTCGATAGATTCTCGACACCTCCCCAATCTGTCGAGACCCTCTTGCATGCATTGTTTTTCACATGTTTTGTATTTTTCTTTTATCTTGTCATCCATAGCATCTTGTTTCATTACACTCATGCATTTATATGGATTCCTTGTGTCCCTTGATCATTTTATGTTTCTCGGCTGAAGCTTTATAGCTTTTTATACCCTTTGTCAATCATGACAAAAAAGGGGAGAAAATGTGGTTTCTTTTTAAGATTCTACATGTTGGAGGGTGAAATACATGCCTTTGTAAGGGGGAGTTGTGTTTCATCTTGTTAAGGGGAGTGTTTACCTCGTTGTTTTAGGAGCTTCTTGTACACCGGTCTTATGACCATTTTTACATACACTGTACTTTATTTTCATATATATATGATGATGATGATGTATGTTTTTCTTCACCTACCTCTACATGTGTTTTTTATTTTCTATCTTTATACACATGTTTCTTTATCTATGCAATCTTTATTTCCGTTTCACACATGACGCCTTGATGAGTTTTGTTTAAGTGTTTTAGAAAGACAGGTTGTGAAAGTCTATCTTGCCATGAACTCTCTTCTTGTAAAATTTTTCAAGAGTTTGTAGTAGGGATAGATTCATTTTGTAATACAACAAATGGTTATGAGTTTAGTGATTTAAGACTTCTCTTATAATTATTTGTTTTGTTATGGTTTTGTCACAGATTACTAAAGGGGGAGATTGTTAGAGACATAATTTATGTAATTGGCTAATCCTTTGACAAAATGCACTTTACTTGTAATTGGGTAGATCTAGGATGGGTTTAGGACTTGAAGAAGCATGTTGTTCAAGTCAAGTGTTAAACCCATGAAGATCTAACCAAGAAACAAGGGAAGAAAAGCTGTTCATCATAGCTCGATAGATACCTCGACAGAAACAGTATCTATCGAGACATAAGAACAAAGCTCGATAGAAGTTGAATCTATCGAGATCTATGAAATTATAATTTCTAGATCTGATTTTCGGCTCATGCTTGTCGAAGCCTGGCCCGAAACGAAGAACTGCGGGCCTTTGTTCGACCACCCACTGTGGAGACACTCCCATGCAGGAGGGGTCGTTGAAGGCCCCTCTAGAATGATCAGTGTGGTTCTCGCAGAGCTTCGAGTGCTCTCTCTCTCTCTCTCTCTCTCTCTCTCTCTCTCTCTCTCTCTCAGTGGAGGAGGGTAGGTGTCTACCTTTGGCGGTGTGGCGGGAATCTTAGCCAAATTTTAAGGGATTACCAAAGGTGAGTGAAGTCGCCACCAATCATTGGGTTTTTCTAAGGTGTGATTGGTCACCTATTTCTAGTTGATTTTACTACCAATCCTACGCCAAGAAAAGTGCATTTTTCCTAATCTAATGTGGATGGCAAAAAATCTTAATTCTTAAGTTCGAAAGTTTGGATACGTGTGGGGAAGGTGTTAGGCACCCCACAACGTCTGTCCAAGGACAGTCCTTTGTTTTGGTAAAACCTTAATTTTTGGAGATTGACAGTAAAAAACATGATTTTGGCACTGACTTCCTTGGTGGTTACACAAAGGAGATGAATTCCATCATATGATCTTCTGTAAAGTCTTTCACCACAAATAATGTAATTAGTGGACAACCTTCGGATGGTCAATTGGTCATTCTTGTCTGCAGATGGTGCGTGTGTCCTATCCTTGAGGTACTGTAGGATGTCTAAATACCATTCACCTTCCCCATTCTTTCCCTCATCTTCTTCTATTGTCATGTAGTAGGCTGGTTCTTCTTTCTGTTCCAACACTATCGACCTGGCTTCATCTTCTTTTGGCCCATCCATCATGGATGCCATGGTTGCTAAAGCATCTACAGTTTGATTTTGCATCCTTGACACATACTGATATTTGAGCTTGCTGAATTTTGATGCCCATCTCTGAAGATATTCATGATAAGGCATAAGCCTTTCTTCTTTGATATTCCATTTATTCTGCATCTGAGAGATTATTAGAGCTAAGTCTCCATATACCTCAAACTCCTTCACTCTTAGGCCTAGGGCTGCTTGTAGACCCATAATGCAAGCTTCATATTCTGTGGCATTGTTGGTGGCAAGAAAGTTAAGTCTGCCCGAAAATTGAATGTGTGTCCCTTTTTGTGAAATTAAGAGAACTCCAATTCCACTTCCATTTTGATTTGTTGCTCCATCAAAATACATCTTCCATGATTCTACCTCAATCTCCATGATATCTTCATTCGGAAAGTCCCCTTGGATCTCTTCAACATCTTCTGGTGAACAATGGGCTAAGTGATCAACAATTGCTCTCCTATTCACAGATTTCTGAATCACATATTTGATATCAAATTCTGACAAAAGCAAGACCTATTTAGCAGTCTTCCCATCTTGCACGGGTTTTTCCATTAAGTACTTCAAAGGATCCATTCTTGTAATCAACAAAACCTTGTAAGCAAGCATATAATGTCTGAGTTTACAATTTGCCCATACAAGTGCTACACAAGTCTTCTCTAATGGTGAGTACTTTTCTTTATAAGGCAACATCTTCTTATTGATGTAGTAAATCACATTCTCCTTTCTAGTCTCTTCTAGGTACTGAGCAAGTAGAGCCCCATTGTTGTATCTGTAGAGGTGAGATACAACAAGAATGGCTTTTCAGATACTGGTGGGACGAGTATTGGTGGTTTCATCAGATAACTCTTGATTTTCTCAAAGGATTCTTGGCACTGTTCATTCCACACTGTGGAAAATTCCTTCTTAAGCAGTCTAAAGATTGGTTCACATGTCATGGTAAGCTAGACTATGAACCTGCTAATGTATTGTATCCTCCCTAGAATCCCGTGGATCTCCTTTTTAGTTCTTGGAGGTTTCATTTCTACAATTTCCTTGATTTTTTTAGGATTAACTTCTATTCCTCTTTGGCTTACCATAAACCCTAACAGTTTTTCGGATGTGACTCCGAAAGTGCATTTCTTGGGATTCAATTGTAACTTGAAGAATCGGATTCTTTCAAAGAACTTCCTCAAAGCTGGCATATGCCCTTCACAGTTTTTGGACTTCATTATCATGTCATCAACATAAACTTCTACTTCTTTATGGATCAAATCGTGCAACAAAGTGGTGGCCGCACGTTGGTAAGTGGCACTAGTATTTTTAAGGCCAAATGACATGACCTTGTAGCAACATGTCCCCTATGGTGTAATAAAGGAGGTTTTCTCCATATCTTCTGGAGCCATCTTGATCTGGTTGTATCCTAAAAATTGATCCATAAATGATAGTAGAGCATGATCTATTGTGTTGTCAACCAGGACGTTAATGCGAGGCAAAGGGAAATCATCTTTCGGGCTGGCCTTATTCAGATCTCGAAAATCTACACACATTTTGACCTTTCCATCCTTCTTTGGTACTAAAACCACATTAGCTAACCACTTTGGATAGTTGACCACTCTTAAGAATCTAGCATTGTACTGTTTCTCCTCTTCTTCCTTGATCTTGAGAGTCCACTCTGGTTTCATTCTTCTCAACTTTTGTTTGATTGGCTTTATTGTTGGATCTATTGGAATGCAATGCTGTACTATATTTGTATCAATCCTCGGCATGCCTTCATATGACCAGGCAAAGACCTCCTTGAACTCTATCAGTAGTGCCACTAATGCATCTTTCTCAGAAGTGGTTAGGGTATTTCCCGCTTGGATTATTTTGGGCTCATCCTTAGTTCCCAGGTTAATGGGTTGGGTTTCTTTTTTTTATAGGTTCTAGGTATCCATGTTTTAATTCCCTATTATTAAGAGTTTTTTTACCAATTTCAGAAATAAAAACATTCAAAGCCAGCAAATAAGCAGAATTAGAAATCATATTAAAAGGGAAAGAGTTTTCAATAGACTTTACAGACTCAACAAACTCAATTAGAAAACTATCACAAACAAACTTAACTTGAACAAAATATTAGCAAGACTAGACTCAATAGGAACATAAACAATGTTCTTGGCAAGGGTGATTGGCTCGGCGGTCTTGATTTTTTTTTGGAAAATGTGACTGACTTGACGGTCTTAATCTTCCTCACGGAGTCATCCATGGGGTGGGCGGCTCCCTCCCATGCCCAGTTCTTCAACTCGGTCGTGGCTTCCACAATGGCAGGTAGCTCCCAGTAAGTTCCTTCTTCCCTCAACATTAGTACTATGGGGTCTTCATCCATATAATCTGTGGCTTCATCATCAATCTCCATATCTGTGGGCTTGTCAGTCACAAAATGCGAGGGTTTGAAGTGTCTCCCCCCTTGTGATGTGGACAATTTTTTTTGGGTCATTTGGATCGGGATCTTGGGGTTCAAAGTGTCTCCCTTGTTTGTGGGTATTGGGTTGTTTGATTGGAGTTTGAAGTGTCTCCCCCTATTTGTGGGTATTGGGTTGTTTGATTGGGGTTTGAAGTGTCTCCCCATGTTTATGGTGCTTGGTAGTTTGATTGGGGTTTGAAATGTCTCCCCCCACTTATGGATGTTTGGTTATTTACTTGGGTTTAAAGTGTCTCCCCCCATTTGTGGGTATTGGGTTGTTTGATTGGTGTTTGAAGTATCTTGTAGGTTGGATATGGGATTGTGATGTTGCTACAACAAAGTTTCTTTTATGCTTACGGGCTTCAATACCGTAATGGGAGTGACGGGCTTCGAACTGGAGCTACTGGCTTGAGTGTTGGGCTTAGGCACTCTTTGCAACTTCCTTCAGATCTTGACCAAATTCTCCCCTAATGACAGGCTTGGTCGGGTTAATAAAAGCTAAGGCCTCATCCACATCCATCAATCAACCAAAAAAAACACACATAACATGCAATGCAATTTTAACCGGGACCGACCTAAGGATAGGTTCTAAGTCATTACGTTGTAGGGTGGGTTTGTTGTTTCATTGTTTCCCCTAGCTAGGACGTTACACCTCTCAACTTGTAATGTAATGAACATTGCATTGGTCCAAACGACACGGTTTGTCCATTACATTCAACAAGAAATGATCCGGTGGCTTTAGGCTATGAGTTGGTGAGTTCGCCATTGGGTACCCGAATCTAATGAAGACCGGTGATCCATGGTTACTACCACCACAAAATTGTTGAAAAGGGGTGCATACATTGTTGTTTGGATGGCACACACTATGACAGTTAGGGAAAGATTTTAACAAGCAATACAAACAACAAATACCATACACCAAAATATCATAAAACATCCCATCAAACATAAATAAACAAACAAACAACTATATCATGCAAGACCATGCAAAACAAGGATACACATTTGGTCACATAAGTCTAATACGAAACTTAGCCCTCGACATCCCCAGTGGAGTTGCCACTGTGAGAGACCACCAAAACTGGGGGGTGCCTATCAAAAAAAGAGATTTGGGTAATTTTTAGGGCACCTCTCTTTTTGGGTAAGTGGTGTGGAGTCGCCACTTATTTTTTATACAAAAAAAATAAGAAAAATAAATATAAAATACATGACTGAATAGTATCCTTCTCATTGATTGTATTAAAAAAAAAAAGCATGTTTGAAAAAAATTGAAAATTACATGGCTTCTTGTACTAGTTACATTCTACCCAAAATAAAAAATAAAGATAAGGCTTAGATTTACTTATCCAAAGACCTAAATTCGGAGGCTAGGTTATGGAATAGGAAGGTGTTAGGCACCTATTCCACCCAGACAGACTTTAGTCTTTTAGACTTTTGTGACCAATGAACCCTTTTATGCATGCTATAAATGACATGTTGTATATATGAACAAAACGAAATCACACAAATTTATTTATGAATGAATCATCTCCTTTGTTTTAAAAAAATTCAGATCTGTTTTAGTGATAAAAAAATTGATCTTATTTTGGTTTAGAAAAAATCAGATCTGTTTTTAAGAATCTGGAAAATATGGTTTTTGGAGATAAAAATTCAGATTTGTGTTTATTACATAAAACAAAGTCTTTTGATTTGAAAATATCAGATCTATTTTTAAGAACTAAAAAAAATTAGTTTTTTGATGGTAAAAAAACCAGATCTCTTTTTAAGAACAAAAAAAATATTTTTTTGATGACAGAAAAACCAGATCTGTTTTTATATGTTTAAAAATTATGAAAAATATTTTTTTGAGAAGAGAATTTCATTCATAACATAAATTTATGCTATATGAACCAAACAAAACAAAACAACCATAAACACAATCATGCTTAATCTCTTTCTTTGTTTCAAAATCTACATATGTTAAAGAAAAATCAGATCTGCATCTAACAAAGATACAAATCTGTTTTTGATTTGAGAAAAATTAAGATTTGCATCTAATGAAGATGCAAATCCATTATTGTTTGAAGAAAAAAATCCAGATCTACATCTAAGAAAGATGTAGATCCGTTTTTGAATGAGAAAAAATTCAGGTCTACATCTAAGAAAGATACAGATCTGTTTTATTTGAAGAAAAATTCTAATCTACATCTAAGGAAGATGCAAATCCGTTTTATTTGAAGAAAAATTCAGATCTACATCTAAGAAAGATGCAGATCTGTTTTTATTTTAAGAAAAAGAATTAGTTATATGCAGATTATTGAAATTAAGAAAGAGATCACAACAATTATATATATATATATATATATATATATATATATATATATAAAACAAGATCATGCTTTAACAAAATAATGATTAATAATTCATGTTATTGATAAACAAAAATGCATCATCATAAGAGAGAGACATAAAGAAATGGAATGGGGTGCTTGAAAACAACTTCTTGCATGGAGCACTTCTTGTTCTTGAGAGGATGTTTTAGGGTTCAATGAAATTTGTGGTCCCACTGTTTCTAAGATGTGTGATTTTCATTTATCCCTTCTTGATTTGAACTTTATCAAGAAAAGTTTAATTGACAAAAGATTCTATTTTTGAGAAACATCTGATTTTTGAAACTTGGAAGTTTTGAAATTGACATTTAAAATTTTGAGACTTTGAAACTTTGAGATTTTGACTTGAAATTTAGAATTTGAAATCTAAAATTTCGTGATTTGGAATTTTGAAAATTAAGGCTTGAAATTTTGATAATGAAATCTGGGGTTTGATTTTTTTTTTTTTTTTTTTATAAATTTTGAAAACTATAGATTTGAATTAAAAAAATTTGGCATTGAGAATGTGGATTTTTTTTTTTTTACTTCGGAATGAAAATTTTGAATTGAAAATTTGGAGTTTGAAAGATACTTGAAAACTTTGAATTTGAATTTTTTTTTTTTTTTTTTAGGTTTGATTGAGTCAACTCAGTTTAACTGAGTTGACTCAACTCTTTGGCTGAGTTTAAGTGTGGGGGCTGACATTTTGGCCCCCCACTTCCTTGTCTCTTTCCTTTTTCTTTTTTGCTTCATCTTTCATCAACTTCTCTTCCTCCATTAACACTATTCACCATCTTCTTCCCCTTAATTTTTCTTCTTCATCTCACCATTTCTTCTCACAAAAAACACTTTTCTAAGCTTCTTAACCTTCCCTCATCCATCTCTATCAATATTTCGTTAGATCCTTGTGTTCTGAGCATTTTCACCACTCACCCATTTTTGGTGAAACCCATTTTCTAAACCCATTTTTCTTTGCATCAATATGGCTTCTTCCTCCAAAGGACCTTCTTTTCTTACTTTTCATGGTAATAAATATGATCCAACATTTAATTGGCACGATGAGGATGGACTTTTTCAAGACCCCAAGACCCATGCTCCATATTGTCATGTAGACACCAAGGTGAGTTTTTCTTTGGTTTCTTTGCTTGGGAAAATGTTGTTTCATGTTTCATTGAGAATTTCATGGTGAGATAGTCATTTGGTTGTTTGAAATTTAGGGCATTGTGTGATTGGTTATGTTGGAACTTGAAAATCCAACGGTCAAATCAAAGTTATGGCTCTCGGAAGTTAGCGGTGCATCGATCGATGCGTCAACCCAGTTTTCATGATATCTCGGCCTTTCTAACGCCGATTTTGACCCTTGAATAGTCATTAGAATGAGAATTTGATTATCTTTGCAATGACGTTGGTTTCAACCCATTCTGACGGTCGGATCGAAATTAGGGTTCCTAGGCCCACCAAGGGTGTTTTGGTCAATTAGGTTGGAAAAGGCACTTTGGGTGCTCCAGTGTCCGAATGGGTTGCGCCACATTATTCTCGATGTTCTCGCGGCCCCATGGGGAGAAACTAATATTTTTGGATTTTTCAGGGTCCAACATGCAAATCGAGGGTAGACAAAATAGGGTATTAACAGTTGCCCCTTCTTTATCTGACATCTCGAGTGCAATGAGAGGTGTCGGATAAAGAACGTGATTTCGAATTTTTTCACCCCCAAATTGTGTGTGGAGACTACTCACAGATTGAGACCGGACTTTACTTGACTGGACCGATCTGCTACAACTGCTTTTGAAATGCATTATGGACATGGCTCTGAGCTCTGGGAGAGAAAAAAAGCGTTTTTTTTTGGGTTTGACCGGGTCAACCGGTCAATGTTGACCAAGTCAACGTTGACTGGTGGCCCTTGTAGGACCGTTAGGCCTACCCGGTGGCCCTAGAAAGTGTGCTGGGCAGCCCAGGTGCCTCAAGGGCCTATAAATGCCCCATTTTGGCTCATTTGACCTCATTTCACTCTTTTCATTCACTTCTCACTTTCAAAAATTTTTTTTGGAGCAACTTGCACACTAAGTAGGTCCGGCTTTTCAGCTTCATTCTGCTGCTTCAGTCTTTTATGCACTTGAGGTCAGTGTCTCTTTTTTTCTTCTCTTCTTCTTTTCTGTAAAATGTTAGTAGCAATACTACTAGGAATGCATGCTAGTGCTTATTTTATTTTTTAGATTTTCATATATATATATATATATATATATATATATATATTTTTTGCCATGAATTATGCCATGCTATCTTAGAAAAATGCATATATATATGTGTGTGTGTGTGTGTGTGTGTGTGTGTGTGTATTTTTGGTTTTTGTCTGTGTTATATGGGTATGCAAAGATGGGGAAATTTAAATTCTAAAAAAAAAATACAGGACATAGGTAAGGGGACATACCTGGTGGTCTAGAATAGTGAAAATGGTAAGGCATACAGTTTTGATCTTAGGCTGGGTAAAAATAGAGATTATCTGAATAGCAGTCTTGATTGGTGTTAGGTTGGAACGAAGGATATCTAGATAGCAATCTTGATTTTGGCCAAGTAGAAACAACGGATATCTGAATAGCATTCTTGGACTTAGGCCAAGTAGAAACAAAGGATATTTGAATAGCTGTCTCGATGGGTGTTAGGTAGGAACAGAGAATATCTAAATTGCAGTCTTGATTTTTGCCAAGTAAAAATAAGGGATATCTGAATAGCTATCTTGGACTTAGATTTGGTAAAGGCAGAGGATATCTGAATAGCAGTCTCGATGAGCGTTAGGTAGGAACAGAGGATATGCCAAGTAGAAACAGAGGATATCTGAATAGCAATTTTGGTCTTAGGCCGGGTAGAAACAGAGGATATTTGAATAGTAGTCCCAATGAGTGTCAAGTAGGAACAGAGGATATTTGAACAGCAGTCCTGATTTTTGCCAAGTAGAAACAGAGGATATCTGAATAGCAGTCTTGGTCTTAGGCTGGGTAGAAACAGAGGATATCTAAATAGCAGTCCCGATGAACGTCAAGTAGGAACAGAGGATATGCCAAGTAGAAACTGAGGATATCTGAATAGCAATCTTGGTCTTAGGTCGAGTACAAACAGAGGATATCTTAATAGCAATCTTGGTCTTAGGCCGAGTAGAAACAGAGGATATCTGAATAGCAATCCCAATGAGTGTCAGGTAGGAACAGAGGATATCTGAACAATATTCTTGATTTTTTCCAAGTAGAAACAGAGGATATTTGAATAGCAGTCCCGATGAGTTTTAGGTTGGAATAGAGGATATTTGAACAGTAGTCCTGATTTTTGGATTTCTTTCGCAATTTTGTGTTGGGTATAGACCTGCATGTTTAAAAGATAGTGTTAGTCTACTTGCTTTGCCATTTAGCCTATGGGTTTAACGATTGTGCTTTGGTCTTCTTGTTATAGTGTAGAGTATGTCACGGAGGAAGAAATCTAGAGGAGATCGGGGCAAGGCCCCCATCTATGACACTTCTGAGGGGGCTTTGTCCTCTGATGATGAGACCACATCCACTGGAGAGCAGGCAACCCGAGACTTGAAGAGCCATTTTGATCGCAGGGGTGATGACATCAAGCCCACCGCGGGTGTAGAAATAGAGGATATCTGAATAGCAGTCCCGATGAGTGTCAGGTAGGAACAGAGGATATCTGAACAACAATCCTGATTTCTACCAAGTAGAAACTGTTAGGACATATGTGTTTGATGTTAGGAATATATGTCAACATTTTATGTAATTGGCTAATCCTTTGACAAAACGCACTTTACTTGTATTTGATGTTGGAAAATCATGTGCTTGTATCTCATACAAAACATATGCAGTTGAAATTTAACGGATCTACTACATACACAATTGATAACATGCACTCTATAAGTTTTAGAATTAGAGAACAAGAAAGCGTACCTTGGAGCGGTGAAATTCAAAGCCGAAGATCAGAAGCACTTGGGAACACTTTTAATTTTCAGTCTAATTCCACTTAATGCCCAAGATGTGTGGTCTCTCAATCAGTTTACAAGGATAGAATAAGAGAGTGTCCAACACTCACACACAAACCATTTCATTCTAAGTCTGATCTTAATGAAAACACTTATGAAAAAGACTTATATAATTCTGTATGTTTCTCTCCTTATATATAACTGATTATCTAATTGGGCTAGCCTTTTGGGTCAATCCAATTGGGCTCTAGTATGTGGCTTGGAGTGGGACCAAAAGGGACCAATAAGACACTAGCTCCAATGGGCCTTGGGCTTTTCTGTCAACTCTTGACAAGTCCAAAGTTACCATTAACTATATTTAATACCACTATATAAGTATAGTTGCACTCTAGGCCTTATCTATAAATTATATCTCAAGACTTTATTATACATGCAACCCCTTCATTAAAATATCCGTAGTAATACAAAGTTATGAATATAGACTGCCACTTTGAAGATTACTACATTTTAATCCTTGAGTACCCAGTTTAATCCTTTATGTTATTCATCATATATTTATAAAATCTAATTTCATAAATATATACTTTAGTAACTCCTTACTAAAGTGGTTGGGTCCAACTCTCTGAATAACTAAACCCATTAAACTTATCTCAAGGGAATATTTTATATCTCCGTCAAGAGATTATGAATTCCATCTTGAGAATATATGTTCCATCAACACTAAATGCGACTGCCCAACATACTGAGGTTTTGACCGTGATTTAAAGATCTCACTCCTGATATATCAAAGCAACCTACGTCTCATGATCAGGTCCATTATTCTCTTAGGATTTAGAGTTGATGTACATAGAAGTCGTGAGATTTATTATTCATTTGACAGTCATTAGGAAAATAATAAATCTCACACTGGTCCAGTTTTATATGTCTTAACTCTTAAAACATATCATTATACCAACTAGAAGTCTCCACTTCCATGATCAAGACAAATCATCTTAGTTGATATGTTATAGTCTTCACAGATGAAACGCCCAATTTCATCACCGACTACGAACTACATTTTGAGTTTACAAGGAACTTGTGATTTACATCTTCTGTGACTAAATCACATAAATCACATGCAATGCATCTCATGGAATATGATAATATCCCATTAGTTCATTTATAGATAGTCTCATATAATTAAACAATTTAATTATTTATGACATGCCAATAAATTGGATTTTAGGGCATAAACCCCAACATTTGAGTAGATCTAGGATGTGTTTAATACTTCAAGAAACAAGATTTCAAGTTCAAGTGTTAAATGTAGGATAAATACATGTTTGTATCTCATACGAAACATACGCAGCGGAAAATTAACGGATCTACTTCATTCACAATAGACAACATACATTATGTAAATTTCAGAATTCAAGAACAAGAGAACATACCTTAGTGTGGTGAAATTCAAAAAAAAAAAAAGACTAGAAGCACTTGGGAACACTTTTAATCTTCACTCCAATTCCATTAACGCCTAAGAAGTGTGGTCTCTCAATCAGTTCAAGGGAGAATAAGAGAGTGTGGCATACTCTTACACATACACACTATTTCACAATAGTGTTATCTACTTCCTAAAAATTCTATATGTTTCTCCATTTGTATCTAACTGATTATCTAATTGGGATGGCCTTTTGGGCCTTTCTAATTAGGCTTAATGTGTGGCTTGGAGTGGGACCAATAAGACACTATCTCCAATGGACCTTGGGCTTTTCTGTCAACTCTTGACAAGTCCAAAGTTACCATTAACTATATTTATTACCATTATATAAATATAGTTGCACTCTAGGCCTTATTTATAAATTATATCCCAAGACTTGATTGTACATGTAACCCCTTTATAAAATATTCGTAGTAATACAAAGTCATGAATATAAATTGTCACTTTGAAAATTACTACATCTTAATTCCTTGAGTCTCCGGTTTAATCATTTAAGTTATTCATCATATATTTATGAAATCCAACTCCATAAATATATACTTTAGTAACTCCTTACTAAAGTGGTTAGGCCTAACACTTTGAATAACCAAACCCATTAAACTTATTTCAAGGGAACATTTTATATTTCCGTTAAGAGACTATGAATTCCATCTTGAGAATATATGTTCCATCAACACTAAATGTGGCTGCCCAACATACTGATATTATGTTCCGTGAGTATGTGTTTGGGCTTTCTTTTCTCACAACCCTAAACCTATGTAAGGATTATTTTAAGGGCCGTCTAGAGTTGCGCAAGTATTGAGCAAAGTCTTGTTCATGCAAATTGTGACCGGAGACAATATTTCCCCTAGTTCATCTTGAAGAAGCTGTTGTGTTTGTACACCATAGGGTTTTGTGACCAAGCAACTTCATGATCTTAATTGTGTGATGAACTGAAGAACTTTAGAGCCAACATCCTTCTCAAGTTTGTGATCAAGTCGCGTATTAGGATCTGTGCATCTATTGTTTAGTCACGTATTAGGAGCTGTGCATTGAAAAGGAGAGATTGTCACTACAAAACAAGTCTAATTGGGAATTGGGGTAAGGGTTCAATTGTAGGTTGGTATAATGTACTGGTTTCCTTTACTTGTAACCGCTTGTTTTGATAATAGTAGATTCTCAGGAGTGGTTACCTTAAAATCACCCGGTGGGGTTTTTGCCGTGTAGGTTTTCCCATTCGTAAACAAATCACAGTGTCATTTAATTTCCCTGCATATTTAGTTATTTGGTGATTTGTTTGTGCTACCACGCTCATTGCATGCAATTGAACCTAATTAATTCACTTGGCTAATTAATTGGTTAATTCATCACAAAGGGTCAATACGTGTTTGGCCTATCAGAAACAGAGGATATTTGAATAGACGTCTTGGTCTTAGGTCAGGTAGAAATAGAGGATATTTGAATAGCAGTCCCGATAAGCGTCAGGAAGGAACAGAAGATATCTAAATAGCAGTCTTGATTTTTGCCAAGTAGAAACAGAGGATATCTGAATAACAGGCTTAGTTTTATGTCGAATAGAAACAGAGGATACTTAAATAGCAGTCGCGATAAGTGTCAGGTAGGAATAGAGGATATCTAAACAGCAGTCTCGATTTTTGACAAGTAGAAACAAAGGATATCTGAATCGCAGTCTTGGACTTAGGCCAAGTAGAAACAAAGAATATTTGAATAGCAATCCCGATGAGTGTTAGGTAGGAACAGAGGATATTTGAACAACAGTCTTGATTTTTACCAAGTAGAAACAGAGGATATCTGAATAGCAATCTTGGTTCTTACCAGGTAGAAATAGAGGATATCTGAATAGCAGTCCCGATGAGTGTCAAGTAGGAACAAAAGATATTTGAATAGCAGTCTTGATTTTTGCCTAGTAAAAGAGGAAATCTGAATAGCAGGCTTGGTTTTAAGCCGGGTAGAAACAGAGAATATTTGAATAGCATTCTTGGACTTAGGCTAGGTAGAAACAAAAGATATATGAATAGTAGTCCTGATGAGCGCCATTTAGGAATAGAGGATATTTGAATCGCAGTCTCGATTTTTGCCTAGTAGAAATAGAGGATATCTGAATAGCAGTCTTGATGAGTGTCAGGTAGGAACAGAGGATATCTAAATAGCAGTCTTGATTTTTTCCAAGTAGAAACAGAGGATATCTGAATAGCACTCTTGGACTTAGGCTGGGTAGAAATAGAGGATATCTGAATAGCAGTCCCGATGAGTGTTAGGTAGGAACATAGGATATTTGAACAGCAGTCCTGATTTTTGCCAAGTAGAAACAGAGGATATCTGAATAGCAGTCGCAATCTTTGGTTAAGTAGAAATAGAGGATATCTGAATAGTAGTCTTGATGAGTGTTAGGTAGGAACAGAGGATATTTGAACAGCAGTCCTGATTTTTGCCAAGTAGAAATAGAGGATATCTGAATAGCAGTCTTGGACTTAGGCTAGGTAGAAACAGAGGATATCTAAATAGCAATCCCGATGAATGTCAGGCAGGAACAGAGGATATTTGAGTAGCAGTCCTAATTTTCGCCAAATAGAAACAGAGAATATTTGAATAGCTGTCTTGGACTTAAGCTGGGTAAAAACAGAAAATATCTAAATAGCAGTCCCGATGAGTGTCAAGTAGGAACAGAGGATATCTGAACAACAGTCCTGATTTTTTCCAAGTAGAAACAGATGATATCTAAATAGCAGTCTTGGACTTAGGCAGGGAAAAAATAGAGGATATCTGAATAGCAGTCCAGAGTCTTGAAAATCCATTTTGACCATAGGGGTGATGTCATCAGGCCCACCGGTAGGATCCCTATGGAGACCTGATCCAAGAGACGATGTTCAGTCAAGACAGTTAGTGCTACCTCTGAGTCTTACACTATTTCTAGTGGCACATCCTATTGTAGTATGATGTAGCCCCTGTGTGGGCATGTATGTACCTTCCATGTATTTTGTAGACATTGCCCCATGGTCGGCTTGCTATGTATGTATATTATGCACCGCCTCTTGATAGGCCTGGACATATGATTATTATATTGCCCCACAGTGGACTTTGATGTATGATATTATCTCTTTGCTTCATGATGTATATATAAAACAATGCCTCTTTTTAGGACTTACATGTATGATTTTGGAAACTGCCTTTGAGAGGGCTGATGTATGATTTTAGGAAAAGTGCCTTTGAGAGGGCTGCTAATATATGTGAGAAACAATGCCTTTGATTAGGGCTGCTAATGTATGTACAAAACAATGCCTCCGATTAGGACTTATATGTATGATTCTAGATAAGTTGCCTTTGAGAGGGCTGTAGACATAGAAACATCGCCTTTGAGAGGGCTGTAGACATAGAAACATCGCCTTTGAGAGGGCTGCGAAGGAATGAGAAATAATGTCTCTGATTAGGACTTACATGTGCAACTCTGGAAATCGCCTTTGAGAGGGCTATAGACATAGAAACATCGCCTTTAAGAGGGTTGTTGATGTAGGAGAAACATTGCCTCTGATTAGGCCTTATATGTATAACTCTATATAAATTGCCTTTGTGAGGGCCGTAGACATAGAAACATCGCCTTTAAGAGGGCTGCCGATGTAGGAGAAATAATGCCTATGATTAGGACTTATATGTATGATTCTGGATATTGCCTTCAAGAGGGCTACTGATGTATGTGCGAAGTAATGCCTCTAATTAGGACTTACATGCATAGCTCTAGATAAATTGCCCTTGAAGGGGTTATAGACATAAAAACATCACCTTTGAGAGGGCTGCTGAGGTATGAGAAACAATGCCTCTGATTTGGACTTACATGTGCAACTCTGGAAATCACCTTTGAGAGGGCTGTAGACATAGAAACATCGCCTTTAAAAGGGTTGCCGATGTAGGAGAAACAATGCTTCTGATTAGGACTTATATGTATAACTCTATATAAATTGCCTTTGAGAGGGCCGTAGACATAGAAACATCGCCTTTGAAAGGGCTGCTGATGTAGGAGAAACAATGCCTCTGATTAGGACTTACATGCATAATTTTAGATATCGCCTTTAAAAGGGTTGTTGCTATATGTATGGACTATTGCATTTTCATCATAGATGGCGGTTTCAAATTAGCTTGTGCCACACTTATTTGTATTGCACTGCAGTTTCACGGGTTTATCAATGAATTTCAACAATGATCGTCCCACTGGAGGGGAAGAGGAGATGGAGAGATTGAGTGAAATAAACTTCCCAAGTTTAGGGTTTTGCGTGATTCTTGACATGAGGGACAGATCCTTAGCGAGATGGACCCATTCTTGCATACTAGACAAGGAAGAGGGAACTGCGCAAAAATAAAATTGCCCCAATGTAGGTTTTGTGCGGTTCCATAGACCATAACAAATGCTTGTAATGAATGCAAACATTCTAAATGAAATCTCCCTAGACACGCCATAAAGTGATATGCACTGATTGCTCTTGTTATTTGCTGGGCAGGCTATTAATTCAAGGACTGTTTTCTTGGAGTGACCATCATGAGAAATGACTCCCTCTGTCCTCCAAGTAAGCTAAGAAAGCTTCCGAATGGCTAAGATCGGGTTCTAGTGTCCTTATGTTGTGAACTTTGATTACTAGGGCTAAACCGACCCCTGAACCGGGTGAACTGGGCTTAGAAGAATGAGGTTCAAGATGTCTGGAAGTGCTGAACGAGATGCACAAAGATAAACTGCCCCAGTGTAGGATTTGTGCAGTCTCGAATGCACAAGAGAGAAGTTTTGACAATCCGGTTTGCTGCTGGACCGACAATGCACTACGGCGAATGCTAAAATAGAGGAATCTTTGCTCCAAGGTGGTTAAAAACATCCCAAATAGGTGGGTAGGGGTCAGAGTGCAATAGGGTTTGTGCCTGGGGAGTTGAAAAGCCCTAGCATATGTCCCGAGGACTGGCGGCCCTTGTAGGTGTGCTAATGGCCCTACAAGGTGCGGCACCTCGATTTTTGCGCATAAAAAGCTGGGTTCAGCCTGGGTTCAGCTCATTCTGGTCTGTAATTTTCTAGGGTCTTCTTCTACCCTTTTCTTCACCCAAAACATGTATTAAAAAAAAAACACTATTTCTCATCATTTATTGCGTAGATTCTCATCAGATCATCAGGTTTAGCAAGATCCGTTCATGGATGCTCTTGGTGCTCACTCTTACAACATTTTGGTTGAGCTTGAGAGGGAGTCCTACTATGAGAAGAAGCTTAAGAGATGGTTGAGATCCTTTTCTAGTAGTGACCGGGCATTCATCCGGCGACTTCTTAGAGATGCTACTGCTCTTCTTCACACCTCATTGGATTGGCATTTGTTAGAGGTCATTACCTCTTATTGGGATCCCGCCTTAAGATGTGTCACCATTGGAGATGTTGATTTGGTGCCCACCTTGGAGGAGTATGATCGTTTTCTTTCTCCTTCTACCCCTTTAAGCACTATCTTTTTCCACCAGTGCGGCTACGCTACCGCAAGAGACTCACTGATTTGTTGGGCTTAAAGAGGCCCGTTGTGGAGGCACTGACTTGATATGGTAGTGGGATAGGAGGGAGCATGTCCTTCAATTTCTTGTATGATTGGTTTCACCCATTGGAGTGTCTAGTTGGCTACTGAGATGACTTTGTGGATTTAGAGGAGTGGTGGACATCCTACAGGCGTCAGGCCTTCCTGGTGGCCTTCCTTGGTGCAGTGCTATTTCCTCCATCGTCAGGAGCTATCAGCTTTGTCATTCTCCCTCTAGTGAGTGCCCTACCTCATGGTACCTCTTTCATTCCTGTTGTACTTTGTGAGACGATTAGGTCCTTGTCTTTGTGTCGAGAGACCGGTAGGGGAAGGCTAGGTTGCTGTGTTCATCTGTTACAGCTGTGGTTCTATAGCCATCTGAGTGTCATTGCTAGGGATCAATTTGAGGGCTTTGCCATTAGGAGTAGAGTCCGGGCTACTATAATTCTTGATCTTCCTTTTTTCTGGGGATACTGAGGGTCGGGTGAGGTACTGATGTAGCATGAGTCTTGCTGACTGGACCTAGAGAGTCAAGTGGGATATTACTAGATGGCAGGGGTGGACCCATTGCATCGGTTTACTTAGCATTCCCTTAGTGGATATTTGGGGTGCACGAGATACTTTCTGGGCATGGCCATGCGGCAGTTCAGGGGGATCCAGCATATTCGTCAACTTAGTGATCTCTCTGTTTTCACTTTTGAGTTTGAGCTCATGGATATTGATGTGGCAGTGACAGGGCGTGCCTCAACTTTCTTGGAGGCGTGCAAGTCAAGCATTGCCCTCCCTCTTTGTTCTAGGGATGACCAATAGTGATTTTCTGTTGAGTTTAGAGTGTGGCGAGACACCAAGGATCCCAGTTTTATGTTTGACTTGTCATTACCAGTCTCAGCCGAGCTACCACTTCTGACTGATGTTTTGAGAGACTATTCTCTGGAGTTTAAGATCAGGGTTGAGAGGGCCTTTTTGGATCTGAAGGAGTGCCTAAGGGAGGCTGTCAGGGATAAATATTGCTGCAGGGAGATGACTGACACCCTTATGGAGGATATTGAGGAGATGAGAAGTGCATATAAGAGTGAGCTAGCTACTTTTAGGGCAGAGCTTGATTAGAGAGGGTCGGCCCCTTCAGGCACAAAGGCAGATGTGTTTAGCTAAGATCCCAGGTTACGGGTTTGGAGGATGAGCTTGCGGATCTTACTTAGAGGTTTGCCACTTTGGATTATACTTAGGATGAGGAGAGAGCCGCACTGGAGGCCGACAAGGCTGAGGCTAGTAGCAGGGTCGATGGTTTAGCATTTGAGCTAGTATAGGCGAGGCCCTACATTCATTCCACTTTGAGCATGGAGTATGGGTGAGACGGTGATAAGTCTAGTGAGCCATAGTTTCCCTTCTGTCATCTTCATACTAGGCTGGTTGAGAGGGAGGAGGCTTTGAGAGTTGCTACTGCAGAGGTGGGCACCTTGTAGGCTTTGCTGGAGACTGACAGGGCTTTACTTATGATTCCATGATGAAGAGGGAGTTGGTCCATCTTCAACATTAACATGACAGACTTAGAGGGGTTGCTAGAGACCTGGGCTTTGATGTAGTCGGGTTACTTCGCACTCATGCTCAAGATGACCTAATTCTCTGTAATGGTTTTGGGAGATTGTGCCAGGCCGTGTCAGATCGTTTGGGCCATGTTTAACTTGCTGGTGTTCTTTCCTACTTATTTTGTTTCTGCACATGAGCTATGTAGTTAGTATCCTACCATGTATGGAAAGAACCTTCGTGAATTGCTAGGCAATCGCGTAAGGCCTTCCTCTCTTTGTCTAGTCTGTTAGGAATGCTTAGAAACTGAAAGATGGTGGAGAGTTGTTTACGATTATATTCAAGAGATATTTATGAGATGAGATTTCATGTTCTGATACCAAAATTTACGAAAGAAACTACATGGCACAATATAGGCATGTTAATGAATATGCAGGCAAATGCTTTGAAAATGCAAGATTATACAAATAAGTGATAAATGTAAAATCCACGCATATCAATATCTTAATTTTCCAAGGATACATCCTATTCTAGATGGATCTTTTCCTTTTCTCATTCGGGTACATTTCCCATTGGTATGAGCCAGAACATCTTGAGCAGACCACCAGGTCATGGCAGTATTGCAGACAGAGAGCGATCTCGGAGGTGTCTTCATATCTTGTCTTGGACGTTGGATCCATCTAATCTTCTTATCTCGAGTATGAACTTGAGCAGGTAAAACTAACTGATTTCTCTTTTAAGATGTGACCGAACCAAAATCGTTGCCTATATACCTCCACTAGGAAGGATCAGGTCATCACGTAGTTCAACTGACTTTTGATTGCCTTAATTTTTTCCTAGACCCTTTTGGGTTTTCAATCTAGCAAGCTCTCTCACACTTTTTTGTTTGCTCTCCTTTTGTGTAGACCGCCCTTTTGAGTTCTTAATCTACCTTTTATATTTTCTCACGCTTTCTTTCTTTCGCCTCTTCTTTTGCGTAGACTACCCTTTTGTGTTTTTGATCTACCTTTTTACAAATGTATTATTTTTGTTCTTTTTTTTTTCTTTTTTGGCTGACATAAAAATATAGAAATAAGGTGCACTGAGAGGCTCCTTCATGCAAAGTACTGTATGACGGCGTCAGAGTTGGTGGGCATATTGAAGTCATGCCCATCCATGTCGGCTAGAATCAAGATTCCTCTGAAAAAGGCCTTCTTTACCACATATGGGCCCTCATAAGTTGGAGTAAACTTTCCTCTGCGATCAGGCAAGGCTTGGTTGCACTTCTTCAAGACTAGATCACCTTCTTTAAAGAACCTAGGTCTAACTTTCTTGTTGAATGCTCGCTTGACGCGGAGTTGGTACAACTGTCCATGGCACATTGCAGTCATGCGCTTTTCATCTATCATGTTCAGTTCTTCATATCGAGAACAGGCCCATTCAGCTTCTGAAAACTTTGTCTGAGATGAAATCCTGAGAGACAGGATCTCTACCTCTACAGGGAGGACAGCCTCCATGCCGTATACTAAAGAATACGAGGTCGCACCCGTGGAAGTACGAACAGGAGTGCAATACGAGCACAAGGCAAGTGGCAAGTACTCGTGCCAATCTTTATATGTGCCTGTTATCTTCACCAAAATTTTCTTTATGTTCTTGTTAACAGCTTCCACTGCACCATTCATCTGAGGGCGATAGGGAACCAAATTTCTGTGCTCGATCTTGAAATGTTGGCAGAGTTGCTAGATCATTTTCCTATTTAGGTTCGCCCCATTATTTGTAATGAGCTCTACCAACACGCTGTAGCGACAAATAATGTTATGTTTTAGGAACTGGGCTACCACTACTTGAGTGACGCTTTTGTACAAAGCGGCTTCCACCCACTTTGTGAAATAATCAATGGCCACTAAGATGTATTCATGACCATTTGAAGCTTTTGAAATCACGGGTTTGATGACACCCATACCCCAGGCTAAGAAGGGTCGTGGTGCTACTAAAGAGTGCAACGGCTGAGGAGGAGCGTTCTTCAGGTCTTGATAGGCTTGGCAATGGTGGCATGTCCTTACATGTTTGATGTAATCACTTTCGATGGTGAGCCAATAGTATTCGGCTCTCATAATCTTGCGGGCCAACAGGGGTCCACTGGCATATGCTCCGAGTAAGCCTTCATGCATCTCTTCCATTAGACAATTAGCCTCTAGGGCATTTATGCACCGAAGCAGGGTAGAATCATTGTTCCTTTTGTACAGGCCATGCATCGGATACACTTCCTTTCACTATCTGTTGCACCGAACGGGTATTCACTATTCTTGATATAAGCCTTGATATCATGATACCATGGCTTTCCATTGACTTCAACTTTGACACTCGTTCATTTTTCGATGTTCATGCAATAGGCTATAACACCATGAACTTCTATGCGCAATTGCCGCATATCATCTCCTTCGAATAACTTGACCATGCTAGCCAAAGTAGCCAAGGTGTCTGCAAACTGGTTGTGATGTTTATGAATTTCATAATCAAGCAACTGACGCATTTCTAATACGGAATCAACTTGGTGTCTCGGGCTTGCCATTTTCCTTTGATTTAGGAGATGACCAACAGGGAATCTCCAAAGACGCTCAAGTCATAGGTGCCAAACTCTTGGGCCACTTTCAGGCCGACTATACATGCTTCATATTCTGTGACATTGTTGATGCAATCAAAATCTAGCTTGACTGAAACAAGGATTTGTTGGCCCTTGGGGGAAACTAAGACTGCTCCCACTCCATTTCCGGTAGAATTGGCGGCTCCATCAAAATAAAGCTTCCAGCACCATGGTTCCACACTGCTTGGTTCTTGCTTTAGCACCATGACATCCTCATCAGGGAAGAGGGATTCTGAAAGTTTCAGATTATCTAGCGGCTGGTTCGCTAGGTAATCGGCTATGGTCTGGCCCTTGATGGCCTTTCTTGTCACAAACACAATGTCGAATTCGGAGAGCAACATTTGCCAACGGGAGATCTTCCCTGTAAGAGCTGACTTTTCAAAGATGTACTTAATGGACTCCATGTGGGAAATGAGCCACATGGTGTAGTAGAGCATGTACTGCCCACACTAAGGTGTAACACGTCATTTCAATAGTGTTGTAGTTGATCTCACAATTGGTGAACTTCTTGCTTAAGTAGTAAATCGCCCTTTCTTTCTGATTAGGCTCAGTTAGTTGGCCTTACATGCAACCCATGGAGGTTTCTTGTACCGCTAGGTAGAGAATCAACAGATATTGTTAAGGACATATTTTATGTAGTTGGCTAATCCTTTGACAAAACGCACTCTACTTGTAATTGGGTAGATCTAGGATGTGTTTTATACTTCAAAGAACATGTTGTTCAAGTCTAGTATTAAAGCCATAAAGATTGGACCAAGAAACAAGTGAAGAAAAGGTGTTCACTAAAGCTGGACAGATAGCTCGACACCTGCGGACAGCTGCTCGACCGCTGCTCGTCAGATAGCTATCTATCGAGGTTTAATGAGGCTCGACAGATACTATCTATCGAGGTATCTATCGAGGTTACGAAAATCAGAATTTTCAAATCTGATTTTCGGCCCATGCTTTTGTATTTGTGTAGGGTTTCTTTTCTCACAACCCTAGACATATATAAGGCTTATTTTAGAGGTCGTCACATAAGAGAATACAAGGAGAACATATGCAAAAAGTGACTGAAGCCTTATTCTCTCTAAAAGAAGCTACTGCATCTTTGCGCCTTAGGGTTTTGTAACCAAGTGCTTCTTGATCTTCATTGTTGATGAAGTGAAGAACTTTGCAGCCAACATTCTTCTTTCTCAAGTTGGTGAGTGAGTCACGTACTGGGATTCGTGCAAAGGAGTTAGTCACGTATTGGGATCTGTGCATCAAAGGGTGGCATTCATACATTGAAGAGTTCAGATGTTCTAAAGCGGTAAAAGGTTTCTGCTGTAAGTTCATCTACGGGGATTGTAGAGTCTAGGGACAAAGGTTTTGTACTAGATCTGAAACTTCTCTTTACTATAGTGAATTGCTTTTCGGGAAGGTTTCCCCCCAGGTTTTTTACTGTGAAACTGGTTGGTTTCATTGGTTTTCTTGGGTATTCATATCTTGTCTTATTTATTTTTCCGTTGCATTATTTGTGACATGATATTGATATTTGTTTTTTTTAACAAGTTTTATGCATAATAAATCTAATTAACAACTTGGATTTAAAACTTGTTAATTCTATCAACCGGGGTCTAAATTTTCCAACAAGTGGTATCAAAGCGAGTACACTCTGATTGGATTAATTTCCTAAGTGTGATCCTTGACCCATGTTGTTATGGAAACTCTTGGTAAGTTATTAAACGTTTTGAGCTTTTTAACTCAATTTCAGGGGAATTCTAATTCCTCTATGTCCTTTAGTAGTTATACTAGGACACGTGCCTTTTCATCTTCACGGCCAAAGATGTTGGAAAAAACTGGTTTTATATCTCATACAAAACACATAGCAAAAGCAACAAACAAGGATCTATTTCATTTATGATTGATAACGTGCACTATGTAAATTTCAGAATTTAAGAACAAGATGGCGTACCTTGGTGTGGAGATATTCAAAACAAAGATTAGAAGAACTTGGGAACACTTTTAATCTTCACTCCAATTCCACTTTACGCCCAAGAAGTGTGGTCTCTCAATCAGTTTCCATGGGAGAATGAAAGTGTGCCTCACTCTCTCTCTATTCTTTTTTTTTTCTTATAAAAATTTTGTATGTTTCTCCCCTTATAACTAACTGATTATCTAATTAGGCTGGCCTATTGAGCCTTTCCAATTGGGCTTTAGTGTGTGGCTTGGAGTGGGACCAAAAGGGACCAATAAGACACTAGCTCCAATGGACCTTGAGCTTTTCTGTCAACTCTTGACAAGTTCAAAGTTACCATTAATTATATTTAATACCATTATATAAATATAATTGCACTCTAGGCCTCATTAATAAATTATATCCCAAGACCTTATTATACATGCAACCCCTTCATAAAATATTCGTAATAATACAAAGTCATGAATATAGACTGCCACTTTAAAAATTACTACATCTTAATCCTTGAGTACCCGGTTTAATCCTTTAAAGTTATTCATTATATATTTATGAAATCCAATTTCATTAATATATACTTTAGTAATTTCTTACCAAAGTGGTTAGGCCTAACTCTCTGAATAACTGAACCCATTAAACTTATCTCAAGGGAATATTTTACATCTCCATCAAGAGATTATGAATTCCATCTTGAAAATATATGTTCCATCAACACTAAATGTGGTTGCCCAACATACTGAGGTTTTGACCATTACTTTAGATCTCACTCCTGATATATCAAAGCAACCTACACTTCATGATCAGGTCCATTATCCTCTCAGGATTAAGAGTTTATGTAAATAGAAGTCATAAGATTTATTATTCATTTGACAGTCGTTAGGAAAATAATAAATCTCACAGTGGTCCAGTTCAATATGTCTTAACTCTTAAAACATATCAACACATCAACTAGAAGTCTCCACTTCCATGATCAAGACAAATCATCTTAGTTGATATGTTATAGTCTTCGCAGATGAAATGCCCAATTTCATCACCAACTACGAACTACAATTCTAAGTTTACAAAGCACTTGTGATTTATATCTTTTGTGACTTTTCACATAAATCACAAACTATGCATCTCATGGACTATATGATAATGTCTCAATATTCATGTTACCGTTATTTTAGATAATAATAAAACAACTTTATTAAACACAACATTAAGTCATACATAATGCCATACATAGCATCATATAATAGGATTTAAGGGCACACATCATAAGAAAAGACTCGTGTTGTGTGGGTGAGAAAGGAGTTTAAGACTTCATTGTCTTTTCTTTTTGTCCTCTGCTTTAATTCTTTCTATCTAAAGTAGGACTCTCTTTGCTTGATTTCTTATTTGCTTTTGGAATCATGTTTTCTGCTTTCATGCATCTGGACCTTTCTATTATGCCTTCATGCATTTGCATCTTTCTTTCATGCTTTCATGATTGTTTGTCTGTTTTTGTTTGGTTGTTTAGTTTTTATTTTTTTTGTTTTCAAAATAAAAATAAAAAGGAAAAATCAGAAAAATACAAAAACAGTGTGTATGTGTACATTGGTTCTTGTGAACCTTAAAATGGCCATTGAAACAAAGTTTTCTAAACTTTATATCTTTTGTAGCTTAGATGAGCATCTCTATGCACAACTAAGCAAGTGAGCTTTGTGGCTCTTTGTTTGTGATGAGTAAGGTTAAGTGATCTCTTGTACTTAACACTCGTATCACTCTTTTTGACGGGAATGACTAGAAAATCCTAAGAGAAAGGCATAAATAACCATCTCACCACTGTTACCCGCCAATCATGCAATGACATATGTATGCTTCGGCATAGCAAAAGTGCAATGTCAATGACATCTGTATGCTTCGGCATAGAAAAAGTGCAATGTCAAAAAGCTTAACATAAATGGGTATTTATTTTCTCTCTCTTGTATACCCATGCATGATTTGCTTGATAAAATAAAATATGCAAAGAAAATAAAACCAAAAAGAACAAAATGCTTTAAAACATGATTGCAAGCGTGTTTTCTAGGAGATGTGAGAGTTATAGGATGTACCTCAAAGGTGATAGTCCCCATCAAACAGTTATAATTGTGTGTGAGTTAAAGTGATTTTCTCATATCTAAAATCGTCATAACATTAAGACACTTGTGCAATCTTGCGATGTTTTTCACACACAACATGCAATATTCTTTGCTACTTTTGATACATGTGCAGGTACAATGTGATTTGACCATCACAAGGTTTACATGCGTTGATGTATGCTCACTAAACTGTTTTAACTTATTTTTGAAATATAAATTTGGTTAGACATGTTTAGTGTGTGTGTGTGTATGTGTGTTTTAGGATCTAAATGCTTATCATTTTTATTGTTGAGAGATGATTTTAAGAGATCAAAATGTTGTTTGGATCTCTGGTTGAGTTGCATTTTTGACTGCATTCATGTCTGTGTTTTTCTCTTCTTGAAAAACTGTTTTTAAGCCTTCTCGATACCTCTCGATACTTGGCTTATCTGTCGAGCTCTTCAGTTGATTTTTTATCGCAATCTTGACACCTCTCGATAGCTAGGTGGATCGATCGAGAAAGTTCTTGTTTCCTCGATAGCTATTCGATCCATCGAGGTATGCTCGATAGCTTCTCGACACCTCTCGATCCATCGAGATTCACTTGCATGCATTGTTTTTCACATGTTTTGCATGTTTCTCTTATCTTGTCATCCATAGCATCTTGTTTCATTACATTCATGCATTTTTATGGATTCTCTGTGCCCCCTTGATCATCCTTGATCAATGTTTCTCGGGTAAAGCTTTATAGCTTCCTGTACCCTCTGTTAATCATGACAAAAAGGGGGAGAAATTAGAGAATTTTTGGTTTCTTTTTTTAAGATTATACATGTTAGTGGGAGAAATACATGCCCTTGTAAAGGGGAGTTGCATTTCATCTTGTTAGTGGGAGTGTTTACTTCCTTGTTGATGTAGGAGCTTCTTTTAGCTTCTTCTTCTTGTACCCTAGGTCTTGTGACCATGTTTACATACATTGTGCTTATCTTTGCTATATATGTGATGATGTATGTTTTCTTCACCTACCTCTACATATGTTGTTTCTTTTCTATCTTTATACACGTGTTTCTTATATTTTGTATGAAATCTATTATTTCTGCTTCACACAAAGATGCCATGATATGTTTTGTTTAAAGTGTTTCAGAAATACAGGTTGTCAAAGTCTACTTGTCATAAACTCTCTTCTTGCAAAGCTTTTCAAGAGTTTGTGTTAGGATAGATTTTATTGTATTCAACAAGTGAGTATGAGTTGAGTGATTTATGGTTTCTCTCATATGTTCATTTGTTTATTGTGGTTTTGTCACGGATTGCTAAAGGGGGAGATTGTTAAGGACATATTTTATGTAGTTAGCTAATCCTTTGACAAAACACACTTTACTTGTAATTAAGTAGATCTAGGATGTGTTTTATACTTCAAAGAACATGTTGTTCAAGTCTAGTATTAAAGCCATAAATATTGGACCAAGAAACAAGTGAAGAAAAGGTGTTCACTAAAGCTGGACAGATAGCTCGACACTTGCGGACAGCTGCTCGACAGATAGCTATCTATCGAGGTTTAATGAGGCTCGATAGATACTATCTATCGAGGTATCTATCGAGGTTACAAAAATTAGAATTTTCATATCTGATTTTCGGTCTATGCTTTTGTATTTGTGTAGGGTTTCTTTTCTCATAACCCTAGACATAAATAAGGCTTATTTTAGAAGCCATCACATAAGAGAATACAAGGAGAACATATGCAAAAGGTGGCTGAAGCCTTATTCTCTCTAAAAGAAGCTACTGCGTCTTTGTGCCTTAAGGTTTTGTAACCAAGGGCTTCTTGATCTTTATTGTTAATGAAGTGAAGAACTTTGTAGCCAACATTCTTCTTTCTCAAGTTGGTGAGTGAGTCACGTACTGGAATTCGTACAAAGGAGTTAGTCACGTACTAGGATCCGTGCATCAAAGGGTGGCATTCATATATTGAAGAGTTCAGAGGTTCTGAAGCGATAGAAGGTTTCTGTTGTGAGTTCATCTACGGGGATTGTAGAGTCTAGGGGCAAAGGTTTTGTACTAGATCTGAAACTTCTCTTTACTATAGTGAATTGCTTTTCGGGAAGGTTTCCCTCCAGGTTTATTACTGTGAAACTGGTTGGTTTCATTGGTTTTCCTAGGTCATCATATATTGTCGTATTTATTTTTTAGCTGCATTATTTATGACATGATATTGATCTTTGTTTGTTTTAACAAGTTTTATGCATAATAAATCTAATTAACAACTTGGGTTTAAAACTTGTTAATTCTATCAACCAGGGTCTAAATTTTCCAACAGATATCTTGGTGTCGAGGGAACCAGAATAGGAGGGTTCAATAGATACTGTTTAATCTTATCAAAGGCCACTTGGCACTCATCTATCTATTATATCCTTATGTCTTTCTTCAAGAGCTTGAACAACGAATCACATGTGGCAGCTAACTCCGCTATGAAGTGAGCTATGTAGTTGACCCTTCCTAAGAAGCTGCGAATCTGTTTCTCAGTTTGCGGTGTCGGCATGTCCCGGATAGCTTAGACTTTTGCTGGGTCCACTTCAATTCCTCTTTGGCTGACTATAAAGCTGAGCAATTTCCCTGAACTAGCTCCAAAGACGCACTTGTTAGGGTAAAGACGCACTTGTTAAGGTTTAGACTTTATCTGTACTTGATAAGGCATTTAAATAGCTTTCTCAAATATACCAAATGATCCATGGAAGTGCGGGATTTGGAAATCATATCATCTACGTAGACTTCAATCTCTTTACACATCATATCATGGAACAAGGTTACCATGGCTCGCTAGTAAGTAGCATTGGCGTTCTTTAAGCTGAACGACATGACATCATATGCATAGGTTCCCCAATGAGTGGTGAATGTTGTCTTAGCTTTGTCCTCCTTGGCCATCTTGATCTCATTATAACCCAAGAATCCATCCATAAAGGAGAAGAACATGTTGGTAGCGGTATTATCGATCAGGGTATCGATATGCGGCAATGGAAAGTTATCCTTGGGGCTAGCCCGATTCAAATCCCTGTAGTCGACGCACATGAGTACTTTCCCATCTTTCTTAGGCACAAGAACAATGTTGGCTACCCAATCTGAGTAGGCTATCATGGTAAGGAAACCGGCTTTCAACTGCTTTTCTACTTCCTCCTTAATCTTCAAAATGATCTCAGATTTCATCCTTTGAAGGGCTTGCCGCACTGGAGAGCATCCTAGCTTAGCTAGTATTCTGTGCATGACAATCTCAATATCCAACCCTGGCATATCTTGGTAGGACCAAGCAAATATCTCTTTGAGTAGCGCTATGAGCTCAAGCTTCATGTCTTTAGGAAAGTTCACCCCAATCTTGACGGGTTTTTCATTTTCACCTTCGTTGGCAAGGTTAATCACCTCAGTTTCTTCTATGTTAGGCTTGGACCCCTCATTTTCCCTATTTAGAGCTTCCAAGATATCACAAGGCAAACTCTGAATTTCCTCTAATCCTTCAACATCATGATCTAACTCTATTGTCTCATTCATGTCATCAATATCCTCATTATGGTAACAGAACAATGTACCCGCTTGGGAATTAGAATAGATCCTATAGAACAGAACATATACAAGGAAACATAAGATAATTTGCACACACATATTCATAGGAAAGCAAATGAAGAGAGAAATGCAAGGATTTCCTGAATGATACGCTAGATAATTTTCATTAATGGGTTATAGATAGGGGGAGAACAAAGTTCATGCTTGATAATGATAAAAGGGAAATATTTTTTTTTAAATAAACCGGGAAATGCAAACAAGGAATGCAGAAAATAGGAAATAAACATGCAAAACAAACTAGATATGCTATTCCAACTCTTTTGGGCAATTGGAGGACCCAACCACACGATGATGGAATACTCTTTACTCAACTAGTGCAACCACAAAGCAGGGCTTGATGGTCCAATGGCCTACTGTCTCGCCTAACACACAGGGCCTAATAGTAGAAGTCAGATCATCCCGAGGGATATGATGGCCTTCACTGAGACTTCTTCAGGACACAAGCGGATGAGACAAGCTAGATATTATTCTTCCTCACATGATTCCTGTGCCATTTCTGATCTGATGACCTCGGCCGGAGTTGGAAAAGTGACCCTGATGTGGGGAATGGACATCCCTTGGCTAGTGCACTTCCTTTTCTTTCCTTTGGAAGCCTGGAAAAATTCTTCATCAGAGGGGTCTTAGCCTAGACCGAATCCTCCTTTATTATCTCAGAGTTCAATCAAAGAAGCCTTACCATGTCCTACGGCACCGAGGCCTGGGCCTAACTAATAGCCAAATTTGAGCATCTCCTTGGCAACCATTAAAGTAGCAAAGGGCCATGTTGACTCGAGTTTTGAAGCTGTGGAAATCATGGAGACTAGCTCGAGACTGTGAAAAGTTGCCTCCAAAAAGGCATTAGCACCAATGTTGGGGATAGAAGTCTCCTTGAAGATGGCTAGGGGCTCTTCAACCATAATAGTGATCATCTGATCCTCGGAGGAGGTCTTGAGTCTTCGATGAAGGGTAGAAGCAACTACGCTTGCAGCGTGTAGCCAAGGCCTTCCTAAGAGCATATTATATGAGGAATCCACCTTGATGACTTGGAAGATGATGTAAAAAACCTGGGGCCAACCCCAATTGCTAATTCAATCTCGCCTTGCACCTTGCAGAAAGTGCCATCAAATGCTCTAATGATCATGGTGGTAGGGCGAATAAGAAAGCAATCCACATTTAAACACTCTATAGTATATCGGGCAAACATTCAGAGCTGATCCATTGTCAATCAGTACTCTGGAGATGATCATGTCTTCACACCTTACTATAATGTGCATGGGCAAAGTATGATCTCTACCTTCTAGCAATAACTCATCATCTGTAAAGGAAATCTGGTTGGTGGCCAACACCATTGAGACCATACCCTCAAAGGTAGATTCTGCGGCACTTATAGGAATACACGTCTCTTTCAAGACTTTCAAGATAGCCTTACGGTGGACATTGGAGGATAGCAATAGCGCCAAGATAGAAATCTAAGCTAGCGACTTGTTTAGCTGCTGAATCACACTGTATTCTGAGTTTCTGTATATTTTCAAAAATTCCTTGTCTTCCTCGGTTGTGACCCTATTCCTGACGGGTTTGGCTGTACCCTTGCCAATCTTTTTCCTTCTCTTTTCTAGCTCCTTGGGAGTATAGCAGTAGCCACTCCTAGTAAGCCCAGATAGACCTGAAGAGATATTGGAGCAGACCTCCTCTTTTTCGATTTGAGTGAAGATCAAGGACACCTTGTATTTCCATAGGACACGATGGTTATCCTCATAAGGGAACGGCTTCGTCATGCGAATGATAACAACCTCTTGAGTTTGCAAATTGGGCGCTATGGAGACCTCTTCAAATTAATGACCACCAGACTTGGCAGAATGGCTTTAAGGGCCTTTGAGTCGAATACCTTAGAGATGCTTGAGGCAGGCTTTGGCAGAATAAGAGGATCGAAACCTTGGATAGCAGGAACAATGGCAATTCCCTCCTGAACTAATGATGAAACTAGCATTGTAACTGTAGGTAATGCAAGAACTAGAGGAGTAAATCCCTCAATGGCTGGTGGGGCTTGCCCTTTTCCTGAATCTGATGACCTTGAATCTGCAGGTGATTCTATGATCTTCTTAATGACTACCGAATAGGGTAGCACTGCAGTAACCTTACCTAGGCATTTCTGTAGATATTCATCCTAATCTATCCTTAACCCAACTAATATAGCACTGTAGCTAGATCCTGACTGCGCAGCTGGAGGACACAGGCTGGCTGCAATGCAGTTGCCTCTTCATACAATTTCTCTTTCAATCCAGATGATACCACGGTCGGCTAGACTCTGAACTTGTGCTTGGAGCACTTTACAGTCAAACAGGGCATGCATGTCTCCACTATCACAGAATGAGCAAATTCCCCAATCAAATCCTAGGTCTCTATACCTTTAAGATCAAGGTGGGTCTCTTGGACCAAGGCTTGGAGCAAGGCCCTCCATGGGAATGATGGTGAGGAGAAATCTGGAACCGTTTCTTCCACTGTGATGATGGCATTCACGTTCCCTTCCTGATGGAGAGGCAAAGGGTTAGAGATGATGTTCGGAGCAGCTGCATTATCGAACTATATTAACTTGTTGTCAATGAGATCCTAGACACGGTCTCTTAATTGGTAACATTCTTCTAGAGTATGCCCCTTGGTCCCAAAATGGTGTTCACACTTCTTAGACGGATCAAAGCTGGGTGTTGGAGGGTCGTCTCTGGGCCTAGAAAACATCGGGGTCACTAACTTCCTCTCCAGCAGGTAAGCATAAAGATCTGCCATGGGCATGGGTAACGGAGTGTACCTCTAGTTTTCCCTCCTAAAGGGACAAGGCGGGTCTGGCCTGCCTCTTTGATTAAAGGCTTGGTTAGGTGCTTGAGTGGGCTGAACCTATTGCTGATAAGGTCTAGCAACTAGGGCTACATAAGTAAGAGTAGTACCCTTAGGCCTTTCTGGTGCATTGTCAACCATGTGAACATCGGTTTCCTTAGTCTTACGGCCGGTCAATTTCTTAACCCGTTGTTCGACCATGGAACTCAAAGACTCGGGGCCCATGATCTTCTTACTCTTAATACCTTCGTCAATACGCTCTCTAATAGGGATAAGGCTAGCAAAATGAGTGACTTGGGTGTTGATCATCCTTATAGTAAGGAGGCTTGAGGTTGTCAATGAACCATTTGATCATCTCATTTTCCATCACGGGGAATTGCACTTGTGGGGCTAGCTCACGCCACCTCTAGGCATATTCTCAAAAAGACTCATCACTCTTCTTCTCTGTTCTCATAAGGATCGTGCAGTCGGGAGCTATCTCGATGTTGAACCGGTAATATTCCAGGAAAGAGTTGGCCATTTCCCTCCAACTAGAGGTCTTTTCTAATCTCACATACCACATGGCCGCGGGGCCGGTCAAACTATTAGGGAAAATTTGACAAAGCAGAGGATGATTATCCCCATAAGGAGCCATCTTCCTACAAAACAGGGTCTCCAGTACCATTATACTTGACGAACTTTGGTGCCTTGAACTTGGGAGGCACAATGACCTAAGGGAAGTTGGTTAAACTATCCAGATCAACGCTTCCATTGGCACTAGAGCCCTTTATGATACAAAACTTTTCGGCTAGAGTTTCCACTTGGCTTTTGACTTGGCCATCCCTGATTTAGGGTTCTTATCCTTAGAAGGATCTATTTTCTGGACATCACCCTAGGGCGGTACATTGTGGCCCTGATCCTGTCCTGATGAGGGCTGACTTTCATTCTCGGCTCGGCGACCTCCCTGACTATGGCCAGAGGAGTTTTGAGCAAACTTTACAGGATTCACTTCGAGAGTCGAAGGCCCACTGGTAGACATCTCTCTTACACGAGACCTAGTGATGATGGGATCATGATGTGGTGGCAGCTTAGACTGTTTCCTTTTAGCAATCTTTTGATCCTGAGAAAGAATGGGAGGCAACAAAAATAGGATGCGTTCGACAATATGGAAACACAACACCAAAATCAAGTTAGTTCGTCCTTGTTATTTAACATGCATCTACTATTTTCTGAAAAATTTGGCTTTGCACCCTACATCGGCTATTTATCATGGTGAGTTTCTATGATAATACAAGATTTATGCACAAGATTGGCGAGTAACCAAAAATTTCATGACATGCATGGTATTGCGGGAAGGACCCTTCTTTTGATTATATGCTGGTACAAGATTTACTTTTACAATGTTGGGTTCATCGGCTCCAACGGCGGGCCTTTTACAATACAAGAACATGCAATTGCAAGGAAAAGCTTGGCTTTTGACAATGTGTACTTCTCAGGGAAGCTCTTGGACACTTGGATCTCTTGGCATCTCAGACAATATGACTCTTTTGGACTTTGGATAGCGTGGATCTTTTGGCAATTTGGACAGCATGGATCTCTTGGACTTTGGATCTCTTGGTAACTTGGATAGCAGGGATCTCTTGGACTTTTGGATCTCTTAAAGGAACCCTTGGGTTCTTGACACCTTGTGATCTCTTTGATGATTTAAGCTTCTAGGCAATCTTTTTTAATCTTTTTCTAGGAAAGCTCTTGAACACTTGATGCTTTGGAATTTTTGACAGCTTTTCGGCAACATCTCCTCCTGAATGGAGTTTTGGTTACTTGCCACAAATTTTATTTTTTGCACAATTAAGTGACGGAACCATTTAGTGTATGCATGAATGCCCTTGTAGGGTTGTAAACCCTTAGGGATAAGGTATGATCTAGAATGTACAAGCAACGAGGTTGCTTTCCCTAGGGGTTTAATCATGGATGTAGTGCAAGTAGGATAGAAAGAACCCGGAGTAGAGCACAATTTCTTTAGCGCAAGCAAAAAAGGCACACCTGTTACAAGACACTTTCCCCTGACCTTTAGTCCTAGAAGGGTATCCTTTCCTAGGCTTGGATGTTCACTCTTTGGGCTTCACCTAATCCTCATGGGCTCTAGTCTTGATCTAGTCCTCACAGTTTTGACATAACTAGGCCAACTGTATGCAAAGGCTTAACTATAGGTGGTTCCTTTCTTTGGGGGACTCAAACGCCATACCCCTCCCTTTATGGAAGTTATGGAGTAGAAAGGATCGAAGGGCCTTTTTAGCTACTCCTGTCCACCCATGGACCCAGAAGTGCCTACAAAGTCAACCCCAGATCTAACTAGGGTAACACTGCCGATGTTTGTGTCTGGGCATTTGCAGATAGGGTGATCAAATCCCTAAAGAGATGTGACTACGCCAGCAGTGCAGAGACCAGGTTTAGCTCAAAAAGGGTGTATATGTCATGCCATCCTTAATGAAGGGGAAAGACTTTTTCAAAGCACAGAAAATATATATATATATATATATATATTAGAAAGCAGATAAAGGCGTAGCGGAAATTAAGTTTTGCTACCCTATGCTTGCATGTGAAGGAAAGCTGTAAAGCATGTGAGGAAAGCTGTAAAGCCCCATGAAAATACCTCACAACCCTTTTTTTAGAAAATGTTTTGCTCTATGCTTTCCTAAGGTGTTCAGGCAAAGTACTTGATTTCCACAGTGAAAATCTGGCAAGCAACTAGTCACCTTACTTTCGCGGTGGAAATTAGGCATCGCTTACCTTAGGTGACATGAACTGTGATAATCACATCAGGAGAGGCAAGCAAGTATATATATACATACATCATGCACAATGCAAGCACACAAAACAGGACAGTAAATGCCTAAATCCCTAGAGCATGGCCCAAAATATGGGTGCAGGAAAGTAAACAGGGGTCGTCATACTCTAGAGATGAGGACGAATGGTACATGGTATGATAAACCTAATACAACCCATCTAAGAGAGAAAGGAGGGAGGAAGGAAGGAGGCTTAAAAGAGTACATAATCAAATGGGAGAGGCTAGACCCCTAAACCTACTGAACATAGCCGCTTGGCTTATATTTACATGCTTGCATCCACGCCTTTTTTGCTTACGCTTAGGAGACCGTGCCCTAGCTCCATGTGTCCTCGCTCCATATGTGTACATGCAAAGGCAAAGACAAGAAACTAGCAAACAAGCAATGGAAGGAAAAGATGCATAGATAATGCGTAATGGGAAGAAATCAGACAAGCATACAAGAGAAGCAAGCATAGCATGATGTTAGTACATATGTGACTCATGTTAGGAACATATGTCAACATTTCATGCATTGGCTAATCCTTTGACAAAACGCACTTTACTTGTATTTGGGTAGATCTAGGATGTGTTTAATGCTTCAAGAAACAAGGTTTCAAGTTCAAGTGTTAAAGCCATGCAAATCTGTCCAAGAATCAAGTGAAGAGGTGTTGTTCATTAAAGCTTGAAAACTAGCTCAACAGCTAGTATCTATCGAGGTTTAAAAGAGCTGTTTCAGCCCGAGGCTCAACGGCTGCTCAACAGCTAGGGTATCTGTCGAGATTTATGAAGTTCAATTTTTTATAGCTAATTTTCATCCAATCCGTGAATGTATGTTTGGGCTTTCTTTTTTCACAACCCCAAACATATATAAGGATTATTTTAAGGGTCGTCACAGGTTGCACAGTTGCGCGAGTATTGAGTAAAGTCTTGTTCATGCAAATTATGACCAAAGACAGAACTTGTCCTAGTTCATCTTGAAAAAGCTACTGTGTTTGTACATCATAGGGTTTTGTGACCAAGCAACTTCATGATCTTCATCGTGTGATGAACAAAAGAACTTTACAGCCAACATCCTTCTCAAGTTGATGATCAAGTCACGTACTAGGATCCGCACATCTATTAGTTAGTCACGTACTGGGAGCCGTGCAATACAATGAGAGATTGTCACTACAGAACAAGTCCAATTGGGTATTGGGGTAAGGGTTCAACTGTAGGTTGGTATAAGGTACGGGGATTCCTTTACTTGTAACCACTTGTTTTCATAATAGTGGATTCTCGGGAGTGGTGACCTTAAAACCACTAGGTGGGCTTTTTGCCTCGGAGGTTTTCCCCATTCGTAAACAAATCACCGTGTCAATTTATTTTCCGCTGCATATTTATTTAGTTGGTGATTTATTCGTGTTGCCACGTACATTGCATGTTAAATTGATTAATTAATTAAACTTGGCTAATTAATTAACTAATCCATCACAATCGGTCAATACGTTTTTGACCTATTAAGTGGTATCAAAGCAGGTACACTTTGATTAGGGTTTAATCTTTGCTGTGTGATCCATTAATCCTTGTTCTCATGGCTGCCATTGGCAAGAAGAGATCTCTTATTTCGAATACATTTTGTTTTTCTAATCTCTATTTAATTGAGTGTTTCAGAAAATGCAAGTCTAAAAGTTATTTGAAAGCCATCATGATGATGATTGAAAAATATCTTAACATGACAAGGAAGAAACTAGACTGCCTCAGAATGAGATTGTGTAGAGGAGTTCATCTGAGAAGGGTGAAGATTAAAGGCCTTGGTTGTAAATGGCAGATGAAAGAGAACACCATTCCTACAGGTCTGTCATCAAAGCATGAAGTGTGCTTTATGATGAAGTCTGTGTTCAAGGTAATGGATACATGCTTGTGGTACCTTGATAGTGGATGCTCATGACACATGACTGGAGATCACTCTCTCTTTAAGGTCTTCGAGTCTAAAAAAGGTGGTAATGTCACTTTCAGTGATGGAAGCAAATCACAGATTAAAGGAAAGGGAATCATCTCTTTACCTGGACTGCTAGATATTGCAAATGTGCTATACGTAGAAGGTTTGAGAGTGAACCTATTAAGCATAAGTCAGATATGTGATCAAGACTTTATCGTGCTGTTCTCTACAGGAAAATGTCTTGTGCTGTATGAATCTAGAAAGAAACTCATAAGTGGTGTTCGCACTTTACACAATTGTTATGGTCTGGTACCTGATGCTGATATTGTGTGCAATAGTATTCGTTTGCCAAATGAAGATCTATGGCACCAAAGGATGAGACATGCTAGTTACAAACATCTCTAAATTGTATCTAAGCATGAATCAATGTTGGGGATGCCAAAGCTCAGTAGAGTGGACAATGTTGTGTGTGGACCGTGCCAGCTTGGGAAACAGAAAAAAGCTAAACATCCAAGTACTAAAACATCTACTACATCTAGACCATTGAAGCTACTACATGTGGATCTCATAGGTCCAACTCAAACCGAGTCTTTTGGGGGGAAGAGATATATCATGGTTGTGGTAGATGACTTCACTAGGTACTCTTGGGTCATTCTTCTAAGATCCAAGTCAGATGCTCCCAAGCACATTGAAGCCTTGTGTACAAGATTGCAAAATGAGAAGAGTTTAAAGGTTGATTGAATTCGAAGTGATCATTATAAAGAATTCGAAAACTCATACATGGAGTCCTTTTGCACTAGATTAGGTATATCTCAAGAATTCTCTGCTCCTATTATTCCTCAGCAGAATGGTGTAGTAGAAAGAAAGAACAAGGTTCTTCAGGAGATGGCTAGGGCCATGTTGCACAACAAGGGTGTGGCTAGAATTTATGGGGAGAAGCCATCAACACAACGTGTCATACAGTTAACAGGGTATATTTCAGACTCGGTACCAAAAAGACTCCCTATGAGTTATGGAAGGGAAGGAAGTCGAATGTCAAGTATTTCAAAATCTTTGGAAGTACTTGTTTCATTCTCAAGGATGAGAGAATGTGGGAAAATTTGACTCTCGAAGCGATGAAGGAGTATTTTTGGGATACTCCTCCACAAGCAAGGCTTATCGGGTATATAACAAGAGAACCAAGAAAGTGATGGAAATTGTAAATATTATTATCGATGAAGCTTCAAAGTCCTATTCTGAGAATGTTAGTGAGGAAATCCCCAAAGAAATTCTTCCTCTTGAGCCCAAGGACATTCAAGAACCTGTTGATCAAGATTCTGCCTCTCCAAGTACTCCCAGTACTCCAAGATCTGTCTCACCTGATTCTAAATCTCTTAAAGAGAAAGGACCTTCCTCCAGAATTCAGTTATTGTGGGAAATATGAATGAACTTACACTGAGGAAATGCACAGTTGATAAATGTGTTGCTAACTTTGTGTCTTATTCTTGCTATTTGTCGCAAGTTGAATCTACGAAGGTTGAGGAAGCACTTCAGGATGAAAGCTAGGTGGAGGCTATGCATGATGAACTACTTTAGTTTCAAAGGAATGATGTCTAGACACTAGTACCTAGACTAGAGGGTAAGCACATCATTGGCACAAAGTGGATTTTTTGCAATAAGACTGATGAGGAGGGCAATGTGATCCGCAATAAGGCTCGTCTTGTGGCTCAAGGATACTTACAAATGGAAGGAGTGGACTATGATAAGACATTTGCTCCAGTAGCCTGTATGGAGCCCATCAGGATTCTCCTAGCCTTAGCTTGCCATTTGAAGTTCAAGCTTTACCAAATGGATGTCAAGACTGCTTTCTTAAATGGGTTTCTTAAAATAGATGTTTATGTGGCTCAACCAAAAGGATTCATTGATCCCCATTTTCTAGATCATGTGTTGCATCTCAAGAAGGCCCTCTATGGGCTAAAACAAGCCCCTAGAGCTTGGTATGATCGTCTCACACAATACTTAGTGTTAAATGGGTTCACAAGAGGAAAGGCTGATCAAACTCTCTTCATCAAAAGGGAAGATGGCGAGTTGATAGTTGCTCAAGTCTATGTTGATGATATCATCTTTAGGTCAACAAAGGATGAACTTGCTCATGGTTTCTCCAAACTCATGCAGGCTGAGTTCGAGATGAGCATGATTGGAGAGTTGAATCACTTCTTGGATTGCAAATCTGTCAGCAAGAGATAGGTATAATCATATCTCAATCTAAATATGCTAGAAATCTTGTGAAAAAGTTTGGTTTGGAATCTGCTAGTTCTATTAGAACCCCTATGAGTCCAAATGTTAAACTCACTGTTGATGTCTTGGGAAAAAATTGTTAGGATTAGTACCCTTAAATCCTATTGTATGATGCTATGTATGATATTATGTATGACATTATGTATGAATTAATGTTGTGATTAATAAAGTTGTTATATTATAATCTAAAATAATGGTAACATGAATATTCTGATATTATCATATAGTCCATGAGATGCATAGTATGTGATCTATGTGATTTAGTCACAGAAGATATAGATCACAAGTTCTTTGTAAACTCAGAAATTTTAGTTCGTAGTCGGTGATGAAATCGGGCATTTAATCTGCAAAGACTATAACATATCAACTAAGATGATTTGTCTTGATCATGGAAGTGGAGACTTCTAGTTGGTATGTTGATATATTTTAAGAGTTAAGACATATTGAACTGGACAGCTGTGAGATTTATTATTCTCCTAACAACTGTCAATTGAATAATAAATCTCACGACTTATATTGCATGAACTCTTAATCCTGAGAGAATAATGGACCTGATTATGAAGTGTAGGTTACTTTGATATATCAAGAGTGAGATCTAAAGTTAGGATCAAAATCTCAATATGTTGGGCAGCCACATTTAGAGTTGATGGAACATATATTCTCAAGATGGAATTCATACTCTTTTAACGGAGATATAAAATATTCCCTGGAGATATAAAATATTCCTGTAAGATAAGTTTAATGGGTTCAGTTATTCAGAGAGTTAAGCCTAACCACTTTGGTAAGAAGTTACTAAAGTATATATTCATGAAATTGGATTTCATAAATATATGATGAATAACTTTAAAGGATTAAACCGGGTACTCAAGTATAAGATGTAGTAATTTACAAAGTGGCAATCTACATTTATGACTTTGTATTACTACGAATATTTTATGAAGGGGTTGCATGTATAATAAAGTCTTGGGATATAATTTATAAATAAGGCCTAGAGTGCAACTATATTTATATAGTGGTATTAAATATAGTTAATGCTAACTTTGGACTTGTCAAGAGTTGATAGAAAAGCCCAAGGCCCATTGGAGCTAGTATCTTATTGGTCCCTTTTGGTCCCACTCCAAGCCACACACTAAAGCCCAATTGGAAAGGCCCAAAAGGCTAACCCAATTAGATAATCAGTTATAAGGAGAGAAACATACAGAATTTTAATACATGAGAAAGAGAGATATCATTGTGAAATCGTGTGTATGTAAGAGTGAGACACTCTATCATTCTCCCTTTGAAACTGATTAAGAGACCACACATCTTGGGCGTAAAGTGGAATTGGAGTGAAGATTAAAAGTATTCCCAAGTACTTCTGATTCTTGTTTTGAATTTCACTGCACCAAGGTAGGCTCTCTTGTTTTAGAATTCTGAAATTTACATAGTACATGTTATCAATTGTGAACGAAGTAGATCTGTTATTTTTCCGCTGCGTACATGCATATTTCCATGAAAGGTGTGGATCCATCTCTCTATAGAAGCATGATAGGTAGTCTTCTTTACCTTACTGCTAGTAGATCTGACATTAGTTACAGTGTGGGAGTGTGTGCTAAATATCAAGCTAATCCCAAAGAGTCCCATATGATTGCTTTGAAAATGATCAAAAAGCATGTCAAAACCACTATCGACTTTGGTGTGTGGTACAACAAGGACTTGGCCGGGTAGTCGGATGCTGACTAGGCTGGGAATGCCAATGATAGGAAGAGTACTTCGGGGGTTGTTTTTATGTGGGTAATAATCTTGTCTCCTGGATGAGCAAAAAGCATAATTCCATCTCATTATCCACTGCAGAGGTTGAATATGTTGCTGCCAGTAGTTGTTGCACCCAACTTCTATGGATGCAAAAACTCCTTAATAACTATGGTATTCGTTAAGAACACCTCACTATCTATTGTGACAATACCAGTGCTATCAATCTCTCTAAGAATCCGATTCAACATTCTCGAACCAAACACATAGAGATTTGACATCACTTCATTCATGAGCTTGTTGAAGATGGTACACTTACTCTTGAGTTCATTCACACTGATGATCAGAAGGCTGATTTGTTCACCAAACCTCTTGATAGCAAACGGTTTGAATTCCTTCGTCAAAACATTGGTGTTATCTCCATGGAATGATCTCCTCTTCTTCTCCTCCCCCTTCCTCATGCATTTGCATCTAGTTTTTATGCATTGCTTTATTTGACATGTTTTTGTTTGGTTGTTTTTTAGTTTTGTTTTATTTTGTTTTTCATTCATAAAAATAAAAATAAAAATTGAAAAATCAGAGAAATACAAAAACAGTGTGTGTTTGTGTACATTGGTACTTGTGTACCTTGAATGGCCAATGAAACAAAGTTTGCTAAACTTTGTATCTCTTATAGCTTAGATGAGCATCTCTATGCACAACTAAGCAAGTGAGCTTTCTGGCTCGTGTTTGTGACGGGAATGACTAAAAAAATCCTAAGAGAAAGGCATAAATAACCATCTCACCACTGTTGCCTGCTGATGTAGGACACAATTTACTATTTAATTATTGTAATTTATTATTTTTGATATTTTTATGTAAAAACGTAATTTTAGGTTTAGTTGATTTAATTCCTTGTTTTTAGGTGCATTTAATGCTTTTTAGGTCAAATTAGATTCCTGATATGGTAAGGTATCAATTAGGAGTTATTTTAGAATATATTTTCTTGTCTGTCAAGTTTTATGGAGCCCTTAAATAGGCCCTGAAGTCTGTAAACGTTTTTCATTACATTATTGAAAAAAAATCAGAAAAGATGAGGCTTTGCTCTTCTTTTGGTTCTTCAAGAACTGTGAACTTATCAAGGAATCTTCCTTGTGGCGTTCAAACTTTATACCTTCGGTTCGTGATTCTTTATAATCATTGGGTCAAGGTCAACTTATACCTTTGGTTCGCGTTTCGATTATAAACATTGAGTCAGGATTTCTATCATAAATTTGAATTTTAGCTTTCCTGGGTAAATATTCCAATATTTTTGTTGGGTCTCAAAGCGTGTCGATTGAGGTTGGCATCATTTGGTATCAGAGCACAGGTTCTAAAATCAGTTTTCTATCCTTTTATCTTTTATTTTCTGTTATCATCCAAAAAAAAGTGAAAAAAAAAAAGAAAAAAACTTGAAAAAAAAAAAAGAGATGGTAATTATTGAGAACATTGTGGAAGATTCAATTGAGGTTAAATATAAGGATGAGTCCACAACTCACAATCCTCTAGTCTCAATTGATTTGTTGAAGATGACTATACAATATGTTGATTTTCTTGGAGTAGAAAATTTTAATTTTATTATCAACCCTTTGTTGATTGATGTTGCAAATAAATTGAAAGTGGATGAGAAGAAATTTTTTGCTACACTTTATGAAGGATTCAAATTTCACAACCGGATCAAGTCATTAAAGCATTCGAAGTGTTTGTTTGTTTGGAGCGGAAGATTTCAGATTTCAAAGATGAACTCGAGGACGAGTTTGTTTCAAGTGGAGGGGTCTAATGTAGGACACAATTTACTGTTTAATTATTGTAATTTATTATTTTTGGTATTTTTATGTAAAAACGTAATTTTAGGTTTAGTTGATTTAATTCCTTATTTTTAGGTGCATTTAACGCTTTTTAGGTCAAATTAGATTCCTGATATGGTAAGGTATCAATTAAGAGTTATTTTAGAATATATTTTCTTGTCTGTCAAGTTTTATAGAGCCCTTAGATAGGCCCTGAAGTCTGTAAACTTTTTTCATTACATTATTGAAAAAAAAATCAGAAAAGGTGAGGCTTTGCTCTTCTTTTGGTTCTTCAAGAATTGTAAACTTATCAAGGATTCTTCCTTGTAGTGTTCAAACTTTATACCTTCGGTTCGTGATTCTTTATAATCATTGGGTCAAGGTCAACTTATACCTTTGGTTCGCGTTTCGATTATAACCATTGGGTCAGGGTTTCTATCATAAATTTGAATTTTAGCTTTCCTGGGTAAATATTCCAATATTTTTGTTGGGTCTCAAAGCGTGTCGATTGAGGTTCGCATCACCTACCAATCATGAAATAACATCAGTATGCTTTGGCATAGCAAAAGTGCAATGTCAAAAAGTTTAAAATAATTTGGTATTTCTTTTCTCTCTCTTGTATGCCTATGCATGATATGCTTAATAAAAGAAAAATATGCAAAGAAAAATTAAAGCAAAAGAAACAAAATGCTTTAAAACATGATTGCAAGCGTGTATTTTAGGAGATGTGGGAGTTATAGGATGTACCTCAAAGGTGATAATCCCCATCAAGCAGTTATGATCGTGTGTGAGTTAAATTGATTTACTCATATTTCAAATCATCATAACACAAAGACACTTATGCAATCTTGCGATGTTTTCACATACAACACGCAATATTCTTTGCTAGTTTGGATACATGTGCAGGTACAATGTGATATGGCCATCACAAGATTTACATGTGTTAATGTACGCTAGCTAAACTGTCTTAACTTGTTTTTGAAATATAAAATTGGTTAGACTTGTTTAGTGTGTGTGTGTGTTTTTGGATCTATGTGCTTCCAATTTTTCTTGACAGAGAGATGTTCTTGAGATATTAAAATGTTGTTTGGATCCTTGGATGAGTTTCATGTTTGATTGCATTCATGTTTGTGTTTTTCTCTTCTTGAAAAACTATTTTTAAGCAATCTCAATAGCTCCTCGACAACTCTCGATAGCTAGGCTATCTATTAAGCTCTTCAGCTTCTTTTTATCTCAATCTCGATAGTTTCTCGATAGCTCCTCGATCCATTGAGAAAGTTTCTATCTCCTCGATAGATGCTCAATAGCTCCTCGATCCATCGACCCCCTTTTTGCTGTGGACATCTCTGGACAGCTGCTTGATAGCTGGATCTTTTCAAGCCTTTAAAGATCGACACCTCTCGATTTGTCGAGAATTATGAGAGTCTATAAATAGGGTCCGCATGACTTTTCCTCATTTTTCCTCGATCTCTCTCGATTGTTTTCAGTCTTTTCACCTCCTAAACACAATCTTCTCACTCAAAACCTTCAACCCACATGTTTTTCGACAATTTCTTATCTCAAATCATTTGGTATGATCTCTTTATCTCTCATTCTTCATGCATTTCATGCATTTAGACCTAGGTTTTGGGATTTTTGAGAAATTTTGGGGTTTTTCAAAATTAATGAAGCTTTGTGATATTTTTGGGATGGTTCATGCTTAAATGCTTTTAAATCATCATGCATTGCATCACATTTGCATTATAACAATGTTTCATGCATTTTAGATGAGTGTTTACCTTGTTGCAATGATTGTGTGCTGATAGGTTTGGATTGGGCTGAGCCTATGATGTATTTACTATTGCCTATCACATGCTCATGCATTTTCATGCATACGTACATTACATTCTCTATATTCTTATATGTTGATTGTAATTGGTGATTTTCTATTTGTCTTTCTCTCTCCCTTTCTTCTTGTTTCAGTTAGTTGCCCTATGGCACCTAAATGAAAATCTACTTTGTCTCGGAATCCTCTTCATTCTTGGGCATTCTCGTTTTCTGATCCTACCCCTTCCCATGTTCGGCTCCTTGATGATAAAGTTCGCAAGGAATTTTCGGAGAACTTTTCTAGACGAGGCATTCATTTGGAATGCCAAGTCATTATATCGAACTTCTTCGATACTGACCTACCCACTGTCATTCACAGTAGGGGTTGGGAGTCACTGTGTGACATCCCGGTCACTTGTCCATCCGTTCTTATACAGGAGTTCTACTCCAACATGCATGGATTTGATTATTCAATACCTCATTTTTCTACTCGCGTTCGAGGTACGCGCATCATGGTCACTCTGGATATTATATCTGACGTGCTCCATATCCTTAAGGTAGCGCATCCTGACTATCCTAGTTGTGATCGTCTCAAGACCATGTCTAAAGACGAGCTTATGTCCTCTTTTTGTGAGCGTCCCTCTGATTGGGGTGATCGTCAACTCACTCCTTGTTCAGCCTATGCTAAAGGTCCTAGGTTCATTAACATGGTTATGACTTTTTTTTTGCATCCTTTATCTCATTATAACTCCATTATAGAGCTCCGTGCTCGATTTTTGCTTTCCTTCACACTTCATTCTTTCCCTCATAGATGTGTATAAGGATACGGTGACCCGTGATAAGCTCATCTTCCCTTCTGCTACACGAGGATTCTACGCCATTTTTCTGTCCCCTTTCCCATTTCCGACCATTTCCATGTTATGTGTGCCATAGACGCCGATATCATTAAACAAAGCGAGGTGTAGCTACGTTCGAGGCAGTTCGGGACGGCGATTCCTCCAGCTTCTACAACTCCATCCACATCCCCTCCCTCTTCTTCTACGGGTGGTGTGACTCTCGAGGACATCATGGCACAGCTTGTGCGCATGGATGCTCGCCTCGACACTCTCAGTGATGAATTGTGTCAAGTGAACACCTATGTTGGTTGTATTGTACGACGACAGGCTGTCATGGGTGGCTTCGTTACTTCTCCTCCTCCTACTCCAGAGGCTTTTGAGGATGAGGACGATGATGCTGATGCTAATGCTTCTAATGTTGAGGATGATGGTGCTAGCTCTTCTAGTGCTGATGAGATGTCTACTTGATATACTTACCCTTTATTACTCGTAACAAAAAGGGGGAGTAGTTTTGGATATGAGAGTATTCATGCTCATAGGGGGAGGGTTAGTATAGGAGATTTTTGTTAAGGGGAGTGTTCATATCTTGAGGGATGTGGTGAGGATTTTTATGTATCTTTTTCTTTTCTCTCTATTTTAGATACATTGTTCATGTACCTTAGATCTTGTGATCATATTGTGATAGCAACCTTGTACTTGTTGATATATATACATTTGAGGTTGTTATTACAGTTCTTTCACCTATCTTTACATGTGTTGTTTCTTTTCTATCTTTATGCACATGCTTCTTATATATTGTATGCAATCTTTTATTTCTATTTCACACTAAGATGCCTTGATGAATTTTTTTAAAAAGTGTTTCAAAAATACAGGTTGTTAAAGTCTTCCTTGCCATGAACTCTCTTCTTGCAAAGTTTTTCAAGAGTTTGTGTTAGGATAAATTTTATTGTATTCAACAAGTAAGTATGAGTTGAGTGATTTATGACTTCTCTCATATGTTCATTTGTTCGTTGTGGTTTTGTCATGGATTGCCAAAATGGGAGATTGTTAGGACATATGTAATTCATGTTAGGAACATATGTCAACATTTTATATATTGGCTAATCCTTTTACAAAACACATTTTACTTGTATTTGGATAGATCTAGGATGTGTTTAATCCTTCAAGAAATAAGGTTTCAAGTTCAAGTGTTAAAGCCATGCAAATCTGTCCAAGAATCAAGTGAAGAAGTGTTGTTCATTAAAGCTCAATAGCTAGCTCAACAGCTAGTATCTATCGAGATTTAAAAGAGTTGTTTCAGCCCAAGGCTCGACAACTAGGTTATCTGTCGAGATTTATGAAGTTCAGTTTTTCAGAGCCAATTTTCATCCAATTCGTGAATGTATGTTTGGGCTTTCTTTTCTCACAACCCTAAACATATATAAGGATTATTTTAAGGGCTGTCGCAGGTTGCAGTGTTGCACGAGTATTGAGCAAAGTCTTGTTCATGCAAATTATGACCAAAGACAGAATTTGCCCTAGTTCATCTTGAAGACTGCTATGTTTATACACCATAGGGTTTTGTGACTAATCAACTTCATGATCTTCATTGTGTGATGATCAGAAGAACTTTGCAGCCAACATCCTTCTTAAGTTGGTGATCAAGTCACATATTGGGATCCGCACATCTATTGGTTAGTTACATACTGGGAGCCGTGCAATACAAGGAGAGATTGTCACTACAGAACAAGTCCAATTGGGTATTGGGGTAAGGGATCAACTGTAGGTTGATATAAGGTATTGAGATTCATTCACTTGTAACTACTTGTTTTGATAATAGTGGATCTTCGGGAGTGGTGACCTTAAAATCACCCAGTGAAATTTTTGCCTCGAAGGTTTTTCTCATTCGTAAACAAATCACCATGTCAATTTATTTTCTGCTGCATATTTATTTAGTTGGTGATTTGTTTGTGTTGACACATACATTGCATATTAAATTGATTAATTAATTAAACTTGGCTAATTAATCAACTAATCCATCACAAGGGGTCAATACTTTTTTGGCCTATCACATGTGGCAGGATACATGACAAGCAACAAGATAAGCAAGCAAACTAAAAGGCAAACAATCAAGGAAGCAAGCAAACTAAAAGGCAAACAATCAAGGAAGCAAGCAAACAAGCAAACAAGAAAGAAGGCAAACAAGCAAGAAAACAAACAAAAGGTAGGGTCCGCGAGGGACAAATGTAGGTTTGGATCGAATGTCCATAACTTCATTGTGTTGAAGCATGGATGGCACACTAGCAAGCAAGACTCATGCATGGACATGTTGTTAGGATTAGTGCCATTAAATCCTATTGTATGATGTTGTGTATGATATTATGTATGGCATTGTGTATGACTTAATATTGTGATTAATAAAGATGTTTTATTATTATCTAAAATAATGGTAATATGAATATGGGACATTATCATATAGTCCATGAGATGCATAGTATGTGATTTATGTGAAAAGTCACAGAAGATATAAATCACAAGTTCTTTGTGAACTCAGAATTTATAGTTCGTAGTTGGTGATGAAATTGGGCATTTCATCTACGAACACTATAATGTATCAACTAAGATGATTTGTCTTGATCATGGAAATGGAGACTTCTAGTTGATATGTTGATATGTTTTAAGAGTTACGACATATTGAACTGGACCGCTGTGAGATTTATTATTCTCCTAACGACTGTCAAATGAATAATAAATCTCACGACTTCTATTTACATGAACTCTTAATCCTGAGAGGATAATGCACCTGATCATGAAGTGTAGGTTGCTTTGATATATCAAGAGTGAGATCTAAAGTAACAGTCAAAATCTCAGTATGTTGGGCAATCACATTTAATGTTGATGAAACATATATTCTCAAGATGGAATTCATAGTCTCTTAACGGAGATACAAAATATTCCCCTGAGATAAGTTTAATGGGTTTGTTATTCAGAGAGTTCGGCCTAACCACTTTGGTAAGAAGTTACTAAAGTATATATTTATGAAATTGGATTTTATAAATATATGATGAATAACTTTAAAGGATTAAATCGGGTACTCAAGGATAAGATGTAGTAATTTACAAAGTGGCAGTCTACATTCATGACTTTGTATTAATACGAATATTTTATGAAGGGGTTGCATGTATAATAAAGTCTTGGGATATAATTTATTAATAAGGCCTAGAGTTCAATTATATTTATATAGTGGTATTAAATATAATTAATGGTAACTTTAGACTTGCCAAGAGTTGACGGAAAAGCCCAAGGCCCATTTGAGCTAGTGTCTTATTGGTCCCTTTTGGTCCCACTCCAAGCCACACACTAAAGCCCAATTAGAAAGGTCCAATAGGCCAGCCCAATTAGATAATCAGTTAGTTATAAAGGGAGAAACATACATAATTTTTTTATAAAAAAAAAAAAAAAGAATAAGAGAGAGACATCATTGTGAAATTGTGTGTATGCGAGAGTGAGACACTCTATCATTCTCCCTTGAAAACTAATTGAGAGACCACACATCTTGGGCGTAAAGTGGAATTGGAGTGAAGATTAAAAGTGTTTCCGAGTACTTCTAATCTTTTGTTTTGAATTTCACCACACCAAGGTACGCTATCTTGTTCTTAAATTCTGAAATTTACATAGTGCATGTTATCAATCGTGGATGAAATAGATCCATGTTTGTTGCTTCCGCTATGTGTTTTGTATGAGATACAAAACCAAATTTTCCAACAATTGGTATCAGATGCAGGTTTTCATATCATGCTTGTATAACATGTAATTGAATTTTAGAATTTAAAAAAACCGTTATCTTTGTGTTTCAATTTTCTGCATCATAAAGTAATGGTAACTTTAGACTTGTTAAGAGTTGACGGAAAAGCCTAAGGCCCATTAGAGCTAGTGTCTTATTGGTCCCTTTTGGTCCCACTCCAAGCCACACACTAAAACTCAATTAGAAAGGCCCAATAGGCCAACCCAATTAGATAATCAGTTAGTTATAAAGGAAGAAATATACAAAATTTTTTATTAAAAAAAAAAAAAAGAATAAGAGAGAGACATCATTGTGAAATTGTGTGTATGTGAGAGTGAGACACTCTATCATTCTCCCTTAAAAACTGATTGAGAGACCATACATCTTGGGCGTAAAGTGGAATTGGAGTGAAGATTAAAAGTGTTCTCGAATACTTCTAATCTTTTGTTTTGAATTTCACCACACCAAGGTACGCTATCTTGTTCTTAAATTCTGAAATTTACATAATGCATGTTATCAATCATGAATGAAATAGATCCATGTTTGTTGCTTCCGCTATGTGTTTTGTATGAGATACAAAACCATATTTTCCAACACATGTAAGCAAGCGTGTAATGATGCATAGAAAGCCAATGGGTGGCGTAAACAAGTATGGCAAGCATATCATCGCACGGAGTGGAAAAGGGGGAAGGTATGCACGAAGCAACCCGGCATCCGGAGACGCATCCCAAGTGATTACACCCAAACTTAGCCTTAAGGGTTCCGGATGTAACCACATAACCACAAACCCGCTAAGGGCACCAAGCATGGCAATGCCTAGAACTAGAGAGGCTAACATGGAAGATAGAGCATAGAAGCAAGCAAGCATAGACATGCAAATGGGGTGATCCAAACACTTTGATATGGGCCAAGGCGTACGAATGAGGACCAAGACCATAGGGTCAAGATCGGATCCAAACCAGTAGGCTAAAACACAAGAAAGAGTGACAAAAGCAACAAAAGGGCGACAATAGCACATGGCATGACAAACATAGCCTAGGTTGAAAACCCAAAAGGGTGGCCTAGGCAAAAATTAAAGTAAAAGAACCCCGCTAGATTGAAAACCCGAAAGGGCAATCTAGGCAAAAGATATGGGAAAGGACCATGGGTATGGTGAAAATTTCTATAAGGACATCATTGGCAAAAATTACATGGCATGGAAAAAAGAAAAGAAAAAAGAGAAGAAAAAAATAACAATAAGCAAAGATAATAAATGGATGATTCTCTTATTGCTCTAATTAAAAGATAATAAATTATTTCTATAGGGGATGTGGAACATTCCAATCCTTTATTAAATTCAAAAAAAAAAGACATAAGAATCAGAAAGTGCAAAAAAGTATAATTTGGGGTATATCAAGGTAGTCAGTCAGCCATCTTTCTTTTCCATCCATGTGAACACACTTCAGGTCAACCTCTAGCCAAGCTTTGTAGCCCAAAGTAAGATGAAGAAATCGAGGGAAATGAATGTCTTTAGCCACCATCCTCTTCAATTAAGTCTCACGGATCCTACCCAAGACCCTCCCAATGAAGACAGAGATATGAAAGACACCATCATCAATATGGATCCCTTGGTGATCTCAAAATTGCCTTGCAATACAATCTAGGGAATAATAAGAGTTATGGCTAAGCCCAACCAAAGGAAAATAGTTGTCTTTGAAGACCCTGTTTACCATGCCTGAAATACAACACCATTTCGCTACCCATTGGATATTATTGACATCAATGCGCTTCATGAACTCAATGAACTCATCAAAGCTCATCTCAGCACGTTTGGGCTTACGGTCATGATAATGCGTGGGGAGATATTGACTAGGAGGAACAGTATGAGGATGAAGCAATCGAAGCGTCTCATATCACCATATCTGAAAAAGGAAAAGGAAAAAGAAAGCATGAGTGGAAAAATGAGAGATAAAAAAAAAATGATATGACCAAGACGATATAAGGAGCTTCGATAGGTTGAAAATCGAAAGGCAATTCATGCAAAAATTAAAGGGATCCCACTAGGTTGAGAACCTAGGCAAAAATTAGGGATTATACCTGAAGGAGGAAAGGACTCCCTGCAAAGAAGGTTGCTTCCTCCGAATGAACAGCATCCATGCCATTAAGAGTTTCAGCCAAGATCATACCTACGGGATTCCCTTGCCTAGATTGTTGACTACCAAGCACATCCTTTGATGTACTCGATACGTTTCATGCACCAAGAAATACCTAACAAGGAGGCATAAACAGAAGGCGTTGAGATAGTGAGAGCGTCTCCTTATAGTCACAAGAACAGCCAATTAAGAGAAGTATGCAAAAACCACGCGAATGTTTAGTGGTCAAGCATACACAATTACTGCACCACAGCTAGAGAAATCCCTAAAAGGTCATGAGCTAAGTCAACGAAGTCCTCACCAGTGGTAGGGAGGATAAGAGTGCTAATTTCAGGTTTGCCTATTATTGCACTAAATTCTTCAAGAGTGGGGCGTATCTCCACACCGTTGAAGTGAAAGACATATTGAGTAGGAATCCAAAAGTTGGCAGCAATATGAAGGAGAGGTTCATCCACCTTGGTTTGGTGATATGGAAAGATGCAAGAGAGACAAAAGGAATGGGAGCCTCTTTGAAACTAGGGCCAAGCTTCTTGATCCATGCTGAGACTTCTAAAGGAGATAATTCTACTATTGGGAAGCCTTAAAGAGTGCTTTCTAAGCTTAAAATACATTTAGTGAGGGTTTGGAGGCCCTCAACGACTATTTTATACTTGAATAGGGCAGCTATGGTTTTTTTGACCCATGGCACGCATATACAGAGTCAAGGCTGCGTACGTGTACACATGAAGGAAGGCAAAGCCGAGTTCTTTTTCCTATTTGGAGTGTGATTCCTCCACCAAGACCCCTCCCATGATTCCTACAACCTAAAGGACTATTCAAGGCACACTCAAGCTCGGATTTTCAAGCATCAAAGATCAAGAAAAGCAAAATTGTATAGAATTGTGCAATTATCCCCATAAGTTGTAAATTTAGTACATGTCCCAAATTAAAGTATAAATGTAAAAGTTGTTCTTATATACAACTCAATGTCTCAAATAAAAGATAAAGTGCAAAAATACATGCTAATTATAAAAAAAAAGTAAAAAGAAAGTGTTATGTCTATGTCCGTCTATCTATTTGTCTGTTTGCAGGACCACTGGAAGCGCCTCTTCCTTGGCTAGTAGCTAGGAGTCGCCTCTGAATAGCCACCACCATCACCACCATTATCATCATCATCATCATCATCATCATCACCCAGGTAGGCAAACCCTCTAGGACCATAGATCTGTCAAGAGTACTTGGTCATCTCTAGCTTGAGGTTTCCCGCGAGCCAAACCAACTCCTAATGCTCCTATACAATGGGCTAAATTTCAAAAGGAAGTGTTAGAACAAGTGTCTGGGGATACAAGAATAGAAAAATAAAGAGGATAAAAGAAGCACATCGTGTACCCTTGGGAAAAAGGTAGCCCATAACATTTGTGTTACGACCCACTGCACATTCACGAGCAAAACCGTCAAGACCATAGACATAGACCGACCCCGATAAGCAAGGAGGGTCAATGGGAGCACCAGTAGTAGGGCCATCCTAACGTGAGTATCCCATGTAAACATTATTATGCAAAGAAATGTAAAGGAAAAAGGGGAAATGAATGAAAAGAGAGAACACACACCACAAGAGTGAAGGAAGGTGTGAGGTGAGTATTGGTGAACTCCTCATAGTCGAACTCATGTGAAACTCATTGGGTATAGGGGATGCCACTCCTCCATAACTGATACTTGGCATTCGTCATGGAAAGTGGGGCAAGCATAAACACCGAAGGGTCCAACGGAACTTGTGGGGCATCTCCACCCACCAATTGGCAGTATACCCTCTCTACCAGGTAGAGTACCCTCAAGCCAGCACCCTCGAAGAGCTGAGTAATCCTGAAAATGACAATGGTGGCCGCCTCCAAGTTTGGGTCTGCAACAACAGAGGCACCCATCCAAGGACTCCAAATGACCTGTAACAATACATAGGGTTAAAGAAGAATGACCCTAAGAGACATGTAGGAGAAATGTCGAGAGGCATTAAATTCCTAACTCACCTTATTAGAAGATAGCCCCTCGAAATGAGCCCTAACCGAAGAGGAACTCTTTCGATATACATTCGCACCACGAGCAATGAGACTGTTAGAGACATAATTTATGTAATTGGCTAATCCTTTGACAAAATGCACTTTACTTGTAATTGGGTAGATCTAGGATAGTTTTAGGACTTCAAGAAACATGTTGCTCAAGTCAAGTGTTAAAGCCATGAAGATCTGACTAAGAAACAAGTGAAGAAAAGTTGTTCATTAAAGCTTGACAGATACCTTGATAGAAACAGTATCTATCAAGACTTAAGAACAAAGCTCGACAGAAGTTGAATCTGTCAAGATCTACGAAATCAAAATTTCCAAATCTGATTTTTGGTTCATGCTGACATGTATGTGTAGGGTTTCTATTCTCACAACCCTAGACATATATAAGGCTTATTTTAAAGGCCATTATACATAGAGAACACATGCAGAAAGTGACCTAATGCCTTATTCTCTCTGCAAGAAATTACTGCTCCTTTTGCGCCTTAGGATTTTGTAACCAAGTACTTCTTGATCTTTATTGTTGATGAAGTGAAGAACTTTGCAGCCAACAACATCTTCAAGTTGCTAGAGTTAGTCACAACTGGGATCCATGCAAAAGGGTGGCATTCATATATTGAAGAGTTCAGAAGTTCTAAAGCAGTTGAAGGTTTCTACTATAAGTTCATCTACGGGGATTGTAGAGTCTAGGGACAAAGGTTTTGTACTAGATCTGAAACTTCCCTTTACTATAGTGAATTGCTTTTTAGGAAAGTTTCCCCCCAAGTTTTTTACTATAAAATTAGTTTGTTTCAATGGTTTTCCTAGGTCATCATATCTTGTCTTATTTACTACTTCGTTGTGCATGATATTGATGTTTTTTTTTGTTTTAACAAGGTTTATTCTTAATAAATCTAATTAACAACTTGGGTTTAAAACTTATTATTTCTATCAACTAGGGTCTAAATTTCCCAACAGAGACCGTATTGAACAACCCAATGCTGGAAAGGAAAGAATTAGATGACAATTTGCAAGATGAATGGGCAAAGTTTGCAAGATGACAGTTTTCAAGAGAATGAATGTAGTTTTCAAGATGACAATTTGCAAGATGAAGACTTAGGTACAATTTGCAAGAGTATGATGTGCAAGCCTATTTATGCGCATTCATAGTCATGCCTAGAAACCCTAATTTGAGTTTTCTGCTTCTGTTTCTTTATTTCTTTCATATCATGCGCCTCTATTTTGTCCTCCTTGCATGTTTTTGAGTCCTTGTTCCTTTGTTTAATTGCTTCTTTGCCCTTAACATGCTAGATTAGGGCTTCTTTTATTTCTTGCTTATATGCCATGAACATGCATTCACGTGACCATGCATTGATGCCATAAGTGTTATGATGCAAAAAGGTAAGTGAGGTAAGTCATGCACTCACATGAACATGTATGTGGGTTTACCTTGATGACGAGTATGAATATGCTTTGTTGAAAGATATGCTTTAGATCTTTTGATGATATCATATGTTTGTTCAAACTTCAGTATGCCTAAGTTTCTATCATATATACTTGCTGCCTCATCTATAAATGTTTGTTTGCTTGCTTAGATGAGATAGGATGATTGCCATGATAGATGTACGCTAGGGTTTGTGATGTGATACGAAGCATGATAGATGTATATTAGGTTTGGGATGAAGTCTCATGTTGCATTAGATGTATGCTAGTGTGTGTGTGTGTGAGTTTTTAATGCTCTGTTTGTTTCGACGTAAAATATTTGTAAAGGTAAAATACTTTCAGGAAAATATTTTCATTTTATAGTGTTTGGCAGGGTATATGAAAATGTTGTGTAAAATATTTTCCAGTGTTTGGTACAATGTTAAATGGAAAAAAAAAAAAAAAAAAAAAAAAAAAAAAAAAAACCCAGTAAAAATTTAAAATTATGTTATAGACACAACTTTTGGCACAATTTTGTGCCACAACTCGCCACATGACCCCTACACACCCCAATTGTATTCAAGATAAGACAAAGGGTCCTGAAAGTGATTATAATTTCTAACATGAAAAATAATCTGAACAATTTTGTAACATTAAAGGATAACCAACCAGAATTTTAGAGAATATGAACCCTCTAACTTCTTGGCTGAGATCTTCAGTCCGAGGATCCTCTAGAGTGACACCTGCAACTCAACCCATACACTTTTAACACATACATTATAAACCAATACAATCTAAGTACCAAAACATGGTAATACATACACAAAATAAAACCTTTTTATTACTATTATAGGCATCAGTATCCCGTGGACATGTTATAAGGATTTTATATTCTATTTATAAGTGTGTGTCTGTGTGCAAGACTTAAACATAGTTATATATCCTAAAGAATTCATTCATTGCTGGCAATCTTTTCAAAGATAAAAAGACTTAACTGAACTGAACTCAACTACACCTTAATCTCATGTAAATTGGGATCAGTTATGGATACTTATCAACTAATCAAGATCAATTACATGTATTCCTTCCATCATTCTGCAATTTCTAAAGTCACTTTCAGATTTCCTCCTAACTCAGAATAATTGGATAGTGGACAAATCTGAAGAGGTGTGGGCCAAAAAGACAAGGAACATGTGTGCAACACCGATATCCACATGATTCCACTGACAAAGAGTAAATCACATCACATTGAATGGACATATCTGAAAAGGTGAACACTTTTCTTAACAGGGGAAAAAAAGACAAAAATTTACCTATAGCCTCTGATGGAGTATAAGTGGCCAATCATATACATCATATAGCAAAACCCAAAATCTCATAATTGTTACAAAAGCCACTAGCTTTATATCTTATGGCAAACCCAAAATCAAGCAATCATCCAGTTTAACAACCATACCCAGAACAATGCAAAACCAATTATATAACCCACATCTAGTTGTTTACAAAACGTACAAACCCAAAGAATAAATGGAAGCCAAAATGAAACAAAACCATACCGACACACACAGATGCATAATAATAAGAATAAAACAAAAGATCAAACCTAAGAAAAACCAGAGAAGGGTTAGAGAAGAAAAGCGAAAAGAAAAGGAGAAATCTAATCTAAAAAGGCAGAAAAGTACCTGGTTTTGCCGGCGATGGCTGCGTCGGCGGAAGCTGGAGCTGGCCGGTGGTGCCTTGGACCTTGAAGCCGGAGATTGGCAGGAGATGGGACCGGAGATGGCTGGGATTTTTGGAGAGAAATCTGAGAGGGTGCCTAGATTGTTTTGGAGAGATATATAAGAGGGAGAGTTTTAGCGCGAAAGTGTGGGAGTGATAAGTATCGGGGGCAAAGGAGTGAGCAAATGTAAAATGTTTTCCCAAAATTTTAAGTGTAAAATATTTTACATAAATTTACTTAGGCTGATTTGGTTGACTGAAAATATTTTACTTTTGACTAAATATTTTACTGTAAAACAAACACCGTAAAATTGGAAAATATTTTCCTGAAAATATTTTACATTGAAACAAACAGAGCGTAAGATGCAATATTGAATATGTCTTTAATAAGATTAAGATGTAAGGCACATTGAGTGGAAGCCAAACCACGGGTGGGGTGGTTTTGGGTGACTAACACCTTCCCAAAATTGTACCTAAACTCCAAACCTATACTCTAGCAGTAAGATCAATCCTTCCACATAAAGGCGCTATATTCACGGTTCCTAGACCATAAAACTAGGTGGCGACTCCTTATTTCTCCACCCCGATCCACTCAACAGAGACATACTCCCTAAAGGCCTAACTGCGCATTGTGCCCACAACTACCTCAGAGGATGGCTCCACAGTAGAGCCTTCCACCTCGTCCTCCACAAGTGCAGTAGTCACAAGGACCTCGGTCGTTCTGATGGGGGATTCATCGTTAATAATCGCTTGGATCTTGGGGTTGGGTAGTATTATCAATTCCAAAGGGTAAGGGATCCCATCATCATTCCTCAGAGAGGAGGTGGCCTCCACTTGTAGCTTGTCCATTGCCGCGGTCCACCCCTTAGTAAAATAGACCCAAAGGTTCTATTGCACTTCAGGCCTCACGGAGGTGATGCAGTTCGTCTGATCTTGGTGATAGGAAGCTTGGACCTTCTCATTATCTGCCACCACAAAGGTCTCCAGCTCGGCAGTCTTAGCATCTTATGCCTTCTTCACTTCCTGAAGCTATTTCTCTAATGCATCCTTTCTCTCGGGTATGGCCTTAGTATTATCCTCAGCCTCGGCACAAAGCTTCTCAAACTCAGACACTTTGGTTATCATGTCCGATATCTTCTAAAGGAGATCCTCGTTATCCGAGGTAAAGTCCTCCAGCTTCTCCTTGGTTGCCAAATATCTCTTCTCCACCACAATGGTGCATTGGTAACCCTGCAAAATTGGAGTGAGAAATAAAAATTAACCCAAAACTAAAAGGGAAATGAATAAGGGAATAAGTGGCTTACCATAACAGCTTCCCTTTTCATGTTAAGAAGGAGATCCTCATCTCCCCATTTCTTCCAATGGTTTATGTCTATAGGAAGGAGGAGTACCTTACCCATGCATTTAGCTACACGGCCCCCACGACCTTCCCTCCAAGGCCTGACCCTGTCAATGGTGGGAAGAGGTACCTCGTCTATCATAAAGGTCCTAAAGTAGGCCGGGGCCCCCACAACATCTACAAGAGCGTCCTCCTCAACGACAGGAGAACACTCGGCATCCCGGACTGTTACCACAGGTCCTGAACTTCCTACATCCCCCTTTTGGCATCTCTAACCACCCCTTGATCCTCTAGAAGGGGTAGTGGACACCAAGGTAACCTATGGCGTGGGAGGAACAATAGAAGCCTGAACTAGAGGAGTAGGTGGATTCTAGGCTTAAGCTACAGGAGGAGTAGCCAAAATCTAGCTAAAGGTGACTCGGGACCTTTGGTAGGACATCTTGGGTGTAACTCCTTCAATGGGGAGAGGAGCATCTGGCTCTTGAATCCTAGTAAGGGGGACTTCGTGAGGAAGAATTACCCGTCCTTCTTCTCCTTCTCTTGCACGGTCGTTCGGTGGGAACGGCTATTGTTACTCAAAAGTTTGCTAGAGTAAAAGGAGGGGGAGAGTTGTTACGCCTTCTTCCCTCAGTTCATCATGATATCTCTATGGGCGACAAAACGTGCCGTTTGACCTGAACATCTATGTACGGGAGCAACAAGTCTTTCTACTTGATGGCCTTCCCAACGATTTGGAAACTTAGATACATGGGAGTATAGCTAAGGATGAGATATGCTGCCTGAAGCTGCTTGTCTGCATGAACGTAGATAAAGGACCGCAACAATCTATTCAATTCTGTAGAATTGATCAACTGCCTCTTCTTCTACAACACGTGATCCCCTAGAGGAACGAACAAACAAGATAGAAGTTAGTACAAAAAGGGGGGGTTAAATAAGTATCATATACAAATTTAAAGGATATTCCTACTATTTCTACCCACCTACTCTACTTGTAGTCGTAGGGCAATGGATTCTGTCGAGATACTAGTTTCCTGAGATGATCAAGTAATCCCCCTCTATCTCCTTGTCAGAATCAGGGAGACCCAATATCAGCCTTACTTTCCCGTGCCAGGTAAAGTAAAATCTCAAGGTTTTACTATCTTGAAAACTATATACATAATTAACATCATGCTCGGTTAAAGTAAGGCCAAGCCTTTTATTGAGCTTGGCCACACTATTAACTACTCTAAAACCATTAGGGGTACATTGTTCGAGACAAACCTTAAAATGCCTCAAAAATTTTGGTAGAAGTTTATTCATAGGGATTCTATCCCCCCCCCCCTTCTACAAAAGCTACTAGAGGTATGATAACCCTTCCTTCTCCTCTCAAGAATTCTACTTCAGATTTGGGGTAGTAACTCACCCCTACATCTTCGGGAATCTCGTACACTCTCTTAAACTTAGCTAAACTCTCAAGTGTATCAACCATGGACTTAAACTTGCCCATTATCCCAACCCACTAATAGATAGAGTAAACGAAAAGAAGAAGAAAAGAGGTAGAAAGGGGCTTACTAACACAGAAAACAGGGACAGAACACCAGGGGGTTTGCCTGAGGGTAATCGGAGGAACTCTTGTTTTTGGAGGAGAGAAAAACTTAAAGAGAAATTTAGAAAAAAAAATGAAATGAAAACCTAGAAACTAGTCTGGGTTCCCTTTTTATATAAAGGAAGAAGGAGCGGGAAATAGTTGGAAGTGATTCTTGGTTTCCCATGCCTTTTCAATTCCCTAAGCCCTCATCTGGCTGTCCACAAATACGCGTGATTGCCTGATTGTGCCATATCCCATCAATGACAGTTAATGATTGCCTCCCATTTATCTCGAGCCACAATCTCCACCTCAGCATTAATGATGTAAAGATCATGGGGGGCTATTATAGGGGGTGTACTTGATTCAAGGCCGAGGCCCAAAGGCCCAAAAGGTCATACTATAAGAGATGGGCTAGGCCCAAAAAATGTGGATAAGAGCAAGAACGCTTGAGGAACAAAGGGAGATTCCCCAGAATAGGTCTCGTGGAGATCTAAGTTAGCCACAATTACTGAAACTCTTATTTGAGGTAACAAGTAGGGCTTGTCCTTCGGCAAATATGTCGGGGACCACAGGTAACCGATTCCATTTTTTATCCAAGATGCCACCACCATCAGATTCGCCTCAGGAAACACCCTGAAAAGATAAGAATCACAGAGGCAGTCACCTCTGCATTATTGAAAGGTTCTCTACTTAATCTCTTCCACATTTAATGCATATAGATTAGGCTGAACAGTATAGACACCCTCCAAAGTCCTATTTCATGATGAAAATGAGGTAGAACAGAGGAGTGATGTGACAAGTATCACGAAAATCCAGTTGGAAGAAGGGCAACTGGGGAGATAAGAGAAGGAAAAATGTCTATAAAAAGAGAGGATGGTGCAACAGAGGGGGGGTTTGGAGACATTAAGAGAAAAGTCTAGGGAAGAACAAGAGAGAGAAAATTGCTCCAGTTAAAGAGAGATAAGACTTTTTTATAGCTTTCCATGCAACTCTTTGTATCACGGGAGAGCAGTATATATATCAAAGGATAATTTTATCATCATTCCTTTCTTCTTAATCAGTTGTTTAGATCTCCCATTGTGGAAATTCTACCTTGTGTTTCTTATAAATAAATTGTACAAGTTAGTTACTTAGTCATTATAATCGTCACAATGTTTGTTTTTTTACCACCACAGTAACTAACCCAAATCTTATTTTCCCCCTTAAACTTCAAAGACCAAAATCAACTACATATACATAAAAACCAATAAAAATTGAAGGTAAATTCCGTTAACTCACCTTGAGATTTTAGCCAATTAAAATTGAAGGTAAATTCCGTTAACTTACCTTGAGATTTTAGTTATTGTCTATCAAATGCGAGATATTTCAAAACTAACCAATTTGGTTCCTAAACACTATTAGGCATGTTAGTTGTTTTTCTCTTCACTCTTAGAGACTCATATTTTAACAAAATTTAGCGAAAAGACTCGCGTAAGAACCCTTTACTGTCAAAATGCATTCAAGCATTTGCTTATGTTAATAGAGAATTTATTCTTCCATCAAATAATCATTTTATTATTAGAAGATTAACCAATTAACAGGTTTTTTTAAGCTAACCTTATGTATTGTATTAGCACTTGAATGCTTTCAATTGCAATAGTTTGTACTTAGATTTTGTAAAATTTAGGCTAGGCTTTCTTCTATAACAAGTTGTAGAAGGAAATTCTATAGGTATTGGTTCGTTAGAAAAATGCCAAGGCATGCCAAGAATATCTAAACACACGTTTGATAAACTATAATAGATCCCGTACTAGAATATTTGTTGCGGGACTCAAGGTCTCATGAATGTCGGCAAGCCTTTTCTTCTTGAAAAGGTTTGCCTACATTAATGGTCCCCCGGTGTGCTTATTCATCATTTTCATAATCCCTCTAAAGTCTAAACTACAATCGTCATCATCATGTCATTCCTTAATCAAAGTACCTCACTCCAACCCCAAAGAGGGGCAAGAACCCTAATTAATTCCTATCCCAAATTAGGCTAGCTAGTGTGCAAGTCTTTGCTAGGGCGTTATAACCTACCTTGGCGTTGTCATCCATTCAAACAAAATTGTGGAGCCGAGTTTTTTACATTAGATGCCACCATCGTACCTAACTCTTGTCACTATAGGTCAACAAGATCGAAAGGAAAACAAATACGCATCAAGATAACAGAGGCTTTGTACCTTGCAACTCTCTCTCTCTCTCTCAATAAAAATGACTTTGATTTTTTTAATGGCTTTTTCTAGTGTAGGTAAGCTTTTTTTATATTTTTTTTAATTCAAGATAGAAATTATATCTTAACCTAATTTAAATGTATATATGTTTAAAAAAATTTCGTAGAAACTTGAACCATGACCCTTGCCTCTCTCACCCTATAAAAATTTGTATTTGTAGAGTAACCATCTAGCTAATTGATGCACAGTAGTCAACTATATATTGTAATTTAATTTTTTTTAATAAAATTTAAATTAGAATTCCTTATAAAACCTCATATTTTCATGCAGTAATAAAATTTTACTATAGAATAGATAATTTCATTTCCAAACATGTTTATAACAAATGCTTATTAAAAATTATCATTATTATCAAATTTTATATTTAAGAAAAAATAAAACAAAGAGAATATTCTATTTTCTAGAAATGAACGGATTACTAACTATCTAGTCAAAAGAAATATTATAGTTTAACTTTAACATTTCAATCCAAAATGATGAAATAGGGCGTCAGCTGAGCATTCACAGTTTTTTTTTTTCTTTTTTCTTTTTTCAAGGGATAAAAATTATAATTTCCAAATACGAAAGAAACGCATGTGCTTTTGTATAGGTCACCTAGAATGACACGTGTTAGCATTGCATGCAATAAATTTAATGGAGAAAAAAAAACCAAATGAAAGGATTGGCAAAACCCTTCTATACAGCGGAACACAAAAAGCAAATTAGAGGATTTGTATTCCGTTACTAAAAAAGGTAAGAAAAATGCTGCTAGTTGTACATATTTCAAATAGCAACTGTCTTTTATTTGACAGAGTTGAAAGAATTCCAAGCAGAAGGCAACAAAAAATAGGACTGTACAAAAACTAGTGCATCTGCTCTGCTCGTAAAAGTTACACATCAAGTTCAATGGCTGATTGATACATATCATATCAACTCTTGTAATAGTTTATCATCGACATATGCAAGTACGAAGTGACTCTTCATCCAACTCTTTGATTGGGCAGGCCAAGTCGCATGAGTACCATGCGAGCTATAATTGTTTCAAATATCCACCAGGAAGAGTGATCCCTTTTCTCTTTTTCTTTTTATGCTGAATTGAGTGATCCTTTTTTTCCATCCAACAACATTGGTCTGGTTAATTTTAGTGGTGGGGGACCATGTAAAATATGCATCTGATTAACCTGTTTACGTCAGAAAAGCATCGCTGTTACACTTATGGCATCAGGGAATTAACTAAAAAACAACAGTCTAAGAATAATGCCATTATAAGAAATTTGACCCTCTTATTTAATATACATTGAGGGTTGGTACTATATATATGGACCTCAAACCCCTGTAATTGGGGTTGTGGAAACCTTGTGAGTTGTGGCAATTCACTATTCAACCCTATGGACATTAAGGTAAGGTAGCTAATAAACCCTAGACATCTTCACTGGAAACACTAGTAGGTAGTAGGTACCAGCTGTAATGAGTTGTTGAGCTTACAGGGTTCTTAGAAACTCTTCTTTTTTTATATTATCCAAATCATATAAATTCTCTCATTTTGGAAAGCTGTCAGTTAAATCACCAAGAATAGTCTACATTTGTCCTCAACAGAAACTCTTTCTTCCATTAAGCTACATTTGACATTCATTTCCTCATATCAATGTCAAAAATGATTTAAGAAAAAGACAGAATTGGCTTACCATCATTCATGCCAGTTGCAGTATCATTAATTGTAGCTCCTCCATTTAAGCGTCCACTGCTAGTCCCAGGCGGTCCCCTTGTTTGACTCTGTTGAATTGTTGGGGAACCAAATCTCAACATATGCAAGGGCTGCACTACAAACAATATGATAATAATGAGAGCACATAGGAGCCAAATGGTTTTCACATGTATGGAGAAACGAAAACAACAAAATTCATAATAGGTAAGAACAATGAACCTGAGACACGGTTTGCATATGATGGAATCCCATGTAACGTGCATATTTCTCAGAAAAAGAAGGATTATGCATCTGATTTTGATAATTAACATTATTAAAAACTGGAGTTTGGCACATTAGAGCATGGTTTGTCGGTGGAACCATGGACATGGATTGATCAACTGGCGGGACCCTTCGTAAATGCATTGGATTGTGAATAGAAGGCATAGGAGGAGGACCAATTCCCATACCCATTAGAGAGATATAGCGCTGGACGCCTGGAAACATCATTGGAGCCATCCCACTTCCCATCCACATTAACTAAAACATGAAGTCAGTGGCTTGAGTAAAGAACAGTTTTGCTTTTATGAGTTTTTTTAGATATAATACCTGAAGTTGTAACTGAAGTGACTTCAAGTATTCAATTGCCTCATCTAGCATTGATGCTTTATCAGTCTGCAATATACGGACAAATTTGGTTATAAAAACAATTTAATTAGGATTTCTTTTTCTTTTTTTTTAGAAATAATTATAACATGCTGCTAACCCAGCTGCTCAAACCCTTTCTCCCTAGACCCCCAAGCACTTTGTACATGGAGAGGTGCCAATTCAGCTACAAGGTCTTTGGCTAATTGGGATTTCTTGAAAATCATAAGAAACTTTAGTAAATTATATAAATTTTCGGACATGAATTTTTTTTTTTTTTATACTTTATTGTGGAACCAAAGACAGAATTAAAGCTTTATGCTAAGAGTCAATGAATGGCTGAAAGAATCTTTGTTGCCATTTTGCTTTGTTTAGAGTAAAATTTTCTCAAAGATACAGGGTCATGATGACAGTACAACCCTTTTTTTTTATAATTCAATAGTTGGGAGTGAGGAGAGTTGAACCTTAAATGTCTCCATGGGAAACAACCGGTGGTACTAATCGGTGGTACCAGTTGAGATACAAGGCTCTTGGAAACATTTAGTACAGCCTCGAGTGAAGATATTTCTTCATTTTCATTATCAGAACAGAGGATTTTTCCTTCTCTTCTTCCAAATTTACACTTCAAGAATCAGCCTCTTCAACCCCCCCTTCCCCCCCACCACACAAAAAAAAAAAAAGGCAGGGTAAGATTACTTATCAATCACCTTGCCTAAACCTCGCGAAAAAGCAGGACCTTGGAACACTGGGCGACCTTTTTGTTCTTAATTAACCTTTTTGTTCTCAATTAACGCTATCTCTAACTTCCAATGCACCAACAGTCTCAAAATCTATTTCTTTTTAATATCCTGCCACTTATCCATCACAACATTCTCAACATAGCACTCATCTTAAAAAGTTTATTTGACCATGGTAACATTTATGAGAAAGTAAGGGGAAATAGTCATTAACTATTTTGCCAAAAAGGAAAAGAAAGCAGAGCATAGATTGAGGAATCTCTATCAAGGAAATTCAACAGTTGTTCACATTTAGTGGCAGGCAACCATAATGTATTTCCCTAGAGACAATAACAAATGAACAAAAGACAGCAAGAAAAGCAGACCTTGTTACAGTGTGGTATGAGCTCTTGCAATGCCTTCATTTTCTCATTGATCCGATCTCTCCGTCTCTGTATCAGTGGATGAGTAGAGTAATAGTTACAACGTACAAACTCCAATAATTTCACAAGCTAGGAAATCCCAAAGTCTTACCCTTTCTGAAAGGTTATGAACTTCAGCAGAGCGGCTCCTGCGGGAGGATGTTGATCGTTGCGCTGGCTTGTTTCCAGCCACTGATTCAAGTTCCGCGGCCTAAAATATATTCAGACTTATGCTCAGAAAAAAATTAAAATTAAATGATGTCGAAAGCAAGAGAGAGAATTGTCACCTCACTTTGGCACTCTGATTCCTCAGAATCCCTGACCTTTCTCTTCATGCTATTGACACCAGTAGATTGTGTGCATCTTCTTCCAAAACTACCACCTGAGCCACCAGACGAAGAAGCAACAGTAGGCTCGAGTGTGTCCATTTTTCGTCTCTCACTCTGAGGCGTTATCTTGTGAACATCTTGTTTTACAGGTCCAGCAAATAAAGCAGAAGTCCCAACACCATTGCTAAAATCAGGGTCATTTGGTACTTGATTGCTGCCACAGTGGCTGGATCCAATCGTCATTACTGAACACTCTCTAACCTCTCCTTGCATCAATTGACCTGATCCTTCCCCTCCGTATTGCCCATTTGAAGATCCTCTAAAATTCAAGACTTTTCCTGAACCTCCTGAATCATGATTTTCCTGGGCTGCTGATTCAGGAAAAGGAAATCTAGGAGGATGATGCACCAAGTTGCCGGGGAATTCAGGTACAACAGAATTACTAACACTAATACTAGTTGGTTGATGTGAGTTTGCAATGACATGAGTAGCATCAACATCAGTATCAGAAGCACCAAACTTATTAAGAAGCTTGTCTTGTTCAATTTCTTTAGGATCAGATGGTGGCAATTCAGAAAAAAGGTTGTAACAGAACTCTTTTTCGAAGGGATCAACTTCAAGAGGATATTGTACCCATGACACAGTCTCATCATCATCATCATCATCATCATTTTGAATTAAATTGCTTGAATTCCCATATGAGCCACTGCCTCCTAACTTTGGTTTCTGAACTACTTGTCTTGAATCATTATGATTGAAACTTGGTTTTCGCGTTTGACTGTGCAAAACTACCTGACCATTTCTCCATAACAGCTCTACTATGTCATTGTCTTGCCTGTGAATTTGTATCACAAGATTAGAGATTGCAAAGAGCAACTTATATCAATAATAATTTTGAGAGAGACAGAGTACAGAGTACAGACCCCAAGGATTTCTTTTGTTTGGTCACAGGAAGATCACTCTCAAAACTCCAACCAGCTGGAAGCCAATTATTATTCATGTTACAGTTACACTGACCAAACCCAACTTTAGAGTGAAACAGGAAATTAAGATGAGAGCTTCAGTTTCACGCTTCAGACTCTTTGTCTCTGTATCAAAAACCGAGTTTTTCATTGCATCACTTTTAGGAAACCACTTAACAAACCCACTTAACAACAAAAGGTAATTAATTATTTTATTAATCAGCCAAGGTATTAATTAATTTTTTATTATTCAAAGCTATTTATTAATAGCAAACAACAACAACAATAATAATAATTGAAAATTCTCCCTAATAGGAGAAACAAAGTAATAGAACCACGATTTAGCTATAACATAATAAAATATTTTAGTATTTCATAAAACAACTAAACAGCCGTAATCTTTAGACTTTCGTTTTTTTTGTTACTAAATATTGGAAGAAGAGGAAAGCATGTTTTAAATAAAGCATAAAACTCAACAAAGACCATAATCACTAAAACAAGAAAGAAAGAAAATTGGAACCTTAGCGCATGATTGATAACCAGTCACAAAACATTAAAAAAAAATTGAGAAAAGAAAAGGTAAACTGAAGCAGAAAATAGAAAGAAAAGAAAACAGGTTACCTTTACAGCAAAAGAAAAAGTGCAAATAAAACAACACCCAGAAGAAGTAGTGAAGCAGAAAACTAATACAGAAGGAAAGAATTGAAACCCAATTATTTCTTAAACAAGAAAGCCTCACCTTTCCAGACTCTCTCAGTCTCTCTCTAGTGATAATGAGAGAAACAGAGAATGGAGCAGAGAGAGAGAGAGAGAGAGAGGAGAAAGACTTTTAATCAGCACAACCAGTTACAATGACAGGGATCCCGTCATGCTCACACACAAACATACAAAAGGTCAGACTGACAGACAGACAGACACAGAGCATGGATTCGGTAGTGTCACAGTGATCTTTGGTTTGAGTACTGTGCTGCATACGGGACTGTCCACGTGGCACTTGATCAATGGATTTGGATGTGCCCTATCTGGACGGATTGGATTAGTTAATTCTCGACTTTTTTCTTTTTTTCTTTTTTCCCGATTAGGGGGAAAATCAAAATCTACAACTTGAAGAGCAGGGAAGGGGCCATCTGAAAATGAATAAGGGTGATGCCACGTGTACAGTGGCGGGGATGTTTTATCGGGGATTTGGGGAATTCTGGCATTTTACCTCTATTTTTAAAAATATTTGACAATATGCCATTGTTTCTAAACTATTTAAGTTTTTACCCCTGTTTCGAAACTCGATTTTATTAAAATCGAGTTTCAAAAAAAAAACTCAATTGGTAGAAAATCGATTATGGGGCAATAAAACTTAAAAAAAAAATACATCAAACTCGAACTCCATAAACTCGAGTTTCATACCTATAGCGGCGTTCAGTAACACCTATAGCGGCGTTTTCAATAGAACTCAAGTTTATGGAACTCGAATTCTATGCAATCTTTTTTAAGTTTGATCAGCCCAAAACCTATAGCGGCGTTTGGTAACACCTATAGGGACGTTTTCAATGGAACTCAAGTTCCACGAACTCGAGTTCTGTGCAATATTTTTTTTAAGTTTGATCAACCCAAAACCTATAGCGGCGTTCGGTAACATCTATAGCGGCGTTTTTAATGGAACTCGAGTTCCATGAACTCAAGTTCCATGCAATTTTTTTTTTTATAAGTTTGATCGGACATAACTCGATTTTAAACCAATCGAGTTCTTCATTGAAACTCAATTTTGAGGAAATCAAGTTTTAAAACAGGGGCATGGATCTAAATAGGTTAGAAATAGGGGCAAATTGCCAAATATTTTTAAAAATATGGGTAAAATGCTAGAATTCCCCAGGGATTTGAGGGACAAGATCGTCAGGGGCAATTTTTTTATTTTTTTTACCACTCATATACAAATCAAAAGATTGCCAATTGGGGGTGTGAATAATTTAGGACCCATTTTCATTTTGGTAATTATTTTTTAGTCAACAAAAAATTATGTCTATTTTGGTTTTTGTCGTCAACTCAATTACAAAAAATTTATATGTAGTAAATAGTGTGCATAGGTGACATGTTAGATGCTGACATGGCTAATAAAATAATAATAATAATAAATTTTATTTGATTTATAAAAAATACCGCGTCAGCATTTAAATAAATAAATAATTAATTAAAAATAAAATTATGAATTTCTAGTTTTTTAAAATTTAATTAAATTAATTTTTTTAATCTTAAATCAAAAAAAATTTTCGAATTTTAACTTTAAAAATATGTATAATTTAAATGATTTTTTTTAATTTTATCATTAGACCATTTTATGTAGGCATAAATGCACTTTTAGTCCCTACATTTTGAATTTTTTCCATTTTAGTCCCTACATTTTAATTTTACTACTTTTAGACCCTAAATCAATTAACGCGTGTTATTTTCGTCCTTTCCGTCAGTCAACCGACGAAAATATCTGAGGTGGCTGACGAAGGAATTAAAATATTATAAAAAATGCCACATCAACATCTAATTTTCTTAAAATAATTTATCAATTTTAACTAAATAAAAAAGAAAAAACAGAATTAAAAACAATAAAATACATAAATTTAGATCTAATTGATTTTGATCAAGAACACACAAGAACATGATCACAAATTTAAACAACACAAGAACATAGGAGCACAAACCCAGAACCAAACACAAACTCAAATTTAAAAACACAAAGAACACAATAACAAACATAAACTATTTACTCTCAGACTCACAACCATGTGCACTTTATATAAACGCGGCAAGCTCTTCATCCTAACACTCATCGGCGACGATCACAAGCACTGTCTCATGATTGTTATTGTGTTCTTTGTGTTTTTAAATTTGAGTTTGTGTTTGATTTTGGGTTTGTGCTCTTATGTTCTTTTGTTGATGTTTAAATATGTGATCATGTTCTTGTGTGTTCTTGTTCAAAATGAACTAGATCTAAATTTATGTATTTTATTGTTTTTGATTCTGTTTTTTCTTTTTTTATTTAGTTAAAATTGATAAATTATTTTTAAAAAAAACTTAGATGCTGATGTGGCATTTTTTATAATATTTTAATTCCTCCATCAGCCACCGAAGATATTTCTGTCGGTTAACTGACGGAAAGAACAAAAATAACACATGTTAATTGGTTTAGGGACTAAAAGTAGTAAAATTAAAATGTAGGGACCAAAATGGAAAAAAAAAAAAACAAAATGTAGGGACTAAAAGTGCATTTATGTCTTTTATGTATTAACCACGATCTGGGTTGAGAGTGAATGGTTTGGGTTTAGAGTGAGAGAGAGATCGTGTTAAATGTAAACAAAAAATAAAGTAAATTTTAAAAACAAAAATATAATCTAATTAAGTAACCTTTTTCAAAAAAAAAATCTTTTCCTATTTTTTTCATCTAATTCGCCCCTCTAACAACTCTTCTTCTTCTTTTTTGGTTCATCCAACCACATGCTCTCTCTCTCTCTCTCTCTCTCTCTCTCTCTCTCCATAAACAATCTCTTCAAGTTGTGTAAAACCACTAGAAAGTCACAATTCATCAAGGAGCACCTTCATTAATGGGTTTTGGTTTTTAGGGTTTGATTTTTGATGGGTGTGTTTGGGGTTTCTAGTGTTGGATAAACATGGTTTGTATCTCATACAAAACATATGCAGTAGAAAATTAACGGATCTACTTCATTCGCAATTGATAACATGCACTATGTAAATTTCAGAATTAAAGAATAAGAGAGCATACCTTGGTGTGATGAATTTCAAAACAAAGAAAACCACCAGAAAGTCACAATTCATCAAGGAGCACCTTCATTAATGGGTTTTGGTTTTCAGGGTTTGATTTTTGATGGGTGTGTTTGGGGTTTCTATTGTTGGATAAACATCGTTTGTGTCTCATACAAAACATATGCAGCAGAATATTAATGGATCTACTTCATTCGCAATTGATAACATGCACTATGTAAATTTCAGAATTAAAGAATAAGAAAGCGTACCTTGGTGTGATGAATTTCAAAACAAAGATCAAAAGCACTTGAGAACACTTTTAATCTTCACTCCAATTCTACTAACGCCCAAGAAGTGTGGTCTCTCAATCAGTTTCCAAGGGAGAATAATAGAGTGTCTCACACTTACATACACACCATTTCACAATAGTCACTTACCAAAATTCTGTATGTTTCTCCTTTGTATCTAACTGATTATCTAATTAGGCTGGCCTTTTAGGCCTTTCCTATTGGGCTTTAGTATGTGGCTTGAAGTGGGACAAAAAAGGACCAATAAGATACTAGCTCCAATGGGCCTTGGGCTTTTTTAGTCAACTCTTAACAAATCCAAAGTTATTATTAACTATATTTAATACCACTATATAAATATAGTTACACTCTATGCCTTATTTATAAATTATATCCCAAGACTTTATTATACATGTAACCCCTTCATAAAATATTCATAGTTATACAAAGTCATGAATATATACTGTCACTTTAAAGATTAATACATCTTAATTCTTTAAGTACCCAGTTTAATCATTTAATATTATTCATCATATATTTATGAAATCGGATTTCATAAATATATACTTTAGTAACTCCTTACTAAAGTGGTTAGGCCTAATACTCTGAATAACCAACCCATTAAACTTATCTCAATGGAATATTTTATATCTCCGTTAAGAGATTATGAATTCTATTTTGAGAATATATATTCCATCAACATTAAATGTGGCTGCCCAACATATTGAGGTTTTGATCGTGACTTTAGATCTCACTCCTGATATATCAAAGCAACCTACACCTTATGATCAGGTCCATTATTCTCTCAGGATTAAGATTATTCTCTCAAGATTAAGAGTTCATGTAAATAGAAGTCGTGAGATTTATTATTCATTTGACACTCGTTAGGAGAATAATAAATTTCACAGCGGTCCAGTTCAATATATCTTAACTCTTAAAACATATCAACATGTCAACTAGAAATTTCAATTTCCATGATCAAGACAAATCATCTTAGTTGATATATTATAGTTTTCGCAGATGAAATGCCCAATTTCATCACTGATTACGAACTAAAATTCTGAGTTTACAAAGAACTTGTGATCTATATCTTCTATGACTAAATCATATAGATCACATACTATGCATCTTATGGACTATATGATAATGTCCCAATATTCTCATTATCATTAGATAATAATAAAACAACTTTATTAATTACAACATTAAGTCATACATAATGTCATACGTAGCATCATACAATAAGATTTAAGAGAACACATCCTAACAATCTCCCACTTGCCCTAAAGACTATTGTGCACTAATCTAACTTCCATCTCCTTCAAATGTGACTTGAAAGTCCTTTGAGACAAGGCTTTAGTAAAGGGACCTGCTAAATTCTTTGCACTATCAATCTTTGCTATTATTACATCTCTATGAGCAACAATTTCTCGAATGATGTTGTACGTTCTCTCTATGTGCTTTCCTTTCTTGTGGTTCCTTGGATCCTTGGATTGTGCAACCGTTCCACTATTGTCCCAGAACAATGTGATAGGAACTTACTCAATTCTCACAACACCAAGATCATAAAGGAATTTCTTGAGCCAAACAGCTTCCTTTGCTGCTTCACAAGCAGCAACATATTCAGCTTACATGGTGGAGTCGACAATACAAGATTGCTTAACACTTCTCCAACTTATGGCTCCACCTCCCAAGGTGAACACACAACCTGAAGTGAATTTTCTGAAATCAAGATCTAACTGAAAATTTGAATCTGTATAACCAATGGGAATCAAATCCTTACTATGGTAAACGAGCATATAATTTCTCGTTCTTCTTAGATACTTGAGAATATGCTATACAGCTTGTCAATGTTTAAGCCCTGGATTTGATTGATACTGGCTGACCATGCCAACTGAATAACTAATATTCGGCCTAGTACAAAGCATGGCATACATGAGACTTTCCACTACAGAAGCATAGGGAACTTGTCTCATCATGTTTTCTTCCTTAAGAGTCTTAGGCCTTTGATCATCAGACAAAGGAACTCCATGTCTGAAAGGAAGTAATCTTTTCTTGGAGTTTTGCATGCTAAACCGTTCTAGAACCTTATCTATATATCCAGCTTGTGACAAACCTAACATCTTATTCTTGCGATCTCGCCAAAGCTTGATCCCTAAAATATAGTTAGCTTCACCCAAGTCATTCATATCAAATTGGCTTAACAACCAAACCTTTACTGATGACATTAGCCCTACATTATTTCCAATGAGTAGAATATCATCAACATAAAGCACTAGGAACATTACTACTTTACCTTAATGTCTTTTGTACACACATGGTTCATCTAGATTTTGTTCAAAACCAAATGACTTGATTGTTTGATCAAATCTAATGTTCCATGACCTAGATGCTTACTTAAGTCCATAAATGGACCTATTCAACTTGCATACCATATGCTCTTGGTTCTTTGTTATGAAACATTTCGATTGCATCATGTAGATTTCTTTTTCAAGATTGCCATTAAGGAATGCAATCTTGACATCCATTTGCCAAATCTCATAATCATAATGAGCAGCAATAGATAAGAGAATTCTAATAGATTTAAGCATGACTACTGGCGAAAAAGTTTCATCATAATCAATACCTTCTTTTTGTGTATACCCATTCGCCACTAGTCTTGCTTTAAAGGTTTCAACCTTTCTATATATCCCTCTCTTCCTCTTGTAAAAGCATTTGCAACCAACGGGTTTAATGCCATTAGGCACCTTTACAAGATCCTAAACTTGATTGGAATACATTGAATCTAATTCAGATTTCATAGCTTGGACCTAATGATGTGCATTTATAACATTTATTGCTTCATCATAAGTGTAAGGATCAGTTTCGACCTCTTCTGAGATAGCTTTAAAAGTTTCTCTCAAACTTATAAATCTTATAGGTGACTTTACATTCCTTCCACTACGATGAGGCACTTGTGTACTAGACATCTCATGAGTAGTATCTTGTGGTGTATCCAACACAGCCACATCATCCCTAGTTTTATCCATTGGTTGTTCAACTACAGGTTTATTCATTTCAGTCAATACAACGCTACTTCTAGGAGTAAAATTATTCACATGGTCATTTTCCAAAAATTTAGCATTTGTACTAACAAAAACTTTGTTATCATTTCGACTATAGAATAAATAACCCCTAGTTTCTTTTGGATAACCCACAAGCAAACATACTTCTGATTTTGGTTCCAACTTATCAGGCTTCCTCTTTAGCACATGTGCTGGACAACCCCAAATGTGAAGATATCTCATACTAGGCTTACGCCCACTCTACAATTTCATGAGTGTTTTGGGAACAGATTTTGATGGAACTAAATTTAAAAGATATATTGCTGTATCTAAGGAATACCCCTAAAGGAAATTGGTAAAGTTGAGTAACTCATCATGGACCTAATCATTTCCGAAAGAGTTATATTCCTCATTTTCGCTACACCATTTTGTTGAGGAGTTCCAAGTGCAGTCAATTAAAATATAACCCCATTTTGAATTAGGTAATCCTTGAAATCCCCAAGAAGGTATTCGCCACCTCGATCAGATCGAATGGCTTTTATACGTTTACCTAATTGATTCTCAACTTAAGCCATAAACTCTTTGAACTTCTCAAAGGTTTCGGACTTCCGTCTCATTAGATACACATAACCATATCTTGAGTAATCATCCGTAAAAGTGATGAAGTACTCATAACCTCCTTTTGCTTAGGTTGACATAGGATCACATACATTTGTATGAACTAATTCAAGCAGCTCTTAGGCTCTTCTACCTTTTGCATTAAAAGGTCGTTTTGTCATTTTACCCTCCAAACAAGATTCACAAACTGGAAAATCATCAAAGTCCAATAGCTCTAAGAGTCCATCTTTGATTAGTTTTTGAATCCTATTTGAATTAATATGACCTAAATGTAAGTGCCAAAGATATGCATTACTAGTAGAATGAAACTTTTTCTTTAATGATTTTACATGAGAGCTATTATCTAATTCAGAATTGTATAATTCATGCTTATCAGGAGTTAAAATATAAAAACCATCCACAATATTGCCAGAACAGATAAACATTTTATCCTTCTTTATTACAACATTGTCTTTCAGGATAACACAATATCCATGTTTACCTAAATAAGTTCCAGAAATTAAATTCGTATGAACATTAGGTACATACAAATAGTCTTCTAATATTATAACTCTAGACTCAAAACATAAATTAAACACTCCAACAGCTACAATTGGAATCCTACTCTCATTAGCCAAAGTAAAAAATAGTTCTCCTTCATTCAACTTTCTGGTCTCTTGAAACCCTGCAAGGAATTGCAGATATGATTAGTATAACCTGAATCTACACACTAGGAATCCGTGGGATTCTGTACTAAACATATTTCAAGAAGAAATGAACTTTTCATACTCTTATTCTTGGCAGCTTTGAAAATTGGACAAATCCTCTTCCAATGTCCTTTTTTACCACAATGGAACCACTTTCCTTTGGTTTTTTTCCCTTTGTTGGCAACTTCTAAGGTAATTTGTTTACCATCTTACTTAGTGAAGTCCTTCTTCTTCTTCTTCTTCTTCTTCTTCTTACCCTTACTTTTCGACTTAGGTTGAGAAGTAGAAACTTCACCAACATTGGCTTCAATACTAGAAGTACCAAGGATGCCTTCTGCTGCTACCAATTCATTCATCAATTCAAACAAAGAATAAATCTTTTTGTTCATATTATAATTAAGTCTAAATTCCTTGAAGGATTCCCGTAGTGACTGGAGTATCATATCTACTTGGGATTCCTCATCAATATCGGCACCTAAAACTTCCAGTGTACTTAGATTAGAAATCATTAAGACAATGCTCTCTAACTGAAGTACCTTCAGCTATTTTGGTATTATAAATCTGCCTCATAATTTTTTGCCTTGCAGAATGGTCTTGCTCACCAAACATCTCCTTTGGACTTAGCATAATGTCCGAAGCCAGTTCTACAGCCTGCATTTGATCTTGTAGAACATTTGAAATAGATGCTAGGATATAGCATTTGGTCATCTCATTAGATTTCTGTCAACGATCGTATCGCTGTTTTTCCTCAATAGGAGCATTTAATGATGGAAAGCTAGGACATGGTTGAGTAAGCACAAATTTGTGCTCTTCGGCAGTAAGAACAATATCCAAATTTGTTTTCCAATCAACATAGTTGGATCCAGTCAGTTTGTCTTGATTAAGAATAGCAACAAGTGGGCTAAATGATGTCATGATAAAATCTGAAAATAATAAACATGAATATAATAAGTAAATTAGATATTATCAATTTAGCATACAAATATATAGTATGAAACCTTAATAAAACTATAATATAAAATATGCAACGACATCCCAATCTCAAGTTTAAAATTCCTTGGAAGCAAGTAAATTATAAACATTATGATTGATTGAGAACTATTCTCATTATTAGTGCTATCATGATTATAAAGTTGTGATTTATAACTGTTTTGTGTTGGCTTTAATTCCGTGCCAAATTTGATTGTAATTTTATTCAATATTTTATACCCTATACTTTATGTGGGATTTTATTGTAAGGATTGTGTGATAGAGAGAGTGTGTGAAGACTCAAGCTTTTGAAGTAAGAAAATTTCTCGTGGGTAGCTCACGACTAAGCATCCGCGAAGTGATGCATGTGCCCTGCATATGACTAGAATGCGAAGAGTCATGACAGATTGTGACAGCTGGTTTTCGCGAGTGTCTCGCAAGTAAGGTCTTCCCGCGAGATACCCACGAAACAGTCTGTTTTGCTATTTTGTCCTATCTCCTCCACTACATTCTCAATTACACTATATATACCATCATTACCCACATATTGAGTAGAGAGTTTTTCAAAAAAGAAAACCCTAGCCTCAACCCTTGAGAGTGTGAGATTGTCATACCCACAATTCTACACACAATCCATTGTAGTTTTCCTCTACTCTTTCCTCTCCATTTATATAACCTTGAGAGGCTGATAGCCCGAACACTTACCACACTCATACTGAGTGTCCAGTGTGTTTTGGTGCTGCTGGGAAGCATTGGAAGAAGCCAAGCTTTGGCAAATGCAATCAGGCGCATTGCGGGATCTGAAAAGCTAGACAAGACACGGTTCCGAGAAGCCTTGTTGGAGTAGGAGTTTGGAGGGCTTAGGTGCATTGGGTAGACTAGGCTTGGAGGGTCTTTTGCTATTCGTGTATCCCAACTTATTTTCTAGTGGATCGATTTACAGCTTGGAGGGCGGCGAAGAGGTTTTTCGCCGAGTTCTTTGGTTTCCTCTTCAATAACATATCGGCATGTTATCTTGTGTTTGCATCTCTCTTCCCTACTCTTTTAGCTTTCATTTTACTGTTGTGTATTGTTGAATATGGCTTAAAGTAGCGGTTTTGTTTGTTCGATCGCATTTACTCTATTCCGCACTTAGTTTAAGTTAGAGTAAAATCAACCGAGCCGTAATTTTTATTTTGAGGTCTAAACAGCTCTTGTGTTTTTAACACAAATCTGAGTTTTCAATGATAACTCTTATCAAACACTAATAACATGTCGTATTTCCTTTAGCCTCTAAGTAATAATGACATAGCTTCGAAGGGAGGTTAACATTAAACTTAGTTTAGTGTACACCATTGACTGAATTCTATGTGAGTCATTAAGTAACTTCACGGTAACGTGGTCGTCCTTAATGTAAAAACACATATGATCCATCGTAAAGAAATTTATTCTGTAGTACCATGAATTAAACACCCTCCGAAGGGAGCAAGGCATATATGCTAAGGCGAGGTGCTTAATCACACTACTATAAACCGACAATGTAGGCCGTGAGATGCAACCCTTGTATCTCTCTCCCACTAGATGTTTTAAAAGAAAGGTTTTTAATTATAAAATATGTGTAATCCAATTACACATAGCCTTGCTCTTTATACTGTGAAAACACTTAGAAAAATTCAAAATTCCTAGTTTTCAATCGATCGAATGTAAATCTTGATCGGTCAAAAAAATTAATAAATTTATACCTGACAATCTTCCTGGCTCGATCGGCACTCGATCGCTTCTCGATCGATCAAAAACGAATATTCGATAAATCAACTAGCAAACGAATATCAATCGATTCAAGCAAATTGACCTCTGTTTCACTCGATCGATCGAAGGTAATTTTCGATCGATCGAAACACATGAAAACTAAATTTTTCAGAATTTTTCTTGAAGCATTTTCAACGGTTTTTCATGAACAAACAACCAACATATGAACATGATAAACAGAGATTGATATCAAAACTGAATCCCATTAATGTTAAAGCCTTAAAGTTCAAATTAATATACTTAAATTCAAATTTAAACAATATCATAACATTAATATCAATTTTTATCAAAACAATAATTTTAACAACCATGTAGAAAATTAATTACATAATCTCCTAACATCATGAAATTATTATTCTTAATTCCAAAACTCACAAAACATATTATACAATTTGAAATTGAAGACCGCTCTAATACCAATTGTTGGATAAACATGGTTTGTATCTCATACCAAACATATGCAGTGAAAAATTAACGGATCTACTTCATTCGCAATTAATAACATGCACTTTGTAAATTTCAGAATTTAAGAATATGAGAGCGTACCTTGGTGTGATGAATTTCAAAACAAAGATCTGAAGCACTTGTGAACACTTTTAATCTTTACTACAATTCCACTAACACCCAAGAAGTGTGGTCTTTCAATCAGTTTTCAAGGGAGAATAATAGAGTGTCTCACACTCACATACACACCATTTCACAATAGTGCCACTTACCAAAATTTTGTAGATTTCTCCCTTTGTATATAACTGATTATTTAATTGGGCTGGCCTTTTGGGTTTTCCAATTGGGCTTTAGTATGTGGCTTGGAGTGAGACTAAAAGGGACCAATAAGACACTAGCTCCAATGGGCCTTGGGCTTCTTTAGTCAACTCTTGACAAGTCCAAAGTTATTATTAACTATATTTAATACCACTATATAAATATAGTTGCACTCTAGGCCTTATTTATAAATTATATTCCAAGACTTTATTATACATGTAACCCCTTCATAAAATATTCGTAGTAATACAAAATCATGAATATAGACTGCCACTTTAAAGATTACTACATCTTAATTCCTTAAGTACCCAGTTTAATCTTTTAATGTTATTCATCATATATTTATGAAATCTAATTTCATAAATATATACTTTAGTAACTCCTTATTAAAGTGGTTAGGCCTAACACTCTGAATAACCAAACCCATTAAACTTATGTCAATGGAATATTTTATATCTCCGTTAAGAGACTATGAATTTCATCTTAAGAATATATGTTCCATCAACATTAAATGTAGCTGCCCAACATATTGAGGTTTTGATCGTGACTTTAGATCTCACTCCTGATATATCAAAGCAACCTACACCTCATGATCAGGTCCATTATTCTTTTAGGATTAAGAGTTCATGTAAATAGAAGTCGTGAAATTTATTATTCATTTGACAGTCGTTAAGAGAATAATAAATCTCACAGCGGTCCAGTTCAATATGTCTTAACTCTTAAAACATATCAACTAGAAATCTTCATTTCTATGATCAAGACAAATCATTTTAGTTGATATGTTATAGTTTTCGTAGATGAAATGCCCAATTTCATCACCGACTACGAACTAAAATTCTGAGTTTACAAAGAACTTGTGATCTATATCTTCAGTGACTAAATCACATAGATCGCATACTATGCATCTCGTGGACTATATGATAATGTCCCAATATTCATATTACCATTATTTTTAGATAATAATAAAAATAATTTTATTAATCACAATATTAAGTCATACATAATGTCATATATAGAATCATACAATAGGATTTAAGGGCACACATCCTAACATCTAGATCTGTGATTTTGGTTTGTAGAGTTTAATTGATAATGGAGTTTTGTAGATCAGTGAAGGTGTTAAGATTAGTGACTGGATTCGTGGGTTATGGATCGGTTAGGGTGGTGGGTCAGATTTGGGTTTCTGGTAATTTTTTGCTAGTGAATCGGTGGTTGACAGATTTTGGAAGGTTAGTTTTTGTTGACAGTTGCGGAATGAGTGGATGAAGAAGATGATGGTGGTGGATGGGTTGGCAAGGGAGATGGTGGGTTTTGAGTTTGTGATGAGGAGCCTTTAATAGGTGGTCGTTTGGGTGATTTGGGTTGTGGGTATTCAAAATTATTTGGATGATAATGCCATCGACTCCACCGCAACACCGCTACCATGGGGAAGCCACATCTCTACCTCTCCTCCATTCTGCTATCTTGAATATTTTGATGGGTAAATGGGAAAGATATGGTTTGGATCTACTCCCACTCACTTTTATCTAGGTTCTTTTATATTCGAGTTATGAGTTTTGTGTTGATGATGCTATTGGTGGGTTTGTGAGTGCAACTGGAGGGGGAGTATGCCTCGGCCGAATGAACCGGGGTGAAAAAGGAAAATGGAGTCACCACCTAGATTAGATCTAGAACCATAAATATAGCGCCCTTTGTGGAAGGAATGATTTACTACCAGAGCATGTGTCCAAATTTTAGATATGGGGATGGGAAAGTGTTAGGCACCCAACCCCACCTGACCCGTGGGTCAGCTCCCACTCATTGTCTTACGTCTTAATCTCATTAAAGGCATATTCAAAACTTGTATTCAAGACTCTCACACACACTAGCATACATTTAGCAAACGACATGACATTTTTCATCCCAAATCTTAACATGCATTTATCATGCATTTTATCATATCAGATCCAAGGCAGCAAACAAACAAACACATATCATATCCAAGGCAAAAACATAGACATGTTAGGATCAAACAAGCATGCTATCATATCCAAGGCAAAGCATTGCAAACATACATTCATATTCATCAAAGCAAGATCAAAATCAAAGCTCCAAATAGATGCATGTTCATGTTAATGTATGCCTTACTTCACTGCATTACAGCACCTATACATCAATGTATGGACATGTTATATGCATGTTCATGACAAAACAAAAATATAAAAACCCTAAGCTAGCAATCAAAGGAAAAACAAAGCAAACAAACATGGAGGTAAAGACTCAAAAGCATGAAACAAGACAAGGTAGGGACATATTATATAAGTAAAATAAAGAAACCAAAGCAAAAAGGTGAGTTTAGGGTTTTAGGGCATGGGTATGCGTGCGCATACATAGGGCCTGTGTACGCAGCCCAATTGTGTACGTACACATACTTCTAGTATGCGTGCAAATGTAGAAAGCATGCATACGCATACACGCCCTAAGCTCTAACCCAAAAACACAAGAGCATAGCAAAACATAAACTTAAAATTAACAACCTAACATGCTTAAAACGACAAAGCTAGAAATACCTAAACTAGGTAGGTATATTATAACACAAACAAACCAGAAAAACAACAAGTTAAAGAAGATCAAAACAAAGAAAAGAAAAAGAAAAGAAACTAGAGCATTATACCTCAAAACACAAAGCTCTTTAGTTTGATTTTAACCATTCCTCTCAGTCAATCTATACACAATCAAACAAAGAAATGATTAGTAAACTTGAAACTCGACGATTAAGGCTAGAAAAGGCCTCAATCAGAAAAATATTGACTGGAGGATGTTTTATGAAAAAACTCCCTCTTTGATTCACTATTTCTAGTGAATCTTGTGTTTTCCCTTAGGATTTTTTGTGTCTTTTGAAAAGGTACCATATATGACTTTTTATAGTTAAGAAATGGGGTTTTGGAACGACTCTTATACGATGTAGAATTCATTCCAAAACCAAAATTTAATGCAGAAAAACTTACCTTTCATAGTTTCTAGAACCCTAGCATGCACATGCATGCCCATGTATGCGTGCACATGCTTCATGCATGCACACACAGGTCCTGAGCATGCATGCGCATATGCGTGTATGCGTTTGCATGCCTTAGGGTTTCCGTGGCCTTTATTTTCCAAAAATAGCTTATTTAATTCATAAAAGACTTATTTTTTTTTTGAAAACACTTTCCTCAAGACCATTCCAATCTGATTGGGCCCAAAAACAACCTTGGACTTTAAAATTCCAACATCATTGGGGAATGGGGGCCTAGGTCATAAGGGGTACAAAATGCGGTGTCTACAAATGCCTTTCTTTTGATTCGTGGGCTCTGCTAACGAAATCAAAAGAATAATAGATAAAACATTTTGTTTTGACATACGGCTCGAGTTCAACCCATGCACATGACAAACAACACGCATACATGGGGTGAGGTGCAACTCTGTAGCGTTGCGCGGGATTCATATGTCTGAAATCCCACCTTTGTTACTTGGGAAATGAGTAAGGACAGATTCACTATTCCAAAACTTGTTTTGCCAATTGCAAGCAAAAGGCAAGTGATTCATTATCCTAGAGTCACTAAAAAAGAAAAACAAATATGGCCAACGGCCTTAACCATCAACCAAACAAACAAGGTACTCTTACAAGCTTAAAAGGATATATATTTGTGGTGTCTATCTGGAGCTCTTGCCTTAAACTTCTCCAGGTGGCTTGTGCCTCTAGGTAATACTTGTCTTCTGTCTCCATCTCTATCTCTTCTATTCTGGTGAAGCTATTACCTCTGGGTGACTTTTGTCTTTATCTCTATCTCCATCTCTATCTCTTATATTGTGCTTGCATATCCAATTCCCTTGGGATATGTGCACAAGTTCTATACTCTTCTTTTTTGACTTGTATAGGGTCTATGTTTAAATATTCAATTCCCTTGGAATATGTGCACAGATTCTATATTCTTCCTGTGCCTGCATATTCAATTCCCTCAGAATATGTGCACAAATTCTGTATTCTTCTCTTCTGACTTGTATAGGGGTTGTGCCTGCATATTCAATTCCCACGTGATATGTGAACAAGTGGCCTTGGTAGTTTTGACTCACGAGGAAGTCCTTGGTGTAAGATACATTGGGGAGAATAACTCGCTAAGGAGTGTGTTGGTGGTCCACGAGGAAGCCTTCTTGGTAATTTTGACCTACAGGGATGTCTCTGATAATGTGTAGTCCATTGGGGAAAATTATCTTCTTCTCTTTCATGACTTACGGGGGAATTGGGGAAGCCTTTGTTGATTCTGCTCACTAGGGAGTTTCCTCAATTCTCTAGGGAAATTCTTTTCTTCATAACCCTCAAGGGAGTTTTCCTTGTGCCTTGGACCCACGAGGGAGTCCTCCATGATACTTGGGAGAAACTTGTTTATTCTGTAACTTATTGGGGATTTGGTTAATGATCTTGACTCACAAGGGAGTTTCCTTAGTGATTTTCGATCCGCTAAGGGATGTTCTTGATCCTTTCAATCCATTGGAGATGCTTTGAGAGTTCTTGTGTCTTCTATCTTATTAAGGATATTTCTGTCATTTTTGAATGCCTTCTTGAATTTTTCTTTGTACTTCCCACCTTCTAGTAGTCCACTGGGGATATTCTGAAAGTTTTTTTTTATACTAAACTACATGTAGTTTAGTGGGAGGCCTAAACTACATGTAGTTTAGTCATCAGACTTCCCCACCTTTTTATTTTTCTCCAACGGTTACCAACCATTTCTTTTTCTTCTTATTCTTCTCCTCCACTGACATACAGGCCACAAAATCATCTCTTAGAGGGTGCAAGGAGGTTTGGAATGGCTTTTAGATAATGTGGGATTCATTTCAAATCTCAGCTTTAATGCAAAAAATTTGCCTTTCATAACTTTTTGAAACCCTAGTTGCGTATGCAAGTCGATGCTTGTGTGCATCAGACTTACGTACGCATATGCATATACGCGTGTGTAGGTTAGAGGTTTCCTTGGTCTTTATTATTCAAAATAGATTTATTTTCCCAAAAGAAGTTATATTTTCATTTTAACATTTCTTAAGTCAATTTAGAATCTGATTGGGCCTTAAACCAACCTTGGCCTTAGAATTTCAGCATCATTGGGGAATGGGGGCCCGAGTTGTAAAGGATACAAAACGTAGTGTCTACAGGGTCCTCTACTTGGTTGAGAGGGTTAGTTGCCAGCTGGTGGGTGCGGACGCACTGCAGGTTTCAATGGATCCTTCATAGGTCATGCTTTCCCCACTTTCCATGACTAATGCTGAGTACCAGTGGTAGAGGAATGGCATTCCTTATACTGAGAGGTTCATGGATGATCTAGACTATGCCCAGTCCAGTGAGACTCATCTCATGCCCTCCTTTTCTGTGGAAGTGTGTATTCTTTCTTTTTCACTTTCCTTTCTCTTTTCTTGCACATGGTGATACTCAACTATGATGATTATGTCAGGGTGTGGCTGGTTCTGCTATTGGTGGTCCTGTTGCCCCTCCTTGTCTGCCTTGGTCGGTCTATGCTTATGGCCCTAATGACTTTGCTCAGGAATGTCCTGGGACATAACCCGAATGTCATGAGTTATCCCTTTCTAAAGGGTACACAAGTGTCCTAGCAGGATTCCTCTAATTTTTTCATAGATTGCCTTTCGGTTTTCGACCCATCGAGACTCCTTATATCATCTTTGTGGATACATTTAATTTCTCTCTCTCTCTCTCTCTCTCTTTTATTTTTATCTCTCATTTTTCCACTCAAAACTCATGCTTTCTTCTTTTTTCTCCTTTAGATATGGTTATATGAAAGGCTCCAGTTGCTTCATCCTCCCACTGTTTTCCCTAGTCAATATTAGCCAAAGCATCCTCATAATCGTAAGCTCAAAAATAAGGTGATGGATCCTACTGAGTTCACTAAATTCTTGAAGTGTCTATCCCCTTTAGGTGTCCAATGGGTGGTGGAATCGTGGCATATCACGAACATGGTCAATCATGGCTTCAGGGATAACTTTGTTCCTTTGGTTGGGCTTCGCTATTGCTCTTACTACTCTACATGTCGCATTGCGAGGCAATTTGGTGACCGTTAAGGAGCCCTTAGTGACAATGGTTCCTTCCATACCTTGGCATTTACTGAAAGGGTCTTAGGTAGAATTCGTGAGACTTGGTCGCAGAGGATGATAACTAAGGACATCCGTTTTCCTTAATTCCTCCATCCAACTTCGGGGTACAAGGATTGGTTATTTACTGACTTGAGGTGGGTTCATAGGGAAGAGAAGGCTTACAAAAAGTCCAACAAAAGGAAGAGGATTGACTAGCTATCTTGATATGCCCCAAATTTTACTTTTCTGCACATTATGATCCTCGTGTCTTTTCTTTTGGGTTTAATAAAGGATTGGAATTTTCCAAATCTCCTATGGAAACAATTTGTTATCTTTTAATTTGAGCAATAAGAGAATCCACCATTTTATTATCTTTACTTATTGTCTTTATTTTTCTTTTCTTTCTCCTATGCCACTTAATTTTTGCCAATGATGTCCTTGCGGGAATTTTGGCCATGCTTATGGTATTTTCTCTATCTTTTACCTAGATCATTCTTTTGAGTTTTCAACCTAGCGGGCCGTCTTTGCCTCAACTTTTACCTAGATCGCCCTTTTATTAAGCTACATCACATTTGGATTTTTTAGGACAAAAATGGTTGTTTAAATTATTGAACTATGTAACCAAACAACTCCATTTTTGAACTATGTAGCAAAATACTCCCATTTTGGAACTCAACATTGCTGATGTTGAGATATGCCAAGAATTCAATATTAGCCATGTCAAATTTTATGCGTATTTTGCCACTTAAATTTTTTATAAAAATCTTGCGCAAAACTCAACGTTAGGAATGTTGAGATTCACTTAAAAGTTTTGATTTTTATTTTATAGTCAACCTAGTCAATGACATGTATATATGTTGAAGGAGTAATTCTTAGGAACTTTTGGAGCACGGTGAATGGTGCTCCCTCCTTTTACATTCATGGTGGGGTTAACTCATTAAATTAATGGTGGGGTTCACCATAAATATGAGAGGAGAAAGCACCATTTCGCTATATTCCAAGAGTACCTAAGTATTTTCCATGTTAGAGAGGGATTTTTCACATAGAAGGGAAGTCCTAATTTAGAGGGATTTGTTTCCTTTAACAAAGAACTTTACAAGGGATTTGTTTTTTTTAGCAAACTGTTTTTGGAGATTAAGTTGATTTGGGAATATCTCATATACAAATTCTTCTGTGAGTTTTTTGTATTTATATTTTTGTTTTTTGTTTTTGTGATAGGTATTTATCTTTTTGTTATTTTATTCAAAATGAACTTTGAAATGGATATATATTTTTCTCAAAATTTTATGAGGGGGGGCGGTCAGTCAAATTTATCAATTGCTCAACACTATTTCAAATTTTCAACTCAATTAATGAAATTTTGATAAAGCTAGGAGGGCCTGCCCCGATGTGGCTCCACCAAACAGAAGTTTAGCATTATAACTTGCAGACCAAATAAGAGAGAGGACATGTATATCAGCACTATAAAGGGAAGGAAACCATCCAAAGATAAAATGATATCTTTACGGAAACTTCTCTCTTGGTATTCTTTGAAGTTTGTGTAAGATAAATTTAAAGTTGCAGTTGAAAATAAATATACCTTCAACCATAGTTGTTTTAGTGTTTAGAGAAAAAGAAGACTTACTATATGATAGTGTATATATAAAAATGAGTTTTCTAGCTTATGGCCTTTACCTCACATAACGTTTTTCACAAATAAAATCCTTAAGACATGAGTTTATATTTATCACTTAAATGTGAGCCATATAAAATCTTTTAAAAATCTTACATTCTCCCACTTAGCCCACATGACATTTAAATAACTTGATAAGCGATATTCACTTTAATATGACCATGATATTACCCATATCAACTAGTTGTGAAATGCTCCCACTCAAATAAAGAATCCAATACATGAATCATGCGGTAATACCCTTTATTATAATGAGCACTTCCTTCCATGTATTATAATGTATGGTAATCCTTACCTGAGTACTTTATGAGCCATTAATTCTTTATGAATGTAATACATATTTGTCATTTGGGTCTTCTTTTATACATCCCCACAGATATATCATCCTTATATATCTCCACAGATAAATCTAACTTAATACATATACTTTATGTGCACAAAATAAAAATCATATATTTCCTTCTCCAAAACTAACCAAATATGTGTCCAGAACATAGAATAATTAGAGTGAAATTAAACACCAAATGAACTAACAAGTTCCATATGCCGAAAAGAATTTTATATTGTTTTGCCGGTAAATCTTTAGTTATGAAATTAACATATATTAACTCAATAAATTTTAGCTCAATGGACACTATCAGTTTCTTAAAATTCTCTCCAAGACTGAGTTAATTTATGTCGTTATGTTTATTTCAGCTTTCACAATCATTATCCTTAGAGAAGAAAATTATAACTGAGTTATCTTTAAAAAAATCTTTAAAGGTTACATTATAAAATCGACAGCCTTAAGACTTATCCATAATGTTTGCGTTATAGCTTCATAGCAAATAGGATGTCTTACATGACAAAACCAAATCACTACTTCTAAGTAGTATGCCATTCATATTTAGGTGTAAAAAAAAAAAATTTACTCTCACTGACCTTAAGGTATATACATTGATCAACAATGTACCCAGTAAAACCAAATGAGGCAACAACAATGGTAAACCTTTATATACCGTTAGTGGGATATCTATGTGCCTAACTTTTGCAAAGTATAGCTTTTATTGGGAATCAAACCTTCATAAATCTTGTAAATTAATATTAATAGCTTTTGATGATGTGTGAAAATCAGTAGGCTAAATGTTTCGTGCTTCAACAACAGTTGGATGACCTGAAAAGAAAGAAAGAAAATATCAAAGATGATCGAGGTGAACCGTCCAAGGACCCTCCAACAATTAAGTCAGTTTTCTCTCTAGAACTCAAGTGTGGTGAGTGAATAAATAGTAGAACCTACCTTGGTTGGATGAAGCTTGGTCCTTTTATAGAAAGCGTTGGAGTGGGTCTACTTGTTAGGTTCCATTAACATCATGGGAGATGTGTGGGTTTAATGGGGAGGGTGGAGCAAATTTCGGGGAATTCACCCCACATCACGTAATAGTGGATCGTGGTTCGATCGTTTTGTGTTTGTAGAAAATATTCTGAAATTCACTAAGTGTTAGTTCGTTGTCTAAACCTTCCTGTGGTATGGACGACTTATATCTCTTTTAGACAACTAATCATTTCCTTGGACAATCTATTTTCATGTTTGTGATACATCTTTCTATTTTCTCCCTTCTAAAGATTATCTTGGACATTGTTGGGCTTGGATAACCATTATGGATGAATGATACTTGTTACAAATCATCATCAACTTTCACAAAACCTTTAACTTTATAGGAATAAATTCCCAAGCTTTTAATCTTGAGCAATTAGATCACTCCCGCCCTTAGTACTCAGTTTCTCATTTGACATGTATTTTATTGAATGGGATGGGTGGTTCATACACATAAGTACCAAAACATAGATCCACGGACTCCAAAAAAATAAAATTTGATGCTATAAAACTTAAACCTTAATTCTAAATAACCGATGTCAATTTAGTAGTAAAATTCGACCTTCCTATTGGCAAAGGTGCATCGCATGAATTTAACAAAATACTTCATTAATAAGACTAGTAAATATAAACAATAAGAATAAAATTTTCCATACCTATAGGCCTAAGAAAATTATGTTCTCAGTGCCTAATTCACCATCTTATTTCAATTAATTCATAAAAATAATAACCTCCCTATCGAGCCAAGTCATTATTTTCATGAATTAATTGCCACTTAGATGCCTTTATTCCTAATGAAATCTCGTAAAAATTTCTTGATGTCATTATCATCATGGTTTTAAGATGCTATAGCCACTCCCAAGTCATTTTGATATTCACTACTTCATATGGCATCATAAAGATCAACTAATCCTAATATTGATCAATATGCACTAAAAAATGACATGACATAATATTTCAATAGATGATAAGTGCAAGGAAACCTATAATGCACTTAAATAAATTACTCACATAAATTATCCGAATCTCATAGGTAACAATAAACTTTATGAAATAATTTCAAACTTACATGCAACACATTTATCCCCATAATTTATTGTAAAAATGTTATGGTCTCCAAAACATAAGGATCATTTGTGTTATCATGCCAAATGTATTGATCCATAAAAAATGGTCCCTAAAGCAATTCACTATTGAAAATTGTACAAATATCAAGATGAGGCATGTTTGTCATATGATTTACCATACAATCACAAATTACTTTCCAAATAATTAAGATTTTATATCTAGGAAACAAACATAAATATTTGGATGTACACTTGATGAATATCAAAATCAAAATCAAATTTACGAACACTTTAAGTGCCTTGGCATGTATTATAGTCAAATTACCCACTGGTCCACATTAGCATATTTTCAAATACTATATGTGGACAATTTAGATTAGAGAAAACAAAGTTTTTGAGTTGCACATGTACTAAAAAAACAAATAGATACAATATATCTACCTTTGAACCTATCTAGTTCTATATAGATAATAATCATGTGGATTTCAAATTGATACTTTCAATCTCAAAACTCAATGGCAATTCGTTACTCAAATACTAATAAAGATGCAAACAAAATTTGTTCTCTAGGATTTAGAGTATGCATGCTCTATATTTGCATTTAGGACAACTTAAATTTCATCCCAAAATTAAATTGGCGCATAAAAACTTTTACTATACAAATATATGGTAATTGGAAATAATAGAAATTTCTCTAACTAAAATCACTAAACATCATATCATGAAGGATGGCTTTGATACCAAATGTAAGATAAATTTAGAGTTGCAATGGAAAATAAATATACCTTCAACCATAGTTGTATAAGTGTTTAGAGAAAAAGAACACTTACTATATAATAATGTATATATATAAAAAGGGTTTTCTAGTCTATCGCGTTTACCTCACATATTTCCTTTTGATGGAGACAGGTTATATATATAGGCTAAACTAGGAACCCTTTTAAATTAAGATTTGTTCCATAACCCTCATTTCATCAAGGAGTTTAAAACTTGTAATTTCAATGTATTTATTAACCAAAGGGGATATACCAATTGAATGTTACCTAGAAATTGTTTTTTTTTTTTTTATGCAAGATGGGAATTTTACTCTAGTTTAATCTAAGTGTGTATATGTGTGAAACTTCTTCCTAGAGACTTGAATCCTGACTCTTACTCCCAACACCCCACAAACACTTAATACTTGTGAAGTGACATGAATTTTCATTTATCACTTAAATGTAGGCCATATAAAGTCCTTTTAAAATCTTGTAGTTTGAACTTTGATGCCAAAGGAAAAACTTATATTTATTTAATGTATTAGTTTCAAACGCCTTCAAATAACTTTTAAAATCCATTTTCAAATCTTACCAATATATGCTCTATTTTAAAAGACTGTACTGCAAAGTTGCATTGACTAATGATTACTTAAAAAAAAAAAAAAACCCTAGTGGAGTTCATCATCTATCTATTAATTAGAAAGATAATTGATATTAGCCCATAAATGCATAATTATTATTGTTATTTTTATTATGAATCAATAAAGTTTTTTTTTAATAATTCAAGAATTTTATTCAAAATAAAATGAGCATACAATAGGAGCCCCGAAAACTCTAAACCAGCAATTAACAGAGTGAGACTCTGCATTACATACCACAATAATAACATGCAGACACACTACTTAAAGTAGGCAAATCAACACTCTTAGGCATGATTATGATCCTAAGAGAAAAGAATGACATTACAGAATGTTTAATCACGCATGAAAAAAAAAGGTTTCAAATGGTGAATATTTATGTATGCTTAATCATGCATAATGTTAATTTTAAGTGCTTGTATCTTCTCAAATGGTCACATGGAACCAGCAAACATATAACTCAAAAGACAAAACTTAGGTATAGTACTTTAAGTACTGTTCTTTAGGTTCATTTTTTAAAATTTAGCCATGTAACTATTTAACTAAGAAATATACTTCCATCCTATAAGAAAAAAATCCATATGGCAAAATTTTAAGAGTGAAAACCTGAGAAACAACACCTAAGTCTAGGTCTTGCTCTAACCCAAAATACCCAAACAAAATTAACCCAAAGTCAAGAAAAAAAAAACTAAAAAACTCAATTCTTACACAAGACCTAGCTTGTCAACAGAGTCCATGCTAAAATACCTTCTAACCAAAGAATAAAAAAAACCTAAAAAAAAAAAAAAATTCTCAAATACAAAAAAAGAAAAAGAAAAAAAGAAGGGTCAGGATTGAAACAATAAAAATAAGATACGGCTAAGATTTTTGGGTGGGTACCAATGCCATACCCAATGGTCTCCATTCCCAATAGTTGGGTTGGGTTGGGCTGGGTAGCGTAAAAAGAGAGAAATTTGAGAGAGAAGGGTATTGTAAAATGTGGTACTGATGAATGGAAGAAAGTGATAGTCTAGATATAAAAAAGGAAAGAATTAGGCTCGGTCGGATTGGTGTCTTGAACTCTCATTTGTCTTCAAATCCAAATCCCATGGCTTCAGAGAAAGAAGCCGCTCTTGCAGCTGTTCCTTCTGATTCTCCCACCATGTATCGTATATGTTTTTTATTATTATTTTCCTGCCTTGAACATAATACAAATACAATATTATTCAGATTTTTTATCCCTTACGTTTTTGTTTAGATTCTGGTGTAAGGGGATTGATCTATTATTATTATTGTTATTATTAGGGCATTACTCCAAATAAAAACTTCATGTTTCTAGTATTGTTCTTGATTACTGCTATTTGTAGTGGGTTTGGGACTCAATTTTGTTTGATCTGAATTTAATTTATAACATACTATTGATATGGGGATCTTTAATTTGCAGATTTGACAAAATCATTAGTAAAGAAATTCCATCTAAGGTGGTTTATGAGGATGATGAGGTACTGCTAAACTAAGTCCAAGTCTAAGTCTTTCTTTCACACACATTGGATTCTTCACATTCTACATAACTAGTCTAGAGCAAATTTTAAAAGAATTGGTTCTGAATTAAAGAAATTGGTTTCAAAACCTGTCAAGGTGCCTCCTACTCCTAGTGGTCCTGGGTTCAATCCCCACTACTGGCCTTGGTCAGGTTCTATGTCATCGCCGGCATTCAACACATTTCAGATCTTTTCTGAATGGCTGCATTCATATTATTATTGCTTAAAGCCTTACACCTAGAGTTTAAACAACTATCTCTCTCTTTATATTTCTTGGTATTATGGCACTGGCAGTAATGGAAATATCAATTAATCTTTCCCATATTGTCTATTCCTGGCAGGTCCTTGCTTTTAGAGACATATCTCCCCAAGCTCCCACACACATATTAATTATTCCTAAAGTTAAGGCTGGGTTGAGTGGACTATCTAAGGTACTTTCTCTATCTCTCTCTCTCACACACACGCACGCACACATTTGTACTCAATGTTTCCATTTTGGTTGTCTCAAAATTTGTAGTTTAGTTCAAACGTCAAAAAGAAGGGGAAAAAAAAAACTAGTCACTTTACCGTTAAATCCTTTTTAAAACTGGCAATTACAAAATTCTGGGAATGATGCAATTGATGATCCCTCAACTGCATTGGCTCTCCCATCCCTTAACTTCCATCACCTCCTCCTATTGCCCTACATCAGAATCCACCCCCACCCCTCCCTAACCAACCGATATATCCCAAGCTCCCTCAAAACACCTTTAAATGCTCCCCAGGTTCTTGATTTATTATGTGGGATTGGCTATGTCGTGAACCAATTTCAAATATCTGGAATCTTATCCCTTTATGTTTGATGTGGACTATATGGAGGGAACAAAATCGGCGTATTTTTGATGATGTGGAGTGCACGTCTTCTCAAATACAAGCATCCTTCATTAGTTCTCTTTATGAGTGTTCTTTTGTATCAAGTCATACTGATAGTAACTCCATTCACTCCTCCATATAGTCAACTCATATATAGATATTATCCCATTGTAATTCTTTAGGCTACTTCGTGTTTATTTTCACGATGTAGTCTCTTTCCAATAATATTAGAAACATCCTTGTAATACCAAGGGAGTTTGTGTGTTACTAAGAATCTGGTCCAAAACATTTGGATTCCGTTCTGAAAGGTAGGGCAACATACCTCTTTTATATATGTGAGGTACATTCAAACCAGGTTATAGGGTAGTAGGGACAGGCTTGGAGGGTGCAAAGTGGATGTGACTCGGATTAATAAAGTGAAGAAGCATCTGACAAATGAATTGTCCATTAGACATTTTTAGGATGGGTATAGTTTGTCAAAGGAAAAAAAAAAATCAGGACAGGTATTGGGTTATTTAGTTGTCCTGCTGTGGGAATAAGAATGGCATGTATCTAGAACTAGGGGAATTTCACAGTGTCTCTCAAAGGCCTGTGGTGTGCATGTTGGAAGGGAGGGACAGAAAAGGATGGGAAGATTTGGTTTCTGTGGTTTGAATCCATTTTCTTCATGAGAATTGGTGCTCAATTTCCAATGGAGGCCTCTTTGGTGGCAATGAGGTGTGTCACATTAGAGGTGGAAGCAGTTGATTCACTTGATTGGGTTTAGCAGTGAAAGTTTTACATATAAGGAAAGGACTTCATTTAAAATATTGAGGTGGAGTTTTTCATGAGCCAAATTATGAGGTGGTGAAATCACAATGGAAAAAAAAAAATCCCCCTTTCTATCTTCCATTTATCTCACAACTAAATAACCGATTAAAAAAAAATTCACATGTAAATGCTCTGGATTATGGTTGAAAGTTTAACTGGGGGAAAGTTGGGCCTCTAGAAAATGAAGCAAATAAATGGCAAGGCGCAATGAATTATTGGGTCATGTGATGACCCAAGATTAGACTTGAAGGGCAAAAGTTCCATTGTGGAAAATAACAAGATGGATGACCTTCTGTGGGTGTGGTTTTGAAGTCCATTTCTTATACTTCTAGATCTAGGCGGTTGAGGTAAGATAATTCTTTATCTTATTTATTTATTTTTACTTGTAAGTTACACACAAACACACTTGGTGGGTCTTGAACCCATGACCTCACTCTACACCTAGCACTTGCAAGGGGAGGAAGTGACAGTTGTGCTAGAGCTCATTGGTGGACAAGACAATCCTTTGTCTCCTTTGATGTTCATTTTAGTTATGGAGGTACTTAGCAGTATGCTTCAAGAGTTGTGGAGCGTAGTTATTTGGAGGGGTTCAGAGCAGATAGAGGATAATTTGATGCTTTGTCAGTGTCTCACCCTTTGTTTGCATATGACACCATTTTCTTTTGTGATGTTTTTTTGACCTCTTATAAATTCTATGATTACATTTCTGTTTTGGAGCTATTACGGGGTTGAGGGTTAAGCTGAGCAAAAGTGTGTTGGTTCTAGTAGGGGGTGGTTGATAATATGGGAGAGTCGGCTGCGTTGCTATGCTGTAAGGTGGGTTCCTTACTGATCACTTATTTCGCATGCCCTTGGGTTCTTTTTATGAAGTGAATTTGGCATGGAATGTAGTTGAAAGGATGGAGAAACACTGGCTGGGTGGAAAATGATATTTTTTTTTAATGGGGGTCACATTGCACTACTCAAGAGCATGCTATTTAGTCTTCCTATTATTTTTCTCTCTGTTGATATCCTTACCCATATTACTAATAGAATGGAGAAGTTTCAATTGAACTTTTAGTGGGGTGGGGGAGGTGGGGAATTTAAATTTCATTTGGTAGATTGGGATACAATATGTTCTCCGCTTAAATATGGGGGGGGCTGAAAGAGGAAGATTATCACGTTTAATGAAACCTTGTTGGGTAAGTGGTTATAGTGGTTTCATGAGGAGTGTGAACACTTTTGGTGACTACTTTTTCGTGCAAACTATAATTTGGCCTCTATTAATAAAATTCTTTATTACTTAAAAAAGAAAAAGAAAAAAAGAAGCAGCAATTATAAACTATTCAAAATTTGATATTGTAAGGCTATGTTGGTTTCAGATGTTGGCGGAATTTACTTCAATCAGCTAGTTCTTTTGTTTTTCACCCTTCTATAAATTGCTTAAAGCAGGACTGAAAGAGCAAAATAATAGCTCGGAAGATGATATTATTTTACTGTTTAAAGTTGCTCCATTTATTGGTACTGGACCTAAGATTAGACATAGAATGCTTGGTATCTTCAAAACTTCTGCTATTCCTTTTCCTCAAAATGAACCATATCAAACAATGTGGGATAATCGTTCAAATGTGACCATTTTGATGACGACCAAAGTGACCTTGCCAGCAAGCTAGAAGCTCAACTACAGATTTTGGCATCATTTTAAAAACTCCAAACAAACCAAAAACCTGTAACGATGGGCAATGTAGCAAAAGGTGGTTAATAGATTCACCATTACATTTGTACATATTTGGTTCCAAGCGGTTGAATGTGGACTATTTGGACTGAATGAAATCAGTGTTCTTTTGAGGATATTAGGAAATCTTTGGCTTAGTTGTTAGATTTATGCCAATGGACCCTCTTTGATTGGTCTCATTATTGGAGTCTCTCGGATTGTTCTGCACTTATAGATTCTCCTTTGTCTCTTAGAATCGCTTAGTGACTGTTTGTTACTTTTTGTTTTCTTTTTACTCTTTGTTCACTATTGTGAACCTTGTGAATTTTTCCTGCTACTCCACTTTCAATAATATTTTTTCTTACCTATCAAAAAAAATGAGCTTTAACTTTCTCTTCCTTAAGTTGTCAATAGTCAAAATATTACCTAAAGCTGCAGTCTATACAAAGAAAGCTACTCTCACAGGGATCTTTCAAATTATTTTCCAAGGGAAAAGATGATTAGTAGTAGCAGTATCAATATCAGAGTCCAAAAGTTGGTAATAAACACCTACCTTAAAGCCCTTTTTCTTGTATGGTTTCCAGCACATCTTATCCTCTCCAATCTCCCTAATTTATGAATCATAAATGGTAGCCATGAAAGTCATCAGGTTTCCAATTCCCAATAAATGACACATAAATGGCCATAAACCAATATCATAGGATTTTTTTTTAGTTTTTATTTTTTATGTCTGCAAAAGTTGTATTATTATAAAGTGTCAAAATCAGGAAGATAAACATGTTGTGGAATTTGAATAGATTGGTAAATTTTTCATCATTTGTAGAAGAAAAATTCTATTAGAAGACGGGGTAGAGTTGTAGAAAACAGATGCCTTCAGAATTTTATAAATTTGCCTGAATTCACTATTTGTCAACCTTTAGCTTCTCCTTGCTAGCACCTTTCCATTTTTAATAAGTAGGCTCAAAAATATCCATTATAGCCTTTTTTTCCACTTGGAATTTATGTAATTAGAATTTTGCAGCATTCCAGGTAGGGATATGCCATGGATATAATGAAACTGGAGTCTTACCTTTAACTAGTATGGTTTTGGTTGAGCATTTGGTATTTCCTTGCCCATTAAGGTGATCTTGATTACTCTATGGTCTGTATATAAGACTTGGCTCATATCTAGTGCTCCTATACATTGGACTTGTTAGGATGTGACATGTGTCCATGTTTGGCAATGTGTCATCATCCTGACAGGTCCAGTGCGCTGGTGGACCCGATCTTTGCCCCTGTATATATTCACGTAGTATTTGAGAAATATATAGGTAGGTCTTACTAATGCTTATCTTGCTTATTTTGATATTGTTCTATTTTTATCTATGGGCCTTTGTTTACCAGGCTGAGGAGAGGCACTGTGAGATTCTTGGCCGCCTTCTCTATACTGCCAAGCTTGTTGCCAAGCAGGAGGGTCTGGATGATGGCTTCAGGATTGTGATTAATGATGGGCCAAGTGGATGTTGGTGTTCTTTCACCATTGTCATTGCTTGAAATTAATCAAAACATTTATTTATTTATTTATTGATTTCTAATTTTCCAAGAATTCGGTTAAATATTTTCTTAAATATAAATTGCAGGTCAATCTGTTTATCACATTCACGTCCACCTCCTTGGGGGACGACAAATGAACTGGCCCCCTGGCTAAGACGGAGTTATTTGGGCCATGATGGTCGATAAGTTGTCATTAGTAGTAATGATGTGCCTTGTATCCTCTCATTGGTACCTATCAATAAGCAAAAAAGATATTGTGAGCTTTATTATGCATCTAACTTAAAACAATGCATGTACGGATTACAGCAATCAGCTGGTTTGTAGCTACTCAGACTTTTGCTGTGTTATTCCATGTGTCTTTTGGAGCAGTACTTGACATTTTGGGATGAGTTCTAAATAATTAGATCAGTGTGGTATGCTGGGAAATACTTTGTGAATTTCTGCTTGCTGGTTTTGGCCCAATTTAGATTTCCTCCATATGCATGCAACTAACATATGTGTAATATGATGATGTGCAATCTGATGTTTTGAGAGACATCTTGATCCAACCAGCCACTCATTAACTTTTGCTGTTATGTCGTGTTGGAATAGTACTTAACAGTTGGTGATGTGTCTAAATATTCAGAGATCAGTGTAGTATGCTGGGACATACTTTGTGAATTTCAGCATTTCGGCCTAACCTAGGTGTCCTCCATATGCACGCACCTTCCCTAACATACGTGTAATATGATGTGCAATATGATGTCTTGAGAGAAATCTTGATTCAAGCCATGTCTTTACCAACTTAGTAATATGATGAAACCCTTTCAATGACTGGCTAGTGTCTACTTGCAGAATGAGATAAGGAATTGAAACTGAAAGGAGATATTTCAAATTGACTGAACTTCTTGGAGTTTAACCTGTTTGCAAAAGTCTCACTGAAAATTGGCGGCGCATAATAAACTTTTTGCTGGATTTTGAGGGCATTTGGATAGCCCGTCCATGTCCAATTTTTGCTTTTTTTTTTTTTTTTTTTTCACCGCGTGTTTGTTACTGTTCATTGGCCATGAACAGTGATTTTATGCCAATGAACAGTAACTTTTGGAATGAACAGTGATTTTTACCCCTTTAAAAATTATTTTGTTACAGTATTTTCAGTTTTCAGCAATAAGTTCTATCCAAACGGATCCTTTAAACTCCAACATGATGTCTAATAACTTGAATGTGGTAGTATTCTAAAGAATTGATTGGACTAGGTTTTAACAAATGATAAAACATGCTTATATAGACGTCCAGGTGTAGAGTTACAAACATAGCAAATGATAGTGGGATTACATATAATTCGGAGTCGCTAATATAGGAATTTCATTCCAAAGACTAAAAGGCATAATCTTCACAATATTCGGAATGCAATTTCGTTCCTAAACCAAGACTCATGGTCCATGTGACATATATGGCTGACAAGGGAAAGTTTAAGAGCTTTCCTTGTGACTTCCCCTCAAGCTGAAGGGCAGTGAAGGTAGGACTCAAGCTTGACCTGTAATGCATGAAAGAAGTCTTTGGAGAATACACTGTTGAAATTGTTTGCAACTTGAGAGTAAGAAGCACCATAGGAGGTCGTATGGGCACCAACAACAAACATTTTAGGAGCAAATGAAAGTCCAACTTGATGTGCTTGGTGTAGGCATGGAACATCGGATTCACAGTTGCCATAACTTGATCCCAACTCTTTATAAAACTTGTAAACTAGAAAGTTCTAATCTTAACTTTGACCTAATACAAAACTAATGGTTGGTGATGACTCCTAAAATAAAAATAAGAACAAGAGATTCACACACACCCCACCTTAGAAACACATATATGCAAAGAGTTACGTTGACAATGACCCAATATATAATAAACCAAAAAAATAAAAAGCCCTCAACAAGCCTTTTATCATTTTTTTTGGAACCGTCCACAAGGTGAACTAGTTTGCTGATAAACTGACTAAGTTAGGTGCCAACTAATCTAAGAACTATGTTAACTTTGATATTCCATCGAGTGATGTAGAGAATTTGTTAGGTTTTTTTATAAAAAAAAAAAAAAAACTTTACCATCTATTCTTCATCGAATGCCCAGTCAAAACCGTGTTTTGTCAGGTTGTTTTAGCGTCCTCAAAGGTATGAGATTTTAGAAATAAAAATACTCGCTAAAAGCCCAAAGATTTTGTGTGTTCTACATGACAAAGTAATGCAGGAACTTTCGTCAAAAAAAAAAAAATGCAGGAACTTAATGCCGTGTTGTTTCCTTCCGACTTTTGCTAGTTCTCTTGACTTTGTTTTGGTCTCATAAAGTATATTTAACACTGATAAAAAAAGAAAAAAGAATAAAAAAAAAAGGCAGTAAAAGGAAAGAAAAACCTTTAGAAAAATAGTTCTATTATGTAATTTTTTTTTATAGATATGTAATTTTTTTTGATGAATTATAGACACAGAATTAAATTTATGACATTTGTTTTATTATAATGATTGTTTTTTATTATTAGGTTAAGATACCAATTAATTTTTTGTGTAAACGGGATTTGAATTGCAAATATTTCTTTTTAATGATTATAAATTTTACCAATTGAACTAATTGGAACTCGTTAATTTAAAAAATTAAAAATATTAAAAGTATTTTCCTTCTGATGGTTAATAGAATACAAAAGTGTACATAATTTAGCGATATTCACATATCTCATTTTGAACTAATTATAAAATTTATCAATTGGTTGGGATAACTGAATTCTGTAAATTAATCAGGTTAAAAATAATTAAAAGTATTTTTTTTCTCCTAATGGAGAACAAGATGCAAAAGATTATATAATTTTTTTTCTTAGCACGTCTATAGGCACAAGTGTGGTCAATGTGTGGCCGTGTATGATTATTCATTTTATTAGTTGGACTTATTGAATTCTGTAAATTTAGAAAGTAGAAAATATTAAAATTATTTTCCTCATGATGAATAATAGAATACAAAAGTATACATAATTTAGGGGCGATTATAACATTTATTAGTTGAGATGACTAAAATGCGTAAATTAATTAAGCTAAAAATAATTATAAGTATTTTTCTCTTAATGGGGAGTAAGAAGTTTGTATAATTTGTTATCCGCATGTCTACAGGCACAAGTGTGGGTAATGTGTGGTCAGGAGTGTCACCTGGGCCGAACAGGTAGTCTCGTGTAAAATCATGGGGCTAAAATGGTTTTAGAGGCCTGCTTTGCGTCAATCTTGATTAGGATTTAGGAAGGACTTATTATTTACCATTTCAGTTAAAAGTTGATATTCTAAACATAAATGCTTTCTAGTGATTTTAATAATAGACAACTTTCTAGTGTTTCAAATATACAGACATTGAAAAATCGATTTTTTTTTTGTAATTATAATTATTGAATTTTACTAGAAGGAAAAAAAAAACTAAATGTCTTTAATTATTTGGTTAATCCCATCATTTTGTTTTTCCTTAAAATAACAAAAATCATTTCATTTTTCAGTTGTTAACAACCCGCTAGTTTAGTTTTGTAGTTTATTTATTATTCTAGAAAAATCCTTAATTAAAAACAACTAAAAGAAGGCGTATTAAAGTAGTAATTTGCAGTTAAATAGGAGTGAATACCAATGTAGTAATATGAAACTTGAAGTCTTCAACCATAAAAAGAAGATTTCTACTTTCTATTTTGTTGAAGACAAAAAAAGATAACCATTCCTTTTTTTCTTTTTTGAGAGAAAAAAAAAAAAAAACCATTCCTTTTCAGTTAAGATAGATAGATAGATAAAATAGCAGATAAAAATACTACTACAAGATATTTCTGTTTTTGGTGACCTCAAATCCAAGTACAAAATACACCAACCCAACCCAACCCAACCCCTTTCCTTTCCTGAGCAGAACGTAACTTAACTTAACTTTACCACTAACAATAAAATTTATTCACACATAAATAAAAAATAATAAATAAAAACACGAGAGTCGTCCAGTCTCTTCATTACTAACAAAACAAAACAACACGCTCTCTTATTCTCTTTGTGGTTTGTTCTTGGTTAGAGAGAGAGGGCGATGAGGAACTTGGATACGGGTACGGATCTGTTTGACCCGAGAACGGGGATGGAATCGGAGTTCACCAGAGGTGGTGTATCGGCTTCTACAGATGCTGATTTCGCCTTCGCTTTCAACGATAGTAACTTCTCGGACCGGCAGCTCCGGATCGAGATTATGGGCGACCCGCTCGAGAACCGGTCCGATAACGACGGTTGTACAAGTATCTGTAACAGTATCGCCGATTGGGCTCGCCATCGGAAGCGGAGGCGTGAGGATATCAAGAAAGATACTGGTAACAGTTTTTTTTTTTTTTTCTTTTCTCGAGTTTTTCTGTTTGGTTGCCAAGAAAGTTTTGAGAAAATTAGGGAAAAACTGTATTTCAGAGTTTAGACTAAAGTTCAAGTTAGTTCTATGAGTATTTGTTTGTATGCTTAAAAGATTCTTTGATTAGCTAGGTATCGGTCTGGGTGTGGAGAAGTTCTGTTTGGTTTTGTGCGAAAGTTTGTTGTTATAAAGCTAAAAGATTCTAATCCGATTTTCATGGGCCCTGTTTGGTTTCTGAGAAATTTTGTAGTTGCTAACTTAATGGGAAAATCTAGTAACAAGTTTTTTTTTTTTAATTTTTTTTTTAAAAAGGATAAAGGTGCAAGTTCTTGTTTTAAAGCTTATATGATGTTATAAAAGTAAAATCTTCATTTGATTGAGTAGTTCTCGTGGTGTGGGAGAAAGTTGAGCATTAGAAAAAAATCTTAGATATCAAGTTGGTCAGTCAGTCCATGGGTCAATGTTGTTTTGGTTCTTAGAAACGAAGAACGTGTTTTGGTGGAGATGAAAAAAAAGCTCAACTCAGGTGGTTAATGTAGTCTTATAATGCTAAAGATAATAAGAAATTGAACAGAAATTTAATGTTTTTATTTTTACTATCACTTTCAATACAACCCATATGGACCGTCTCTGGTTGAGATTAATATTTGAGGAGTAGACGGTTGAGAGTAACTCATCAAGTTTCTGTCTGGTTTCCGATAAGATATTTTATAGTTTTATGCTTGGTGTTTTTGGGAGGAAATCAGGAAATTAGAATTTGGATTGGGTTAAACTTTCCTTTAGTTTTATGAGTCTGTTTGTTTGCTTAAAAGGTTGTTTGATTACCTAGGTGTTTATCTACTTGATGAGAAGTTCTGTTTGGTTTGTGAGGAAGTTGGGGAAAATAAATGAAAATGAAGTCTTAGATATTGTTACGAAGCTAAGAGATTTTAATTCAATTCTCCAAGGTTCTGTGTAGTTCATGGTAAATGGAGGGAAAAAATGAACTCTTAGTTATTGGCAGTCATGAAGCTTAAGTTTTTCTTTTTTATTTTCTTGTAATATATGTACTTTATGAGAAAATCAAGGAAAAGGTAAAGAAAAAAAAAAAAGAGAGCATAAAATATTGTTTTAAAGCTTTGATGAGGTTATAAAATAAAATTTTCATTTGATTGACTAGGTCTCTTGGTGTGGGATAAAGTTGAGCATAAGAAAAGATGTTTAGATAGCGAGTCGGTTGGTCGGTCATTGTTGTGTTGTTTTTTGGAAATGAGGACCATGTTTAATTAGAGATGAAGAAAAACTCAACTCAACTGATAAGAAATCAAAGAAAAATTAATGCTTTTCTTTCCCCGTCACTTTCAATACAACCATGTGGGCTATTTTTTGTTGAAATTAATATTTGAGGAGTAGATGGATAACAGTGACTCAACCTAGACTTAATCCCAACTGTTAGGGTTTTTTGATTTCAACTCTTTTGTTTCTTAGGGAATTGCAGTAATGAGGGGTCAAAAAGGTACAAGATAATTGTTTCGCTATATCTTTTGTTGTAGGATTCCTGTGAAGATGAGAAAGTTGGCTTTTTGAGCCATATGATTGCGCTGGAAATACTTGAGAGTTTGACTTCTCATTATCTAGGAACCGTGGTTATGTTCTTTTGGTGTCATTCAGTTTCTCTGCAACTAAAAAGTTCCATTGCTGTATATTTGTTTTAGTGACATATACATTTAATTTTATAGTGCTGGAACTTATCAAAAGAAATATTTTAAATGTATTTATGATTAAAGTTCATTATATGTATAAAAACTATACTTAGAATGCGGCGCTTTGTTTCCCTTGTCTGTGCACCTTTTTGACGTTGCATGCCTTGAGCAACACAAGGACTTGGCACCTTAAAGTTGCCTTTTGCCTTTGACTACATTGGTAGTAATTGATGCTTCTTAACAGTTTTCTGTCATTGGTAGTCTGGAATCCTGAATTTTGATTGGTGGGTCTGTCTATTAGCATGCATGCTTGTACTTTTTGTTTATTTCATTGTGATTGGCGTCTATGTTTATGTTTGTGATGTGATGTCTAGCCCTATTCATGTAAATTAATATTTAACATTTTTTTTGCAGTTGTGGATCTCACTTCGTGTGCTGAGGAGCAAATTTTGAACGGTAACCAGCCTGATATGGACGATTGTGTGGGCTGTGAAAATCCTGATGAGGAAGCAGTTGCAATGATTGAAGAATCACCTTCAGGTATGAAACAATTTTATATGGTCCTTCATCTTTATCTTGTGTTTTTTTAAATTTAAAATATATTTTATCTGAATTCACTAAAACATTTTGCTTGATCTTAGTCCTTCGAATTTAGGCCAATGAGTTGAATGTCAGCTCGCACCTCCTCCCCTTATAAGTTCTAGGTTGAGAGGGAAGTAGTGGGTTTAAGACCCATAAGGTGCACACGTAACTTACCACTACAAAAGAGTGTAGTAGTTTTCTAATAAAAAAAAGTAACTTACCACTAAAAAACAGTGTGACCTATCTAATTAGAACTTCAGCAACTCATCAAATTTAATATCATCTGAACATTAACTAGAAGGAAGAGGCAAAGAGGACTGACATGTATAAAATGTTGTTCTTCTTGCAGCTATAGAATATTGTTCTTCCACTAAGTTCATTTTTTTAAGACCCATAAGGTGCACACGTAACTTACCACTAAAAAAGAGTGTAGTAGTTTTCTAATAAAAAAAAGTAACTTACCACTAAAAAACAGTGTTGACCTATCTAATTAGAACTTCAGCAACTCATCAAATTTAATATCATCTGAACATCAACTAGAAGGAAGAGGCAAAGAGGACTGACATGTATAAAATGTTGTTCTTCTTGCAGCTATAGAATATTGTTCTTCCACTAAGTTCATTTTTTTAACGCTTTTGTGGTGGTGTATGTTTTTAATCTGGCTTCTTATTTTTGTAGGTGATGAAGCTGCAAATAGCAATGATTCAAACTGGAGCATGGATTGTTCTACAGTTGTGAGAGTTAAAACATTGCATATCAGCTCTCCTATTTTGGCAGCCAAAAGTCCATTCTTCTATAAGGTAAAGTTATATTACTGTAAGGTGTTTTACATATGTTTACCTGTGATAGTTGTTAGATGGTCTTTTAATTTCCTTCTTATTTATTGTAGCTATTCTCAAATGGGATGAGGGAGTCAGAGCAGCGACATGTAACCCTACGCATCAATGCCTCTGGTATATAAAAAAAAAAAAAAAAAAAATATCATAAGCTTCCCCTTTTTTATTATTATCCTTTACCTTTGTGAAAACTATTAACTTATTGTTGTGCCTGTCAAAGTCAAATTACAATCATGCTTCTTTTCCCGTTGCACAGAGGAAGCTGCTCTCATGGAGCTCCTGAATTTTATGTACAGTAATACTGTGTCTGTTACTACTGCTCCTGCTTTGCTGGATGTTCTGATGGCTGCTGACAAGTTTGAGGTTGCTTCATGCATGAGGTACTGTAGCCGACTGTTGCGCACTATGCCCATGACGCCTGAGTCTGCTTTGCTCTATCTGGAGCTTCCTTCAAGTGTCTTAATGGCTGATGCTGTCCAGCCATTGACTGATGCAGCAAAGCAGTACCTTGCTAGTCGCTATAAGGACATCACTAAGTAAGTTCCAATTTACTTGCACTATATGACTGGATCTTCATTACTTTTCCATGTCTTCTCTTTCTTATATTGCCCTTCTTTTTTGTTTTGTGGGGGGGGGGGGGGGGGGTGTTGGTTGATATGAACAATTAAAACTGGATCATACTTTACCCTTGCATATATATGCCTTTTGTGCTTAGCTATTTTCTTTGGTGTTGGTGTAAGATTTGTATTTTTTTCGTCTTACTTCAGAATATGATATTGCTGTCATGTTAGTAAATTTGTATTTTTTTTTTTTTCTTACTTCAGAATATGATACTGCTGTCACGTTAGTCGTTTTCTTCTTCACCTTTATCATTGAATATTGAATTATTTCAATTATGATTATGGTGAATGAGTTTTATCAAATGAAGAGTAATGTTAGTAAGACCTATTAAAGAAGTTCCAAACATCCTTATCATCTGTTTTTCTTTTATTAACCCATCATGCAATTTCACTCTTATTTTCTTGTTAGTCAGTTAGTGTCATTACACTTCAACTTTCCATGAACAAAATTCCAAGATTTGTTGTTCGTGGCTATCCCATGAAGGCATAAACTTCTCCAAGCATTTTATACATCGACCTAGCAATTTCTTTACACCTATATTTTTGTGCTTGCTAAAACAGGCATGAACAATGTGTTAATGGCATCATGATTAAATGAGCACAATTGTTGTCAAAACCGATTTTTTGTTATTTCTTTATGAATTACAGCTATTGTTCTTGTCATTGTTTTCTTAATTATTGTTTTAAATAAAATGCGATTTGCCTTCTGGGAGGCAACTCATGTTTGGGTTTTGGCACTTTTACCAGGTTCCAAGAAGAGGTGATGGCCTTGCCTCTTGCTGGAGTAGAGGCAATATTGGCCAGTGACGATCTCCAGGTGCCATCTGAGGATGCTGTATATGATTTTGTGTTGAAATGGGCTAGGGCTCAGTACTCAAAACTGGAGGAGCGGCGGGAAGTCCTAGGCGCACGCCTTGCACGCTTCATTCGCTTCCCTTACATGACCTGCCGGAAGCTTAAGAAGGTCTTAACCTGTAATGACTTTGATCATGAGATTGCATCCAAACTTGTGCTTGAGGCCCTTTTTTTCAAGGCTGAGGCCCCACACCGGCAACGCGTTTTAGCTGCAGAGGAGTCTGCCACCTTGAATCGTCGCTTTGTGGAGCGGGCCTACAAATATCGCCCTGTTAAGGTGGTAGAATTTGAACTTCCCCGGCAGCAGTGTGTGGTGTACCTGGACCTAAAGCGAGAGGAGTGTGCAAATTTATTCCCCTCTGGACGTGTGTATTCTCAGGCATTTCATTTGGGTGGCCAAGGATTCTTCCTGTCAGCACATTGCAATATGGACCAGCAGAGCTCATTCCACTGTTTTGGGCTGTTTTTGGGGATGCAGGAGAAGGGATCAGTGACTTTTGCAGTGGACTATGAATTTGCAGCAAGATCGAAGCCAACTGAGGAGTTTGTTAGCAAATACAAAGGCAACTACACATTCACTGGAGGCAAGGCAGTTGGCTACCGAAACTTATTTGCTATACCATGGACTTCCTTCATGGCTGACGATAGTCTTTACTTCATAAACGGTGTCCTTCATCTCAGAGCTGAGCTTACCATCAGGCACTGACTCCTCTTTCATTCCATTTTTCCAGAGCATTGCTAATTTGCTGCTCTAGTTGGTGGCTCTAACCTTTGTTTTGTTTCTCCCTCGCCCTTTTTCTCTTAACTTCAAAGGGACAAAACTTGTAATATCCAGGCACAATGCACTAGATACTTTGGTTAGCTCTGAGGTTGAATGATGATTAGTAATATTCCTTTTGTTCTGGACCTACTAGTGCTCAGAAGGGGAAAAAATGTAAATGGGTTTGAGTAGGTAGCAGTATCAATGTTTCTTTCAATGTAGAACTGTTTGAGATAATGTGATAGTTTCACCTCAATTTATGTCTTCTATCAAGATTGAAGAGCAAGCAATAGTGTATGTCTGTCGATTTTTGAGGTACCAGAATCAATGCAAGTGAGGAGGAGTTCAGAAATAGGATAAGGATCTTTCTTATCGATAGAGAAATATTAAATGAAAGGAAAGAATATTTGATAAAAGTATAGTGGGAGGGCAAAGAGTTGTGCTTGCAAGTTGCAACTTCTCTTTATTCATTAGATTAGAGGGAATAAATTTTTTGAGATTTCATGACGTAAATTTGGAAATCAATTGTCAATCTCTGGGAGAGTTGGAAATAGGAATCCAAATTCTCGTATACATCAGGGAAAAGCAAAATAGGATAAAACTCAACGTTAGCTTCTGGAAGTTTTTTATTTTTTATTTTTTTGGATATGATAATCTTTGTTAGAAATTAGGAATACAAATTTCACATAAGCAATATTAGTCTATACTCTAATAGATCACAACTTTTTTTAATCTTATAATTTCCTTCAATTTTAAAGAAATACATGATGTTACAATCAATTTCTTTAAAAAAAGAAAAAAGAAATAATAATCAATTTTAAAAGTTAGAAACACCTAAGCAAGATATGAATTTGTGTGTCTCTAAAACGAGTTTGATCACTGATGATAGGTGCTGATACACCCAGCAATCAATATACTGACGCAGTGCTCAAAAACTTTTGACAAGTCAAGGAAAGACCATTTTTCATTTTTGTACAACAAAAATCTACTAGCGTTCTTGATTGTTTGGCAACCTTTTTGGACCCTACACCTGTACATCATCGCCAATAGCACGTAACCTTCCAGCAAAGTCTAGGAAAATTTAAAAAAATAATAAAAAGAAGAGGAAAACTTCGTTTTAAATTCTCTCACTTTTGAATCTAACCATCCAAGTTGGCTCTGGGTTAAAAACTGATATATAATCTCTTATTTTAATAAATAAGTCCTGTCTTTTTACCCAAAAAAAATAAAAGAATCACTTATGTTTATATATTATAAATGTAATACATAAACTTTAAAATCTAAAAAAAAAAAAAACCAAATTCTATATTTTCAAGAATAATAAATTAAATCTTTTAGATTCTACAAAATTTAAAATCAAACTATAAACCTATATTAAACTCTAAAATCAACCCTTTTTAAATGGAGAGAGAGAGAGAGAGAGAGAATTTGTAACTTTTTTGAAAGTCATAGGCTATTTATTTAGTAAAAGCCAAAGTTAAAAAAAAAATCAAATTAAAATCTAAATTGAAATGATTTAAAAAAATTTAAAAATACTCTTAATCTAATTAGATAATACTTTTTTTTTTATTTTAAAATTGAGTTAAAATTTTATGAAAAATATTGAAATTCATGACTTGTGATTTTAAAATTTCAGAATTGAATTAATTAAAAATTTCAGAATTGATTTTAAAATTTTATTTCTTAGGTTATAATTGATTATTGTGATTTTTATTAATAAAAAAAAACCGTAGTCGTAGTCGTAGTCGTAGTAGAAGACAGGCAGGCAGAGACGCTAAGAAAGAAAGGGTAAAAGCGGCAGTCGAGAAAAGCAAGCATCCATCCTCAAAAGTAACACAACGCAACACAAGTAGTGAAATTAAATTAGCTTAATTCCAACGCAAGAAGAAGAAGAAGAAGAAGAAGAAGAGGTATGCCGAAGAACAAGGGAAAGGGAGGAAAGAACAGGAAGAGAGGAAAGAACGAGGCAGATGACGAGAAACGCGAACTGGTGTTCAAGGAAGACGGACAAGAATACGCCCAAGTGCTCCGCATGTTAGGTAACGGTCGATGTGAGGCCATGTGCATCGACGGTTCCAAGCGCCTCTGTCACATCCGAGGAAAGATGCACAAAAAGGTTTGGATCGCTGCTGGGGACATCATCCTCGTTGGTCTCAGGGATTACCAGGACGACAAGGCTGATGTTATCCTCAAGTACATGCCTGATGAGGCTCGCCTCTTGAAAGCCTACGGTGAATTGCCTGAGACCACTCGCCTCAACGAGGGTATTGCTGGTGGCTTGGATGAGGAAGATGAAGCTGCTGGCGATGATTATATTGAGTTTGAGGATGAAGATATTGACAAGATCTGAGATTTCATTTCTTTTTTTTTTTTAATTATCTGCCTTTTCATCATTTCTGCTGCTGCTGCTTCTTCTTCTTCTTCTTCTGTTGTATGATCATATCATCATCATCATCCTCATCCTCATATGTTGTATCCTTTTCATTTGTCATGTTATAGACCCTAATAATAATAAGGAGCCTGTACTGTTTGGTTCTATTTTTTAATTACTTGTTTTAATTTTATGAAAGAAATCGTTTCGATTAATTGTTTGTTTGTTGATTATTCGATAATTGGGGGAAGTGCCAGTTGAGCTGAGCTACAAGGCTCTTGCCTGTTGTTTTCGTTTTGATAGTCAATGAAGCTCGTGCTTGTTGAGTTGAGCTACAACGCTTTTGGCTGTTGTTTTGATTTCTGATAATACCCAAATTGCAATTGCTAATTGGTTGTTAGTAGTGGCATTCAATGAAACTCATTTATTCAGTTATTTTCTCTTGCAATTTAGCCATAATTAGTGGACTTTGAATGGCTCAAGTCTTAGCAACTAACTGATAACTTGTTTGTGTTATTATTAACTATTTGTAGTAGCCCTTCCTGGTTGGTTTACAATTACAGGTGAGTATGTTTTTTTTATAAATGTTTCTGCCATTGGAGTCAAATGTATATCACATTTTGTTCTTCTTATCTTATTGCGCATCATGTTATCAGCCACTGCCATTGACTAAACTTGCAGGATTTTTACATTTTGATTCTGTGATCTCTTCTCTTGAGTATTGTTTATTTCACTCCTTCTTAAGCAACATGCCTCAGAGTTTGCTTTTAGATTTTAGTATTACGATTTTCCAAATAAATTTAGAATTCCAAGCCACTCTCTTTGAGATATGGTCATATAGAGCTTAGAAGTTAGAATAAGTTACTTGTTCATTAGGATGGCATCTATGCTGTTGGAAGTACTATGTATGTTTTCTACTTGTAGAAGAATTTAGCCTTCGTCACTCTAAAGTGGGTGGTTCTCTTTTGGTTTTCTCCAAGTATTTTCTGCTCTTAAAGATGGAAAAGCAAAAAAATCTGACTTCAAACTATACCCTATGGAATATCCATTCCCATGCACCAGTTCAATATAAAAGACAGACTTCATTTCATCTATCACTACCGAAAAATTAGAAAGGTTTTTGTGGACTGTCGTCATAGCACTTCCTAGGAGAAACATGTTGATTAAAGTTGGAAGAATGTTGACTACTTTCTGATAAGAACTAACAAGAATTTTGAGTATAAGATTATAAAGCAAAGCAGTGGTGGTTTTTTCCAGAGAGAGATGAGCTGAATCAGAGTCTGTTTAGGTTGGTGCCCTTCGATTCTTTGAATAATAGGTCTGGTAGAGGAATTCCATGAATTCTTGGCAGTTTCTACTCTTAAGGGAATGATGGAACCTGTGGTTAAATAGAGGTCTGTAGCACATATGCTGCTTGTTTTGCTTTGTTTTTTGTGTTGTGGAACTGAATGTATAAAAATTGTTTTAAAGAATTATGAGAGAATTAATAATGGTGTAATTGGGTAGAGGAGATTTGTAAGCAGAATTTGGATACCGGACATAATTTAAATTCGTATAAAATAAAATTCCTTGTTTGGGTGAACCATGAAAGGAAATTTCAAAACTCATGGGGCAGTTTTAGACAGAATTTGAGACAGGTAAGTTCCACATAAAAATTCCTGGTTTCTCCCTCTTTCTTCTGTCAAAGTTCAAACCCTCAACCAAATTAATTTTTGTCCCCTTCTCCATTTCATTCACCTCCACCTCTCTCAAACTTTATCTAAAATTTCCTCATCCCTGCCCCAATTTAAAATCCATTACAAAACCCATTTCTACTAATCTGCCCTTGTCAGATTCTATGGCTTTCCCACCTTGTCCTCTTCTGCAACACAACCATCATAAGCACAGCTTGACTTTGGTTTCAGCTGGTGGAGGTGGAGGTGTAGTCCAAAATTTTCCTTATTCAAGTTGGGTTGCCAGCAGTTCATCGGAGAAAGTTCATGGGTTCTAGATTGGATGCTAAGTTGAGGAAGCTAAGGCTGAGTCTGAAGCAAGAATTAGTGACTCATATATATATATATTAATTTTGCATTGTTTGTCTAATGAGAAATTGTTTGACAATTAATTCATTGCGACGTCACACCTGAGGTTTGCTATTTAGATCTCAACCATTTTTTGCTGGGATGTTACCCCATTCTTGTGATAGATCGTAAGCTTTTTCAAGAAATTCTTGGACCTAGCTTAGTTTGATGTCTCCACTATTTGGGTTGAAGAGTATGTATATATTTTCAACAAGTAATCTTTGACTTTGGGTGGGTGCAGACATGGATGTTTGGGACCTTTGGGTATATATTTGGACGCTGATTGATTTTGGATCATAGTTCGTCTTCCCAGATAAGATATGATAGTAGATGGGATAAGTATTTTTCATTTCTCAGTTTTCAGTGATAGATATTAAAATTTATTTGTATATGTATTGACAAAGAAACAAGATTCAATTATATAATGAGGCAACATCACATTCAGTAGCATCCTTCCTGATCGCATGCAGAAACTGATCAGGTAAAGACAGTAGTCACAGTACATCAACAAAACCATTCTAGTTATTAACCAAACCCTGGTTTGCTAAAACATGGGCAGCTTCATCAGCCTCTCTTCTTGCCCATTTGAATTTTACTTGGTCCATCTCTTTTGCCATTTCCAGAACATCCACTAGCACAATTCTCAGTTCCCATGGCTCTACATGACCCTGGTTGTGGCTTTGCAGAGCGCATCAAAGCATATCTTTGAGTCGCTCCCCTTTTAGCTTTCTTAACTTCATCAATTGAGCCATTGACACTGCCCATCTTGTGGTCTTTGCCTCAGCTAAATTTACTGAGGTTTTGACTTCCAGTTTAGTGCCAGCAGCAACTACATATCCCCCGCAATCTCTTCTTACTACAGCATCACAATTAATTGTGAAAGAGCCAAGGGAGGTGCTTGCCACTGAGTTATTTACCCGTCTTCTGTTGATCTGAAATTGCAATATGCTCCTGAAATTTCTTGTCTATCACAGCTAGCATGACATTGATCTTGACTTCAGCCTGCTGAAACATTACTTTGTTACTGATGCTCCAAATTTGTTCCCAAATAATTGCTTTCATGGTCTGGAACTGAACTGCAGGGATCTCATTAGGAATCAGAGCAGTAGATGGCTCGACAACCCCATGCACTAGTTGCAAAATTGACACAGTAGGCCAGTAGCCGATTTATAAGCTCCATCTTCCCCCAAACCACAAAGCTTTCACCATTACGCATTCTTATTCAAACTAGATTCCTCCCCACATTTGCATAAAGGGCATTTGGCATTAAGTTCTTGTCCCAACTCTTGTAACCTACATTTAGTAGGCAGAATGTTTTGAGCTATTCTCTATAGTAGCGTTTTGTTACCTTTCATGTATTTTCAAACTCCATAGCTTTCTCCACACTGATCTTTCTGTACTGCACAACACACCTTGTTGCAAAAAAAATGCTGGAACTCTTTATGAACTTCCTTTGAGCATTTGCTATCCACAGCAATTTATCTGGTTTGTTTTTCATTAAGAGGGGAACCTTCCTAATGGCACAGATTGATGCATCATTAAATAGTTTCTTGAAACTTCACTGAGTCCCACTCTCCTTTCATGGAATCAATTAGTTGACTTTGATTGACAACTAAGGGCTGTTGAGCCACTGATTTGTATGGCACCTAGGTCAAGGTGTCTTCCCAACTTTTGAACTTTTGCCCATTGCCAATCACATAGCCCACTTCTTTATTTAGAACTTGGATTTTACTAACGTTTGCCCTGAGGGCACACAATAGTATACCATTTTTGGAAAAAAGTTTTATCAGGAATTCCCGATAAAATTTTTCTAAAAACAAATTTGTTAATGTATGCCCTAAGGGCATATATTAACCGGACCATTAGAACTGAATTAAATTTTTTAATTTCCCGAAAGATAGAGGGATTTCTTTGTCTATGTAATATTTAATCCATATAATGAAATTAGTATTTGATGGGACTTTAAATGATGGGATCCCATTATTTTATAATTTCTATGTAAAAATCAAACTTCCCATCCAAACAGAACATGATAGCATTGAACAAAGTGGAAATATTTAACATTTTCTAACTATCTGGTGCATGTGCATTCACTAGTTAATGACTAGTTAATTTACTATCTAATACATGACTTATGGGTCACAAAATATTAAATTAACTTTAAAGGAGAAAGGCCCATCACAATAGCTTGCAATTGGGGCCTCTACATGTCATTGATGCATTGCAACCCATCCAAGTCAATTGGGCTTTTTTTTTTTTTCTTTTTAATTTCCTTTTTGTGTTTGCAAAGTTAATTCGGCTTTGGAATTTTAAAGTGCTTGCAACCCATCCAAGTCAGTGGGGCTTTTTTTCTTTTTAATTTCTTTTTTTATTTGCAAAGTCAATTTGGCTTTGGAATTTTAAAGTGCCATGCTACTTCTAAGTAGGATTTAAATACATATTCCAACTTCATGGGTAGTAGGTACACTTTAAATAAATTTTAGCATAAATTACTTTCTAAATCCTATATTTTAAGGTGATTTCAAATTAAATATTACTATATAATTAACAATTTCAAATTATTCTGTAAAGTTTACAACTATTAGAAATTAAAAAATATAGTTTCACTAATTTCAAAAAAAAATTATCTACCTTAAAATCATATAAAATTAAACTCTAAATTCTAAAATTTTAAGGCTAGATTCAAAGGCTAAAATTTTCAGTTTGATTTAGGGATTTAATTTGATACAATTTTGAAAATACGAAGTTCAATTCGAAACTTACTGAACTATAGAATTTAATTTATAACAATCTTAAAATTTATCTTCTAATTTTAAATTTTGAAAACTTTATATTTTTTACTTTTAAACCCTCTATTAAATTATAGAGTTTAGACTTTAAATATAAATTACCTTCAATTTTTAAGCATCCTTCATATTTGCATCAATTTTTTAATCGTATATATATTTATTTTTAAAAATATCGAAAGTTTGTGCCAATCGTGCGCCACTACACTTAGATTATTGATTATTCAAACCTACAAAAAGTGTGGCACCTGCCAGCTAATTATCTGTGACTGGAATGATATGCAAACTAGAAGTCTAAAATGACTACACCACAAGCTATTTCATTACATTTCAATCCATTACAGTATAAACAAAGTTTAGCTATAAACCAATTTGGAACTACCTCTTCTAACCTACTACTCGGTGAATTATTATAAGATTATTTATGTGTATTATTTAAACAATTCACATTACTCATTAAAGAAGTCATGTAACTAAATTACACATGGACACATAGTGGGTTGAAGGAATATTACTCCAATTGGTTTGAAGCTTAACTTTTTCCTAACCACATTGTTCAAGCAGTTTGCAATATTGGATTGAATCAAAATAAATCATGATGGATTTGAACATGTAAAATGGGCAAAAAAAGACATTAGTTATCAGAAACCATACATATGCTTTGACCATCAAAAGCCACCCAAACAAACAGGTTATAATTGCCAGAACATGTAGTCCTAAATTCAGCAAGATTATTGCACCAGTCAATTGGTGCTTGGTCTCCCACCTGAACCCAAAAATACAGATCCATGACTTCCAGTTGCCGCTTGTGAAACAGTTGAAGTTCTTCAGGCTTAAAAACATAGCTCCATCTGCAGCACAAGGGATAGTATAAGAAATTTTATCAAATGAATTACAATTATGAGACGGGAATAAAACATCAGCAAGTGCCCTGGCACCCCCCCCCCTTCCCCCCCTAAAAAATAATAAATATTCAATCTTGGTCTAGTACCATTGTCATAGCATCATCACATCGGGAGGCAGGTACGCACGCGAAGAGGGTGGGATTAGAAAGAACACAAAGGCTAAAGCAGATGCATCACAGACACAGATCATATGTGTATTAAGCAACAAAAGTAGCAATCTAGCATCTCCTTTGGTGCTTCTCAAAGATTTTACTTACCCTTAAAGAGTCCAAAAAGATTTTACACAATCACAATCAAAAAACTGAAAAGTACTTTAAAAAAAATAAATAAAATAAAGAGACTCAAAGATTTTACTTACCCTTAAGAGTCCAAAAAGATTTAACACAATCACAATTGAAAAACTGAAAAGTACTTAAAAATAAATAAATAAAATAAAGAGAGAGAGAGAGCGAGAGAGAGAAGATCAATTTGTTTCAAGCAAAACAGTAAGTTTTATTGTAAAATTTCAAAGAAAACTAGCATGATCCCTAGTTTCAATAGTTCTGCTAAATTCAACTAAGCTTAATACCTAGTTTCAATGCTTTAGTAATTAAAATCTATAAATATTAGCACTGTCCTATCCCTCTTTAGCTCAATAACAACTCAAATTGCAAGCCAATGCACAATGGAGAAGCAAGTGATCAACCAATTTCACATCCCAATGGCACATGTAACAACACATTACAAAGAAAACTACGCTTTATTTACTTTCTTAAAATCTAAATTGACCATAACAAGTTCTAGTCAAAAAGCAATTATCACAAAACAATACCAAAACGACTAGAACTATCCCCCCCCCCCCCCCCCCCCCCCCAAAAAAAAAAAAGAAAAGAAAAAAGAGAAAGAAGTTAAATTCATTTCAGACAGTATAATCTGTTAGCTTTCCAAAGCACAACTAGGTTTTAAAAATATTTAAACTATAGCTTTACGTGGTTTCTAAGATAATAATATAGGAAGAAAGAAAACTGCTACAAATGTACAAAATCCAATGCTCAATTTTGTGCAATACAACTATTTCTTAGTTTAATTTAACTATTCTTCCAATTTTACTTTCATTCTGTTCCCTCAGCTCCCTGCCCCTGCCGCTCGCCCCCCCCCCCCCCACATCCCCCCTCCCCTGCCCCAAAAAAAAAAAAACAAACTCAAATGTTTAGCAACTAACATCTAAGACTTTCTCATCAATAAAACAAATCAATTATGAACATAACAAACCAATATCTTAAAGCACAAAAAAAGGGAATGCTATAAGTGAATATTTTTTATTAAAAAATAAATTAGTTTCCTCCAAAATTTTGAGAGCCCAAATTGTATAAAAAAAAAAAAAAACATATGCTATAAAAATTTTTCAAAAATTTGGCCCCACCCAAGCACCAGCGTGCCACTGATTACAAATCAAAGACCATTTCACAACATCGTGGGCAGCAAAGTTACCTTCCCTAGCAGCCTAGCTACATAAAAGGCTGACCAAAAATAGTCCATGTGGCCTATGAACAATCAAAGTAGTCCATCTACCACCACCACCACCACCCCCCCCCCCCCCCCCCCGTAAAAAAAATAAAACAAATGTAGCAGCAATCACATTTCACCAAAACATATTGCCTTCCTCTGCAAACCTCCATAAACACTTAACCAATATGGCTTGGTTAAAAGTGCTTAGTTTCCTCCAACCCTCCATATTTTATTAGGGAGAAAACCCTATTCCAATCCACCAAATGTTATTTAAATTAGCCATCCCCTCACCCCTTTGCACGTACCCTCATATAATTTTTTTTTTTTTTTTTTTTGTAGAAAGAGAGAGGGGGGGGGGGGGGTATGTGGTGTGTAAAATGTAAATTTATCAAGCAATATGTTATGCCCAAGAAGTAATTTCACATGAATTTTCAATATGTTAAAAGATAAGTATCCAATACCCATACATACAATAGAATCACAATTACATGGGATTAGACAACTGACCAAAGGACCATCTCAGTTTAAAAGCCTTACTAAAAGTATTAGAGAACTAAACCACGAGAGAGAGAGAGAGATAGAGAGAGAGAAGAACCAAAAGCCTTCATTTCACAGCATGGCAGGCAATTCCATTCCCCCAACCCCTCCTTCCCTTCCAAAAAAAAAAATTACCCATTATGTTTCTGTCCTTAGTGAAAATGATCCCCAGCTGGCTAATTCATTGGATATTTACATAAAATATATTGCATTACAGTCAGATAACAACTGACATGCTTCATTGTTGTTGTAGACTATGGTTCTACATGGAAGCGTTCTTTTGAAATATAAGTTAAGGTAAAAAGGAACTTCAACAAGCAGCATACCATACCCAAGAAGCAATTCCAGGTGAATTTTCATTCTATTAGGTAGTATTACAGTGTTTTAGCAATTTGGTAGCAACTGACTTGATCCATTATTGTAGAACTACAGTTCCAGTTGTGAGCTTCTCTTTGAATATAGATTAACTCAAGGCAGTGCTAATTTTCTCTTTTCTTTTTTTCCTGTGGTGGGGGGGGGGGCCTTCAACAAGCAAGATAGCATGCCCAAGAAGCAATTTCACATCAATTTTCATTTTTTAAAGAGCTTGAGTATTAAATAATTATACAGACAATAGAATCACAATTTAATGAATCACCAATGCACCATCTCAGTTGAACAGCCTCAATGAAAAAATTCAACAAATAGCTGACAAGAATTGTTTACAAACACACACACAATGAGTCTTGAAAAATATGAACCAAAAGCTTTTTATCTCACAGCATGTCACAAGAAACAAAGGCAGTTCTATTTAAAAAAAACCATGATTCTGTCCTCAATTTAAATGATCCCAGCTTATTACCTTTTTGCTTTACACATATCATATAAAAAATCTGCGGTACAATACAGTCAAATAACAACTGACATGCTCCGTTGTTGTGTAACTACGGCTCTAATTGTGAGCTCCTCTTTGAATATAGATTAACTCAAGGCAGTGTCAAATTTTATTTATTTATAGTTAAAACTTAAAATAACTTTAACAAGAAACATATCATGCCCAAGAAGCAATTTGACATGAAATTCATTCTGTTGAGTGCCTGGGTACACACAATTAAAGGATATTCTTAGTTGGGCAATTACATGAAGCTTTTTGGTTCTCAAATAATTAAAGAAAAATTCTTAGTTGAACAGCCTCACTGAAGACAACTAATCCAAAAGAATTGTTTACAAGGATACACACACTCACAGGCTGCGTGCCGGGGGGGGGGGGGGGGGGGGACAAATAAAATCTTTTATTTCACATGTTATAAGAAAATACTGGACAACAAATCCAAAAGAATTGTTTACAAGGATACACACACACACAGGCCACACCGGGGGGGGGGGGGTTGGGAGGGGGTGACAAATAAAATCTTTTATTTCACATGTTATAAGAAACAAGGGAAATTCTATTCAGAAATAATTAAAACAAGAACCACTGTGCTAATCACGTCATGATTCTGTCCTCGGTGAAAATTATTTCAAGCTGATCATTGATTTATTTGGATAACATAAAATATATTGCAGTATAGTCATATAACAATTCACATGCCCTATTTATGCATATCTACAGTTTGACTTTTGAGCTTCTCTTTGGAAATAATAGATTAACTCAAGGCAATGTTAATTTTCTTTTCCTTCCTTTCTTTTCTTTGTTGGGGGGAGGTGTGGGATGAAAGCTAAACTCTTGGGCTTGGAATTACAAACTTTCCAGTCTATATGAATGCTAAACCAACCTGGTGTTTAACATAACTTATGTTCTAATTCCATCCCTAAGTTGGGTAAACAAAGGGTCCTAAGCAAAGTATCAAAAACATGTTTCCATTGGAGGCAGCAATGGAGAGAAGCTTTGATACTTAGATGGGTAAACAAGGGGTCCTAATCAGAGTATCAAATCCTGTCTCCATTGAAGGCTGCAATGTATTTACTGTAACTTTTCTTATTCTATTTGGTTGCAAAATCCTGCAGACCTAACCACTTGGTAACATTGTTAACACTCAAAACAACTTTGAAATTGTACCAAATTTTATGAGTGGACTATAATATAAAACCCTAAAATTTCAGCTCAAACATTCCCAGCAAAACTTTCTTGAATTTTGGTTATTTCATTTGTGTATCAATGAAACCTTAAAATTCCCAGTAAAATTCACACATAACATTGAAAAACCCACCAATGCCATAAACTTAGATAAATAATAAAACATTAAAAACAAATAAAACCTGGGAATTGAGATCATCTCATCTTCTCCTTGCCACTGCTCTTCTTTGCGGCTTCCATGACCTTATCAATGTAGCCTTCAATCGGAGGAGTCAATGTGGCCATGAAGCGATTGGCAGGGAAGGGAGTAAGGTCGGGTACCAATGCAGCAGCTCTAAGGTCCTCCGGCAGCGCCTCAATGGCCTCTCTCTTCAACCTAAGAAGGGTAGACTCAGCGGCCTGCCTCGCGCGATGCCTCCTCATCAAAACCCGACTATACTCCTTGGCCAACCGCTTGCCATCCTCAGCAGTGAGCTGATATTTGGGAACCGAATCAGCATCCACAATCCCAAGCGAAATGAGGTCCAAGCCGGGTGTCCCCATGATCTCCTGAAACACTTCCTTATCCTTCTTGGAACCCTTCTTGCTGTTCTGCTTCTTCAGGATATCCAGCTCGCGCTGGCGCTCTTTGCTGATGAGTCCCAATTTCTCTCTCTGAGCTTCGCGTGCTCTTTCTCTGGGGTTTAAGTAGCGAATGGGAGTGGGAGCGTTGAGACATAGTTGCTCCAATCGGTCTTGTCTCTCGAACCCTTTTCCGGGTTTGGGTGATTCAGTAGCGACGGTGCCTTTTTTGGTGTTGGTTCTTGTTCGCTTCAAGACTTGGCCTGATTTCATTTTGTCCTTTCCCTTTGCGGTTTTGCTGACGCCGCATTTTTGGAGGAATTGGTGGCTCCATGATTCCACTGATGATGCTAGGGGGTTGGGTTTTAGGATTCGAAACACGATCATGATCAGGAGATGAGAGAGTAAGAAGGCAAGGAATTGTTTTGTTTTTGGTGGTAGTGAGTCTCTGATGAATGAGTCTTTAGAGAGTTTATTTGTAGGAAGAAGGGAAAAGGGTTTTAGGCCTGCCCCCCACCCCCACCAAATTCCTAAGTTAACCCCGCATCAATTTAAATAGGGGTAGTTAATGAAATTTACCCTGATGAGTTGTAAGATTATATACACACTTTTTTTCGTAAGTCGCACACGAATTCAATGTGGGTTATGAATCAAAAAAATCACCTTCATGTTATTCTTTGTGGGGGGAAAGAAAATGTGATTTTAGAATTAATTTGGGCATGTTTGGTTAGAAGATTTAAATGCAATCTTTTGTTTTGGAGACCATAAATGTATTGTTTGACTAATGTTTTCTAAATACATTATTTAGAAAATTATTTCCTCTTTCCCTGTTAAAAATGGGACTTTGAAAACAACTGAAAGTAATATTTACAAAATACAAAAAAAATGTTTTAATGGCATAGTGGTAAATAAATTGAAAATAATGAACTTCACAAATTTGCCCAAACAATTTTATTTCTTAAATTAACAAACTTATTTTTATCAAAAAAAAAAAAATCACACGTTTCAAATTCTCACTTATCATTATCCAAAAATAAAAAATAAAAAGAAAGAAAGAAAGAAGGGTACATTAGTACTATCCCTACAATTTTGAAACTTACCATTATCCAAATAATAATAATAATAATGAAGAGGACTTGTGCAAATGAATAATGAAGTTTCTGCCCCATAACTCTCATTCATGTCACTTTCTTCCTTTTTATATATATATGGTTTTGGTTGCTTTTTCTGAGTCAATGTGGATTCCAAATTACTTGCCTAAAAACAAGCATCTCTTTTTTGGAGATGCACAGCTTCCGTCCTCTCCTCTCCTGTGGGACTATGCCACCTGAAGTCCTCGTTGTCGTTGGCATGGTAAGTCCTAACCAAAACTCTCTCTCTCTCTCTCTCTCTCTCTCTCTCTCTCACTAACTAACCCAACTTACTAGGAAGAAGAAAAAGTATACTAAGAATATAAAATAGACAACAAAATAGGAAGATTCTAAAGAAACAAATCAAGAAGAAAACCCCTTGTTGTTTGGGTGCCAGTTTAAAATGGCTTCCCATACTCATAGAATACAACAACTACCGAACCCCTCCCAACTCCAAGACCCACATTTTCCATCTTAGGCTTATCTAACCCAACCCATTATCCTCTATTCCTAGGCAATTCCAAGAAGATCGCGACAAAACAAACAATAGTGATTTGAAGATTTCAAATTTGGAGCACATTTATTAATTTGTTGAGGTGATTTTGGTTCACCTTCTCAAACAAAGCCTCATAGCATTAAATTACTATTTGTTGGAGTTCAAGATCTATTTCTTAAAGAGGTTGTTATGTAATAGCTACAAGTCTTAATGGGATTGCCTTTTCAATGGCCATCCCCGTCCGCTATTCAAGAAAACCACATGAAAGACGGGAAAAGGCTTTCCGGGTTATGTTGATGGCCGACTTCTGCAAAAGATTGTACATCATATGGATGGTATTTTCGCTATCATTATCATCATTTGCTCGAGGATCAAATCACTATGACCTTAAGGCTCTAGATGCTTTTATTCATCGTCATGCAAATGACATTCTAGGACAGCCTCGTACAGGCTTTCTTTACAACATTCCTCTCCCTGCTAACTTCTCTGGCATGGAGGTTTCAGTTATTAGACTCAGAAGAGGGCAATTTTGGGCTAAAGGAGCTAATATTAGTTTCTTTCATATCCCATCAAGGATTTGGCCAATGCCTTACGTTGAAAGGCTAGCCATACTATATCAGAACTTTGGCAATTGGTCTTCTTATTACTATAATGTGCCTGGTTATAGGTTGGTTGCGCCCGTTGTCGGATTCCTGGCTTATGATTCTATGCATTCAGGAATGATAGGCATACATAAGCTCAAGTTCAACGGCCTGAAGGACCCCATTGCAGTTCAGTTTTCTCATCATGTGCTAGAAGGAAAAAATGTGACACCAAAATGTGTCAAATTTAGTGCTGATGGGTCGTTTAAATTGCAGAACATGAGTAAGTCTTATGTTTGTCATTCACTAGGTCCAGGTCATTTTTCGGTTGTTGTTCCGAATGAAGAAGAGAATAGATTGAAATTTTGGGTGCTGGGAATAGGGCTGGGATGTGTTGGATTGGTTTTATTGGGTGTGGTTGTGGTGGTCATTTTCAGAGTGGTAAGGAAGAAGAAGATCAGGAAAATGGAGAAGCAATCTGAGAAAGGGGTGGCTATTGATACATTCTGGATAGGAGAAACAAAAATGCCTTCTGCATCAATGATTAGAACGCAGCCAGCCCTTGAGAATGAATATGTTCCCTGATTCACAATATAATTTCGTTGTACCTTTTTTGTTTCCCCATTTTTACAAGTGAAGATACCTTAATTTGTACGCCATTTAAATTTTAGACAGACAAAGAAACAAAGTATGCTTGTGATATATTCTCATTATTTTTGCATCTCTGATAGCACCCTTATAAATTTTTTTACTCTTCTTCTGTTTACATTTTTTTTTTTTTTTTTTTTGTAGTCCTAGGATGGAGAAAATTGGTTGTTAAATTTGAATACAGATTACTGCCTCCTACAATTTGTCTGTCTCCTCTGCCCTGATCTCTCTTTCAAGCTCAGCAAGCTCATATGTGCCAATAATTATCTCAGGTATCAAATATATGCATTTTTATATTAACATTCAGTGGCAACTTTAGGAATTTTTTTCTAGGGTGATCACAAAGTTTTTTTAAGAATAAAAAAATCATAAATTTTAAAATTTATACATAATAATTGTTTTTTTTTTAGGTCAGGATGGTCCCCTAGACTCTATGTAAAGTCGTCCCTGTTAACGCTGTGTGAGCTTCGTAGTTATACCAGACTTAACACACTTTGGGAGGGATGATACAAATATTTGATGATGAATGCTATACCTTTCCACATGTGCATGTTTGGTAATTAGGGCATATATTATTCACGTTAGGTGGAGATTAATGTACTGCAAAGCAAAGGTGGCAACTTAACCCATCTGCCTGAAATATTCATCCGATAATGAATATAAAAGACAAATTTAAGGTCGTTAGAACAGAATATTAATCGTAGCTTTTAGTAATTTAAAAAAAGCAGAAGCATAGATCCCACGAACAATTTCTAAGGATACCATAGTTTAACTTGTTATATATATTCTGCATATATATAGGCCAACAAAGAAGTCCATCCCAAGCTTGGCAAATGATTTCTCTTTATATTAAGATGAAAAACACATGCAAGCAAGATTCAGATTCTACCTTCATAACTGAATAATCAGTATTGGCTTACAATTTTTAATAGTTCTCAAGATTCCATTTACACCACTTTAGTATGAACTCTTTGAGGTATTGGCAAATGGCAACCCATAAGATCTTTCTATATTTATATACTTTTCAGTTCCTATTAATATGTTTGGCTCAGCCTTTAAATTGAACCTTACAATCCACAATGGCTGGTGCATTTTATATAACACAACTGCTGCAATAATAGCCTTACTGATGCATGAAAAATTCATCATGACACTGAGCATAGCAGTATCCAATTGGCTGTGCGAGATTAGTTGAGTTCTTAATTTCAACTCGCAGTAGATTTATTCATAACATTCATAGCAGATGACATTAATCTGGCTTGAATTTTGTTTAATAAAAAGTAGTGTAGTGGATCAGCCTATAGAGTGGATGTCACAGAGTTGGTGCAATGGAAAAGGAGGATCAAAATAAGAGCCATTTAGAGTTGCCTGTGCAATAATCTTGTTCGCTGATTCTGTGGTATGTATTCCATCCCAGCAAACATAGTTCTTTGGGTCACTACAAGCTGTTGCGGTCACAGTGCTCCCATTAATCACCTTGGTGTTCCCACAGTATAAATTAGGGTCAAAATTGTAGGTGCCACCTCCATGTCCACAACATGCTTTAGTACCATATCGAAGCCCTGCTCCGAAACAAATGAAAATTAGTGCAAATCATTTTACAAAGCAAAATTTGCAGTCTGATTGCCACCTTATGTATGACGGAATTAAAGTCTAATACCTAACAAAAAAGAAGTATTTTATCAAACACCTATTGCAATCGTGCTTATTTTACTATATAAACACCATCCAATGGTGCATTTATAACTCCATCTATTGCAATGGAGACATGTTCCTTGTGAATGTGATCAAGATCAGAAAATAATTTATTCTATTAAGATAAGATGGGATGAGCTAGACTATAACAACAAGAAGTTATTTTATAATACAACAACTGCTTTTTTAAAATTATTTTCAAAAGGTTATGAATTATTCTAAAAGTTCATATTATTCAGAAAATGTGACAATTTAAATGAAGAGTCAAAACTCTTCAGCGTATATGAATTAAAAGCATGAATCGTAGTTGTGGGGGGGGGGGGGGGGGGTGGTAAAATTACCCTGATGGGGATGTAGGCCTTTGGGCCATGCTAAGGAAGGCCGACCTGCTCTTGGGTTTGGAATTTGTTAGTACTACGGGTCGGCCCATACGCCGAGGATCCGAGAGTACAGCCGATGGTGAATTTCTCCTCGGACGGACACTGGAGAACCAGGGACTTCATGGTAAAGGTTGGGGAATGACACGGCCAAGACCAATGGTTAAAAGGGGTGAACCCTTGAATGTCCTGGAAGCACCGATGTTAGGGAAATACCAAAGATAAAGGCTGCCACCTCCACATTAAAGACCCTGCACCTACCACCCTGGCCGCATTAATGGGGAAGTGACACCTGAACAGTGGAAAGGAAACTTCTGGTTACTATTCAAAGGCACTGAGAAAAGAAATATCTAGGCTAAGGGGGAGTTAGGGCAACACGTGTACAAATTATCAAAAAGAAGAGTATTTAAAGAGCAACCTAGAACAGAAAAAGGGGGATCTTTTTTGTAATCTAAAAAGAAAGAAAAAGAAGAAAGAGAAAGAGATAATATAGGAACAGCTCTTGGCTTACGTCCGAGGGGGTGGATTTACAATATTCCTTATTGTTTTCAAGTGTTTACAATCGTTGGCTTGTCATTTAATCCTCAAACACTTCTAACCCGAGTTTCAAGCCCACACTCTACAAATTCATATTGTTTAAGGCTCATTGGGCCTGAGCCCGTAACTGTTCTTGGGGCCAGGTGCAATTGTGCGCTTACAGTAGTCATATACATAATTTCATTAAACAATATATATATCTTAAAAGGAAATTTCCTATCTGTTGTTTGCTATTAATGACTTTGTTGTATTCTAAAGGTGAATTGCTCTTAATCTGGTAGCAAGCTCTTTCGAGTGGGGCAATTATCACCACAAAAAAAAATGTTGTTTCAACTCCTCTCAAATTAGTCGCATTATGTCCTAATCATTTTTTATTTCCTCATTATTGAATTCCAAAAAATTTAGTAGACAGATCTAATTTTTCTCTAATACTATGCTAGAATTGTTGTTGCCGGATTGAGAGAAACAAAGGAAGAAGAGAGAGGAAAAAAAAAACATAAGAAATAAGTAACATAGTTTAGCCTGGCTTATATCCACAACAGAATGCCTTAAACAACATCTTTAATATAAGAATTATATGTTATCATGGACCCCCAAAGTAGAATATTTATTGGAGTTAACCCTAGCTAGACAAACCATAAGGTTGTAGAATTTTCAATATTAGTAGGACTAGGGTTTTTTTGCTTGATTTTCCTGATGATCATGATTTTCCTACCCTGGCCCGAGGTAATGAACCTATTACGAGTTTAAGTCTCTAAGGCCATAATATCTCTTGACGAAACTTTTGTATCATTTAGTTGAGTGATGTTAGAACATTCACATCAGTTTGTCTAACTAATTTTTTTTGTCTATTTTAGCATAAAACCCTACTTTTTTCTAGATATCACTTTTACAAAACACCCACATCAGATAATTTATTCTACCTTTTATTTTATTTAGATACTCATATATATTATTATTATTTTAATATTTTAACTCTCAACTCTCTTTCTCCTCTCAAATCTCTCTTATCTTAGCTTTCTCTATGGCAAACCTGAAGAAATCTCTCTCTCTCTCTCTCTCTCTCTCTCTCTCTCTTGAAGCTCTAGGTTTGGGTTTGGGTTTGGGTTATGGGTTTTTAGTTGATGGTTGGTTTTGGGTTGATTTTCTATCGATTTTGGGTTTATCAAATTTGATTTTCCATTGTATTTTGGGTTGATTTTCTATTGTTGTAATGGTTTTTGGTGGTGGTGGTTGGGTGGTGGTGGTTGGATGATGGTGGTGGAGGATGGGATTTGTGTTTGGATTTAGGTGGTGTTGGGTTGCAAGTTATGTGGGACTGAGAAAACAAGAGGGAGAGAGAGTTTGCTCAGAGGTGAGAGAAATTAATAGAATATCAAATACAAAGCAACAATAACTATATATATTTACACAATTACTGTAGTAATTATGTAATTTTACACAATTTTAGCCTAACTGACGTGGAAGAATTTTGGAGTTAATTTTGTAAAATTGGTCACTTTATCTATTTTACATTTATTGATGTGAATGTTCTTATGGATTTTACAAATACACAAGTCTTATAAGCTATATGTTAATTTTTGAACACTAACAAAAAAGTAATTAAAAAATTTATTTATTATGTTATTGATATGGACTAATTACATTCATTGTGATGTCAATTTATAAGGCTTCTACAGTAGAAGTGTTAATTTAGTATTTCTTCCTTGAGTTGAGTTAGAGTCTTTTTTTTTTTCTTTTCTTTTTTTCCAATTGCATGTATAGATTGTTCTAATTTTTGTTTTTGTTTTTGTTTTTTTTTTTTCATTTTTGATAATTTGATAGATGGGGAAGGGAGTATTTAAATCCTAGATGCCTTCTTTGAAAATACTATGAACTACCAACTAGTTAAACTACAAAACTCTTGGCATGATTGTTGTGATTAGAACAAAATCACTTGCATCAATCACAACAAGTAATATCAATCTTGGTAAAAAAAAAAAAGTTAAGGCCCTCCAGTTAATACACTTGTGAAGGGCCGCAATTTTTTTATGTGATGCAAGTAATGTTTTGTCTTTCAATTGGCTAGTGTGTATATAAAGTGATAAAAGAGGTAAAAATGGTACCATAAGAAGTAGGATGCCGGAAGAGCTGTAGCAACACAGAATGAGTGTCCACATATATGAGGGAAGCATTTGAGAGAGCTTCCCCAGTTTGTGTTAGTGTCTCCTTCAACATGTTGTTATAGTCCACCACTGCATTGTTGTAAGAGATAACGCATCCAAACTCATCAACGTCTGAACTGTTGTTAGGACGCTCCACCAAAAATGCTGGATAGCAACCCACTGGTGCAAGATTGAACACTAGAAATGCACGCCCTCCTAAGCCATATACCTCCTACAAATTGGACAATTGGTCATTTACTCTCTCTCTCTCTCTCTCTCATACATGCTAGCAAATTAAGAATGCAATTCTCCCTTTGGGGACACCGGGCCATGGGTTCAATAAATTTGAAGGACATGCTCTAAATCTTGAGATCTCAAGGTTCATCCACAATACTGTTGGCCTAAGGGTTGTAGGCCGTCAGCATCTTATAGGCAAGAAGTGAAATGGTCTCACATATGTGGTAATACTACCTTATATAAATAAAAATGTAGATTGGACTGGCTTTAAATGGGCCAACTAAGAAAGGCATTGGTTTAGTACAAAACAGTGGCCAATGGGCTTCCTTTTCAACCAATAACATAACAGGAAAGGTATTGGGCTGGATCATTTTTGTTGGTTTTGCATGATATATGTGTGGTAAGTCGCAGAACATGTTGTATGATAAGTAGTTTACCTTGATGGTGCCAGCAATTTGGGAGACCACTTGAGGGAGATACTGTTTCACTCCACCTATTCCTATAGCAGCTAAGTTGGAAGTGAAATCATTTTGACCAATGTAAAATGTGTAGAGAGATTTTCCGAAAATTTCTTGTGAAGGAAGTTTCGTCGATTCTAAAAAACACAACATTATTCTTCAAGTCATTTGCATTAAAAAAGATGGGGCTATATTCAATTTCCATTTGGGAAAATACTGTGCAAATAAAAAATTTCACTGGCCGAAACCATTTTACACACACACATATATTTGAGAACAAACTGAATGAATGAAAGTACAGGTGAAATCATGGTTTACCTGTTCCATACGAGGAGGAGGAGCGATGGAATTCATCAACTTTGGTCTTGAAATCCTTCATTTGGTTGAGCTGAATGGCCAGGGAAAAGGGGCTAATACCGGTAACAAATAATGAAGTGTTTGGAAGGAGGACTGTTGAAGCCAATGTTGCATAGTTGGCCCCATGTCTATAATTTGATCCAATTGATTGCAAATATGGGCTTAAAAATGGCAATCCTAGACCTTGTGCTGCCCCGCGCAAAAATATTGGAGAATTAAAGAACACAATTGAAATGTTATTTTCTTCAAATTCAAATTCAAATTGACACAACAAAACATTAGAGTACGTATTTTTATATATAAAAACATATATATATATATATATATATATATATATATATATATATATCTAAAACTTAGTTAATTTTCTTCATTAAATAAAATAAAATCAGGTGTATATCTTATTTAGAACAGAAAATGTAATTTACCTTATCAACAGATAATTATCATAAATTTATATTTCAAAGGACAATCTTTGTTGAATTCCATATTGAAGTCACAGACAGACTCACAGGCAGCAAAGCCTTTTTTACAACATTTATTTTTTATGGTGTCTTCTTTGGAATGTACTGACGTTGCTAAATTATAAACATAAAAATTATTAACATTGTTATAGTAGGAAGTTCTTTCATCCGATGCACTTTTTTATAACCTAACAATTTCAAGCGGACAATTCTACTCCTATATTGAGTTGTCTTTCTGAGAGTCAGAAAGTAGATGGGGAGTTTATGATTTTGATCTATATATTTTATTGCATGTAGCTTTCAGATGAAATTGTTCTAAAATATTTCTCCTTTAGTCCTTACTATTTGACAAGGCTCGTGACGTGAGCATGGAGGACTAAGGGACAAGACCCCCAATTTGTTTTAAAAAAAAATATTATTTTATGGATGTATATTAATTTTAGCAATTTTATTCTATAAAATTACATTTTGTTTTGGTAGTAAATTCTTATTAGTTTACATATGAGCCCACTACTCATATCATTTTTTTTACTTATCAGTAACCACTTATCACATCAGTAATTTATAAAAAAATCTGTAATTCTAGCATTTTCTTCATTTTAGTGGTCATAAAAAAAATTATAAATCTAAAACAAAATATACAAGTCTAAAAAAAATAGCACAACAACAAAAATTACTAATAATAAAACTAAAAATAATTAAGTTTTAACCAATTTTATCCAAAATAAACAGCTCTACACTTTAAAAAATTCTAAACAAAATAATTTTGTTCTATCCTTAAAAAAAAAAAAAAAAAAACTCAATAACTAAGTTGGAGCTGAGTTAGAGGTTAAAACCATCACATATACCCAATCCTAAAGCCGCCTTAACTCAAAGTTTTGGATCCATGCCTACTCGTGAGTCGTTGTGACCAGTTCAATTTGCACTCAAAAAATAGTATAGCCCATTTTGGAGGCAGTATTAAATTAAAGAAAGAAATGCAACTCCAGCTAATGCCAATACTCTGTCAAAACCTTATGTCATCCGGGCCAAATGAAAAAAGTGGCCTTATGCTATTAATCTATAATCTGTGTCTCTCCTACTAGAAACAGTCCAAGCTAACTTTTCTCCCAACATTTCCACCCTGGCTTTTTGTCTACTAGTGGAAAAGTGCCTAGTAAAAAAATAAATAAATAATAAAAAACTATCAAATTTAGTAAAACCATATCTAATTCCCAGAAAGCATGCTACTTCCCGGCTCTTTTATAATTCAATCTAAAAAAAAAGGATAGAAATTAATAATGAAAAAATTTAACTGCAAAAGGCACATATATAATATGTGATAATTTTTCTTATTTGAAAAAGTATGCTGCCCAGCAGGTTCTAAAAGATGGCAATTGCAGAGTAGAAAATCTGAATCTTATCTTGTATGTACTAAATGTACAATTAATATGTTGTATAATTTCAAGACAACAACTACGTAGAACATTACTTCCATATATATAAATATATATATATATATATATATTTTTTTTTTCATTACTATTCATTGAGAATATCTAAAAGCATTAACTAATTAAGATGAGAAAGTAATTAAGGATTACCCAAGAAATCAATAATGAGCCTTCCATCAGAAGCCCGACCAGTAGGTCTGTTGAAGTAAGTCATGCCAAAGGGACCAGACTGTGCCGGAAAAGCTGCCCAAAACCCACCGGTGTCTGAATTCGAGTCACCAAAGTTGAAAATTGCCTCAAAATCACATTTTGAATGATTTAAGCTAAAGCAACAAAACATTGTTACAATCACAACTAATAACAAAAATTGCCAACATCTAATAACAAAGATCTTCGGTAACCAGAGCTTCATTGTCTATCTATTGTGGTTATTATCTTATCGAGCTACAAGCCTTGTCTTTATATACCGACGGGCCAAGACACATGTCATCAGTTGCATGTAGCATCATCCTATTTTGGGTAAACTAATGTGTTTGGATTTGAGCTGTCCATTCCATGACTTTTTTTTTTTTTTTTTTCTTGAGAAGAACAGTTTGGGCCCTTTGGCATGACTTACTTCAACAGACCAACTGGGATAGAAAGGCTCATTATTGATTTCTTGGGCAATCCTTTATAAGTTATAGCTTTCTCATGTTAATGCTTTCATTCGCAATGAGAAAGAACATGATAATATGGAAGTTAAAAAAAAAGAAAACATGGAAGTAGGAATAATTTTCTACATAGTTGTATTCTTCAAATTATAAAACATAATGTACATTCAAAAGGGTAAGATTAAGCTCAGCTTTTCTTCCCAGTTTTCATTCATGGTATGGTTCAGTTTGATGGAGGTTAAGAAATTCACGCTCTTTTTAAAAGGAGCTTAGTGTTTGCTATTTGGAGAATTTAGCTACAAACTAGTGTTATCGTCTTAGAGAGAGGTGTAAATAATCTGGCTAAACCAATAGAAACTATACACTTTCTTTTATTTCATAAGCAAATCACAAATGCCAATCTCTCTCTATTTCATAGGTGATGATGCCGAAAAATCACCAGTAAGTTGCAAGTACTCCTCACACCAAAGCAACACTTGCAAAAAAGGAAAAAAGAGGACCTAAAAGAGAGCACCGGTGTGGTGCCGGCCAAAAACCCTCCGAATGTCAAGTTAGAGTCTTCTTTTTTTTCAACCCTAGAGTGCCAGAGTTGAGATAATTGTGCGTACCTTGATGCTAGGGTTTCTGGGGTCTTTATATTGGCGTAGAATTTCCTTTCCTTTTAGGATTCTACTTCATTCTTGAGCCCTTTTCCATATAGGAATCTTCTTATTATGGTCAAACGTGTAACGCAAGAACTCCAGGTGTACACGCTTGCGTGGAGATAAAGCAAAGCAAAGCCAAGTCAAACACATCGTGTGGCAAACAACTAAGGATTTATAATTAATCAATTACCGGACGGGTACTCAATGATCGGCACTGTCCTATATGCATGCATACCCACGGTATTAATCCGTCTACTTCCACTCCGTCCTCCTAGGACGGAGGAAAGATCCGTCTCATATTTTTCATCCTCTTCAGTTGCCCCCTTCACTCCTTAGATCCGTCTCTCGACACTAGACGGATTCATGGAGTGACGCATATGTCAATTTGTTGAGACAGGACGGATCTGGTTTATGAAGGACACGTGGCCTGTATTTATGACGAAGGACACGTGGCCCTTATTGATTAGCTATTCCCCTGAAATAAGGCGTCCCCTCGTATTCTATGCCTTTCGCTCTATAAAAGCCTTCCTTTTCTTCCTTCATTTTTCTCTTCCTATAGAAAATTTGCAATCAGAGCGCCATCGTCATCTCTATCGTGCATTCTTGTTGTCCCTCTACTTTATCCATCATTTCGTATTTGCTCAATTCGATCCGGTATGTACTCCTAACCCTTCTTCCGTCTATCTCTTTATTTTATTATTTTATATATATGCACTTTCTTTAGATTCGTTAGTCTTAGGTTATACCGTCATAAATGTAGGTAATGTCTAGTGCGTCAAGTAATCAATCGTTTGTCCGCGATGGGGCGGGCTACGATGAGAGATTCCCGTCAGGTCCAAGAGATCCTGACACTTCAAGTGAAGAGAGGAATCCGTCCAGTACCTCTTCTTCCCTAGATGATGAAGGTCTGGAGGTGGAGAGTTCAGAGTCGTCAAGTAGTAGATTAGATGGTATGGATCCCCCCGTTCAATTAGTGATTGGTCCGGACGGTCTTAGAGAGTTCGTCATGTTACCCCTATGGACAGTGAATGATTTTAGGTCTTCAATCATTGAGTCCCACCTCAAAACGCTTAGAACCAAGTATCAAATACCCGATAACATCCGTCTGCGTCTCCCCCACAAGTCCGAGAAATGTTACTACAGGGGGGTCGACGGTGCTGGAATTTATGAGCAAGCCATGAAGGCAAGGCTCAGATTCCCTTTGAGTTTTCTCCACCGTCGTTTGCTTCAATACCTTGGCCTATCCGTCACTCAGATCTCCCCAAACACTTGGAGAGTATTCATAGGCGTAGAGGTTTTATATGGGGCCATGTCCGACAGTGCCCGAAGATTGACGGTGGAAGAATTCTTCCACTGTTATTGTCCGACAGAGATCGTCAAGTCAAAAGGAATGTACAGTTTTGTAGCCAGGAGCCGGTTGTTGAGGCTAGCAGTGATACACCAGACTCCAATAGGGATTGGAAGAGTAGATATTTCTTTTTGGAAGGGGATGAATGGATGTGTCGTCCAGGAGATGACATGTATATGCCCGTCGACACTACATGGGGCATAATGCCTCCGTCGGGTATGCTATTGCTTTGGTTTCTGTCTAATTGAATTTGAAAGTTATTTCATTTTTTCAAAGTCTAATTGCCTTTTTTTTGCAGCTCGGGACCGTCCACAAGTTACCTTAGAGCAGTGGAGTTTCCTGAAGAGAATTTTCAACAAGACGAAGCTCCAAGAGAGGACGTGGGCACAACTCGTCACTCTTGATACCCTCCATTGGTATTGTGACGGTCCTGAACCTTCATCTGCCGCCCGTCGTTACGATAGCAGAGTACGCAAACGTAAGTCCGTCGTAACTATATCTGTCTTCTTTTATCGTTTTTATTTTCTACTCTTGCCTTTCCTCACATCTGTCTTCGATTTGCAGAGATGGACGCTGCCAAGAGAAGAGCCTTCATCAAACAACAAGCGGTAAAGAAAAAACAAGAGGCTGGTCAAGCTAAGGCGACGGTTCCATCTCTTTCGTCAAAACTGAATCAACCAGAGAAGGTGGACCATCTACCTAAGAAGCAGAAGACCACTCCAGAACCCGTCGTAGCATTGGAGGCCGAGAAGCCACCCGTCAAGCATGGCAAGGGTAAGGGCTTGATGAAGGGCCCAATTCCTACCGGGGAGAAACCACCTGTTCTCTTTCGAGAAGACTCAAGTTACGCCCTGGAAAAACTTTCGTCCATCCTGACGGCTGACGACTATGAGGACCTCGGCAACCATGCGACGGAGGCGATGGGAGAGACGGGCCTCTTTAATATTGCACAGGTACTTTCGAACTCGTCCTCTAGCTTTGTAATCTTCCTTATCATCCGTCATTTAAATAATATTCTATTTTGTTTTCAAGCCATGTTGATGATGAAAGGGCTAATGGGCCGTTGTCTCAATCACGAGACAATTATGGACCTTCTTAGGAAGAAGAATAAGACGATGGAGGATGAGCTTCACGACTGGAAGACCTAGAAGATCAATACGGATAGAAAGCTTAAATGCTCGGAGCAGGTTAGAGGTGAGCTAGAGAGGGAGAATGAGCAGTTACGTCAAATCTTGAAAGACAAGAAGAAGGAGCTGACGGACATGAAGACCCAACTCCGCGATGCAAAAGAAGTTGCCGTCTAGGAGTATCGCGACTCCGACCTTCTTTTGGCAGAGCTTGGGAGTTCATTCGCTGACGGATTCGACGATGCCATCCGTTAGGTCAAGTCCTCGTATCCCGACCTAGACGTCTCTCATGTCTCCATCGATGCTCAAGGGCAAACACATGCGCAGTCCGTCCGTTCAGATAGTACAGATGATGTGCTTGCCGTCACTGCTCCAGCTGACAAAGGTCAAACTCTCCCTCCAATTCAACCAGATGACGATCATAGGAATGAAAATACATCCCCAAAGCAACAGTAGCGGCTTCTTTTTTATTTTTTTTTTTTTTATCACGGTGAAAACTTTAACCGTTGTAATTTATTTTGTTGAACCGTCGTATTCTAATTGTGAACATTTCATTTTATGAAATTTTACTTAGCTTATTCTGTTGAATCGTCGTATTTTGTGAACTTCGTTCCGTTGTATATTATGTGATAATATGATACAATCCTCGTAGGTTCATCCGTCCACTATGTGGACAATTTTTATCCATTTGGGAGGTCCGTTCACAATACGGATATAAAGATCTCTTCATAATGTGGATGATTTTATTTTTATCCATTTTGAACGACCCGTCTATTATATGGACTTAGTAGGGGTCCGTCCACTATGTGGATTTAGTTAATGTTCGTCCACTATGTGGACTTTGTAGATTTCTTACCCATTTTTGGATAATCCCGTCCTTTGTCTGGGTTTAGTAGTCGACCCGTCCACTTTGTGGACTTGGTAGGTCTCCATCCTGTTGGATGATCCGTCCACTTTGTGGACTTGGTAGGTCTTCATCCTTTAGGATGATTCGTCCACTTTGTGGACTTTGTAGGTCTTCATCCTTTTGGATGATCCGTCCACTTTGTGGACTTAGTAGGTCTTCATCCTTTAGGATGATTCGTCCACTTTGTGGACTTAGTAGGTCTTCATCCTTTAAGATGATCCGTCCACTTTGTGGATTTAGGTCGTTATCCTTGTGGATGATCCGTCCACTTTGTGGACTTTGGTCGTCATCCTTTTGGATGATCCGTCCACTTTGTGGACTTTTGTCGTCATCCTTTTGGATGATCCGTCCACTTTGTGGACTTTTGGTAAATTTTGAGCACCATACCTTTCATATGTTCTGAATAAAAACTCTTTTCATAATGTCAGATCAGTAGACCATATATATTGTTCATGGAAAAGAAAACTTAAGTTCTGATAATTAAAAACTACAACTGTTTAAAAATGAACTGGAAATATGGGAAATAAGGAGGTGGGTGTTGTCTTATGCCCTGCTGCACTACTAGTAGTACTTCTTCAGGTGTTCTGTGTTCCACGGATGGCTCAGTTTCCTTTCGTCTAACGTCTCCAAATAGTACGTTCCTTTCATATGCCATGAGATGATTCTGTACGGCCCTTCCCAGTTAGGACCCAATTTTCCTTGGGAGGCATCATTTGTGGCGCCAAGTACTTTTCGTAACACCAGATCTCCTACCTGGAAGTCCCTGTGCTTGACCATGGAGTTGTAATGTTTTGCCATCATGTCCTGGTATCACGCCTTTCTTTGTGCAACTGCTGCCCTGACCTCGTCTATAAGGTCAAGTTCTAAACGCAATGCTTCGTTATTCTTGCTCTCGTCGTAGCTTTCCACACAGTAGCTCGCTAATCCAACCTCTGCCGGTATGAGGGCCTCAGTACCATATGCCAATCGAAACGGTGTCTCTCCCATTGGTGTTCTCGCCGTTGTCCTGTATGCCCATAAAACGCTTGGTAGTTCGTCCGGCCAGATCCCCTTTGCCCCCTAGAGCCGGGTCTTGATAATATTCAACAAGGACCGGTTCGTGACTTCAACTTGTCTGTTGGCCTGTGGGTGGGTAGGCGACGAGTAGTGATTTTTGATTCCCAGCTGAGAACAAAAGTCCCTGAACGCGTCGTTGTCGAATTGCTTCCCGTTGTCTGAAACGAGCACCCTTGGAATTCTGTATCTGCAAATAATACTTCTCCACACAAAGCTAATGATGTTTTTCTTCATGATATTAGCCAAAGCTTCTGCTTTTACCCATTTGGTGAAGTAGTCAATACCAACCACCAAGAACTTCAGCTGCCTTACCACTGTAGGGAAAGGACCCATGATATCCAACCCCCATTGTGCGAACGGCCATGGAGCTGTCATAGGGGTGAGTTCTTCCGTTGGCTGCCTAATGAGATTGCCAAATCGTTGACACTTGTCACAAGCTCTAACGTATGTATGGGCGTCCTTTTGCATTGTTGGCCAATAGTATCTGGCTCGGAGTAGCTTGTGCACTAGAGACCTTGACCCAGAATGGTTTCCGCAAACCCCTCCATGGATCTCTCTCATCACGTAGTCTGCTTCTGTGCGGCCGAGGCATCTTAGATATGGTCGGGAGAATCCTCGTTTGTATAGGACGTTTTTTATTAAGACAAATCGGGCTGCTGTAACCTTCAACTTCCTCGCGTTCTCTTTGTTATCAGGTAGCTTGCCCTCCTTGTGATACACCATAATTGGAGCCGTCCAGCAATCTTCATTGCTTACCGCTTGCATGCTGACGTTATCTAATAATGATGAAAGCTAGACAAAGGACAATACCTGTTCCGGGACAATCATTGGTTCGGTCGAAGCTGCCTTTGCAAGTCGGTCCGCTTCCTGGTTCTCCTCTCTTAGGATTTGAATCATCGTGAATTGGAGGTCACTCGTTTGACCCTTCACTTCCCCAAGGTACCTTTTCATCCTCTCATTCTTGCAATCATAGCTCCCATTAACTTGACTGGTCACAATTTGTGAATCGGAGTAGACGACCGCCTTCTTTGCTCCTGCCGCTATTGCAAGTTCCAGTCCCGCAACAAGGGCCTCGTATTCTACTTCATTGTTAGTAGTAGGAAAGTCCAGACGGATCATGCATTCAATCTTGTCTCCTTCCGGGGTGTGGAGTACGGCTCTAGCACCCCCAACGTGCTTATTGGAAGACCCGTCTGTGTGAATTCTCCAAGTGGGCGTCTCTTCTGCCCCCTGCTCTTCTGCGGTAATGAATTCAGCAACGAAGTCTGCCAATATCTGTCCTTTCACTGCTGTCTGTGGCTGATACTGGATATCGAACTCACTTAGCTCTATTGCCCATAGAGCCATCCGTCCAGCCGATTCGGGATTGCTCATTGCTCTCCGTAGGGGTCTATCTGTCAGGACGTTTATGGTGTGCGCTTGAAAGTATGGCTTGAGTTTCCGGGCCGTAGTCACAAGAGCAAATGCAAGTTTTTCCATTGGTGGGTATCTTTCTTCTGCTCCTTTTAATGCTCGGCTTATGAAGTACACGGGCTTCTGCACCTTTCCTTCTTCTCTGATCAGAGCTGCACTAATCGCTTCCAAGGAGACAGTGAGGTACAGGAACAATTCTTCCCCTGGCATAGATGGGCTAAGCAATGGCGGAGCGGAGAGATATGTCTTCAACTTTTCGAATGCCTTTTGACACTCGTCCGTCCACTCGAAAGATTTCTTCAGCGTTCGGAAGAATGGGAGGCATTTTTCCGTTGCTCTTGATATGAACCTGTTTAAAGCCACTATCTTTCCAGTCAAGCTTTGCACTTCTTTCATCGTCCTTGGAGGAGATAGCTCTATAATCGCCTTTACCTTCTCCGGGTTGACTTCAATGCCCCTCTAGGACACCATAAATCCCAAGAATTTTCCTGCTATTACTCCGAACGCGCATTTGCTTGGATTCAGCTTCATTTTGTATGTCCGAAGAGTATCAAAAGTCTCTTGGAGGTCCTTCAGATGATCAGACATCTTGACGCAACATATCGTCCACGTAAACCTGCACATTTCTGCCAATTTGGTGTGCGAACATTTTGCTCATCGGTCTCTGATACGTGGCTCCCACGTTCTTAAGCCCGAAAGGCATTACCTTGTAGCAAAAAAGTCCCTGGCTCGTCACAAATGAGGTTTTTTCTTGATCAAACTTATCCAATTTGATCTGATTGTAACCGGAGAAAGCATCCATGAAGCTCAAAAGTTCATGTCTTGCGGTGGAGTCTACAAGGGTATCAATGCGTGGGAGTAGGTAGCTATCTTTGGGGCAGGCTCTATTCAAATCCGTGAAGTCGTCGCACATCCTCCACTTCCCGTTGGACTTCTTGACCATTACTACATTCGCCAACCAATCAGGGTAGTACACCTCGCGTATGAGTCCGCTTCTTGTAGCTTCCGCACCTCCTCCGCTATGGCTCGATCTTGTTTTGGGGCAAACACCCGTTTCTTCTGTCGGACCGGAAAGAAGGAAGGTGATACGTTCAACCTGTGAACTATGACTGTTGGATCTATTCCCGGCATGTCCTCGTGACTCCACTCAAAAACATCTTGATTTTTTTGGAGGAATAATACGAGCGCTTGTCGAATTGTTTGGTCGGCTAGGGTGCCGATTCTGGTTGTTCGGCCAGGCCTAGAATCATCTAGTTGAACTTCTTCCAACTCTGATATCGGTTTCGCTGTTGTTCTCTGTTCCTCGATATTCATTACTTGTAGGTGATCATCCATTTCCATCATTGCGACGTAACATTCCTGTGCAGCCACCTGATTTCCCCGCAGTTCTCCAACTCCATATTCGGTAGGAAATTTGATCATTAGATGGTAGGTAGAGGTTACAGCCTTCCATGCATTGAGAGTGGGCTGTCCGAGGATGGCGTTATACGCTGAAGAGCAATCAACCATGAGAAAGGAAACATCCTTGGTTATCTGCTGCGGGTAATCTCCAACCGTCACAGACAACGTAATGACGCCTAAAGGATAGACCCTTCTTCCTCCGAAGCCAACAAATGGTGCATTTGTTGGGACTAGTCGTTCTTTGTCAATCCCCATTTGCTGGAATGCGGGGTAATAGAGGATATCTGCAGAGCTCCCATTGTTCACCAAAACTCGATGCATGTTATAGTCCCCTGCTCGTATGCTGACCATAAGCGCGTCGTCATATGGGTGGTGAAGGCGTCGCGCATCTTCTTTCGTAAACCCGATGCTGGGGCTATCTTGTCGTGTCGCTTTTGGTGAAGCACCTGTCGACTGGACGCTTTGAACCGTCCGTAAGTAGGTTTTTTGGGCCTTTTTGGATGACCCTGCAGAAGTGTTGACCCCTACAATCATCCGTATATCTCCTACGGGTGGCCTGGGACGCTCATTTTCCCGTCTGGGATTCTGCTCCTGGGATTGATCCGTTCTCTCCTTCCTTACGAACCTCTGCAACCTTCCTTGCCTGATAAAGGCCTCAATCTGTTGCTTCAAGTCATAACAGTCTGTCGTATCGTGGCCATGATCGCGATGAAAACGGCAGTATCTATCTCTTGGCCTCTTGTTCGGATCTCCCTTCAACTTGCCCAGGAACGTCAAGGTTCCTTCATCTTTGATCTGTATTAACACTTGGTCAATTGGGGCTGTGAGGGGGGTGAAGCTTGTAAATCTTCTCGAAGGTGGTTTGGATCTCCGGTCTTCTCGTCAGTCTCTGGTTCTTGCCATTTTTCGTCCATTGTCCGGTTTCGCATCTTCTTGTCTTTCCCTTTTTCTAGGTTTATAGTCCTCTCGGGCTAGCAAGGCATCCTCTGCGTTCATATACTTCGTCGCCCTATAAAACACGTCGGACATAGTTTTTGGGTCATTCTTGCATAGAGAGAACAAGAACTTACCCTTTCGCAGCTCGTTTATGAATGCTGCCACAAGTATCTTGTCATCCGCCTCGTCTATCGAGAGGGCTTCCTTGTTAAAACGGGCTATGTATGATCTTAATGTCTCGTCTTCTCGTTGCTTAATACTCAATATACATGCAGTAGACCTCTTATGCCAGTGACTTCCGATAAAGTGTGATACGAACTGTGCGCCTAATTCCTTAAAAGTGCCAATGGAATTGGGCGTCAGTCTACTGTACCAATCCCTCGCAGGCCCTTTCAAAGTGGTGAGAAAAGCCCTGCACATGATTTCATCCGGTACACCTTGAAGATGTATTAGGGTTCTGAAAGATTCCAAGTGATCCAATGGGTCCTTGGATCCGTCGTAATTCTCCACATGAGGCATGCGAAACTTTGGAGGAAGGGGGCATGAATTTATGAGCGTTGTGAAAGGCGAATCCGTTCTATGGACTAGGTCGTCCAGGTCACTGGATACCCGTCCTCTAAGGGCGTTCATCATCACATCCATACGTTCCCTCATCTCCTGCATTTCAGCAGCTATGTGAGTTGGCAAAGTGTCTGAGACGGATGGTTGATTGGTTTCTTGCCGCTCGGGTCTAGTTGGAGCGTTGCTACCCTCAGGTCCTTCCACGTTCCTTCCTTCTGGACTAGCACCCTCCTGGTCTTCCTCCGGTGCACTTTGGTGCGCATTCCTTTGTCGCAATTGTTCTTCTAAATCATGATTTTGCTTGGTGAGGCGCTCAACTGCCGCTGCAAGCGTCTGGACCTGCCCCTCTAGAGACGTGGCGTGCGGTTCGTCGCCTTGATTGTTGTTCGTTGCCATTGATCGAGTGAGTACCATGCAACTCTTTGTCTTAGGAATAGAGCAAAGGCTGAATAGTCGATTTCTCTTTTCCCACAAACGGCACCAACTAATGATGCCAAAAAATCACCAGTAAGTTGCAAGCACTCCTCACACCAAAGCAACACTTGCAAAAAAGGAAAAAAGAGGACCTAAAAGAGAGCACCGGTGTGGTGCCGGCCAAAAACCCTCCGAAGGTCAAGTTAGAGTCTTCTTTTTTTTCAACCCTAGAGTGCCAGAGTTGAGATAATTGTGCGTACCTTGATGCTAGGGTTTCTGGGGTCTTTATATTGGCGTAGAATTTCCTTTCCTTTAAGGATTCTACTTCCTTCTTGAGCCCTTTTCCATATAGGAATCTTCTTATTATGGTCAAACGTGTAACGCAAGAACTCCAGGTGTACACGCTTGCGTGGAGATAAAGCAAAGCCAAGTCAAACACATCGTGTGGCAAACAACTAAGGATTTATAATTAATCAATTACCGGATGGGTACACAATGATCGGCACCGTCCTATATGCATACCCACGGTATTAATCCGTCTACTTCCACTCCGTTCTCCTAGGACGGAGGAAAGATCCGTCTCATGTTTTTCATCCTCTTCAATAGGCATTCTAAATTTATACTTTCTTTTTTCTTTTTAGTTATCTTTTATTATCTTTCATATAGATTGTGATTTGTGATATGGAAGGGGGTTTGCGTTTAAAGGCTTTGCCTATATTGAAAGTTCACCAAGACTTTTGTGGGTTTATGAAACACAAACAAATAAAGTAATTGAATTTAAAGAACCTATGAACATTTTTTCTAGAACATGCACGTGTGGTGCTTGTGTGATCAGATTAGGCCGTGTTTCTTTTCAAATTTTATTTTTTAAAATTAATCAGATTTAATTGGCAACTATAATTGTTGCATCTTAAGGGTTAATTGCACTTTACCTGGCATCATACTTCTTCAAATAAGGAAAATTATAACATATTATGTGCCTTTTGCAGTTTATTTTTTTATTTTTTTATATGCAAGATAGAATTTCTATTCTAGCTTAATCTAAATGTATATGTATATGAAACTCCCTCCTGGAGACTTGAACCCCGATCCTTACCCTCACACCCCACAAGCACTTATACTTATGAAGTGACCACCGCACCAAGTTGCATGGTGGTTATTCTTCATTTTTTAGATTGCGTTTGATCTGGGAATTAGATTAAAGTGGCAAATGGCTAGCAGCTTTTGTCAGCTTGCTTGATTTTTTTGGGAGTAGCTTGTGTCTAGTGGCAGTTGCCACTGGACACGTTAGGATATGGTCCGCAATCTAACGTGTCCAATGGCAACTGTCACTGGACACAAGCTACACCCGATTTTTTTAGTATTCCTTAGATATGGTTTTACTAAATTTGAAAGCTTTTATTAGGCTTTTTTCTACCATGCACAACCCACTGCCAGCTAGATGCACACGAAAGATCGGATTTTTAGGTTTTAAGGGTGATGTTGCATGTTAAGTCTTTAGTGACATCATTTATTGTGTGCATGTATTTTAGGGTAAGACATCGGTGAGCCTTTTTATTTTTATTTTTTTAGGAGTCACCATCAACCATTAGTTTTGTATTAGGTGTGATTGGTCACATATTTATCTAATTCATTTTAAATTACCTAATTAACTAAACCAATTTTAAAGGCTTATTAATTAAGGTAAACCAAAAGTATCGAAGCAAAGATCTTAGACTCAGAAGTTCAGTTACCTGTGGGGAAGGTGTTAGTCACCCCACACCATCTATCCAATGAATAGTACCCCATTTTAATTTATTTCTAACAATATATTTTTAGTGAAAAAATAAGATACTAACATTTTGGTTTTGAAAAAGTTTTGTACAAATAATACATATATATATATATATATATACACACACACATGTGAATATTTATTTACATGTGTGTGTATGTGTGTATATACTCACAGCATGTGAAAAACATTTACCACGTTACAAGTAATAATATACAATAGCATGTAAATATTTATTTTATTATTTACCATGTAGTTAAGATGTGAATATTATGTATATTACATGTAAATGTATATGAAAATAAAATAAAGAGAGAGGCTGAGAAGAATAGCACCTTGTTGTCATCCACCATATTTTCTAATTTTATCGTGCAAAAAAGAACACAATATGAATACATTAGTGCCAAGAAGGGGAGAAACTATGTAAGTTTGATTGGTGCCTATGGGCTCAATGAGATTGAACCATAGGCACAAATCTCTAAAAATACAATCCTAAGAAAAGGTTTTAGACAACAATGCTAAAAAGGAAATACATGAATTGTTTTAAAAAGAATTTTTCTGTAAAAAGTTTGCACATTTTGTAAAAAGAGTTTTTCTGTACTTTTGAAAACGTTAACTTTTTGAGAAAAGAAAGTTTTGGGGAATTTTTTTTTTATGGTAAATTACAACTTACCCACTTGAGGTTTTAAGTTTGGCTGAAATTTAAGTTGCTTATATAATTTTGCCCCACTTTTATATCTCTTTTCTCCAAAAGTATAAAAATACCATATCAAATAAGATAAAAAAGAATCCAATGGAATACTTGCATTATGGGATTTCAAATCACAAGTATACAACTTAAATTTCGGTCAAACCTCAAGTGAGTAAAATGTCAAATTTTAAATTACAAGTAGACAACTTATATTTTGGTCAAACCACATGTGGATAAGTTGTAATTTGTCCTTTTTTTTAGAAAAGGTTATTGACAAAAGAGAAAAAATTTTAGAAAACTATTTTCATCAAGAATTTCCTTTAAATGAGCAAAACTTAAAAGGCTTCTTTTTAAAAGAGGTTTTATTATTTATTTAGAGAAGGTTTTTGAGAAGAATTTTTTTAGAGAGAAGAAATGCCAATATTTTTTTTCGAAAGAGGGAACTTGAAAATTTCATGGCATTTAGAATTTGTTTTGAAAACCGTTTTGTGAACAATTCCAATTTTGAGAAAACAAAGAGGAAGGGAGTTTTAGAAAGAAGAGTTGATAGAAAAAATATTTTTAAAGAAAGGGTGTTTAACTTTAAAAAGAATCCCATGATTTTTATTTTAATGATAAGATTTTAAAGAAAAGACTTTTGTTTTTAAAATATTTTCTTTTTTTGTAAAAAAAAAAAAAGTAATTCCAAAAAAAAGAAGAAGTTGGGAAAATGATTTTTATTTTTATTTTGAAAAGTTTCATGGGATTTTCTTTTTAAGAAAGAGAAAAGATTTGAATTAAAAATCCCATGATTTCTATGGTGGAAGGAAACTTATGTTGAAAACGTTTTTGTAGGGAAAACGATTTTGAACAAAAAGAAATTTGAAAAAAATAAAAAAGAAGAGTGCTCATGGGTTTTGTTTTCAAAAAGATTTGGGTTCCAAAAATCCCATGATTTTTAGAAAAGAAATGCTATTTTAGAAACTTTGCTCAATAAAAAAAAATTGAAAAGAAATTCCAAAGTGGTAAAAGAACAAACATTTTTTTGAAAGAAGAAAGGTAGATTTTTTTATTTTTTATTTTTATAGAAAAGATACTTTTGTTTTCTGATTTAAGAAGGAAGAAAATTTTTTTTTAAGAAAAACATTTTAAAGGAAAAGGTTTTAAAAAGGATTTTTAAGAAAAAAGTTTTGTTTTTGAAAACAACTTTTGAAATGGAATAAAGTTTTTTGAACAGTTTTTTTTTTTTTTTGGAAAAGCAAACTTTAGAGATTTTTTTACTCAAGCTATTCATTTATGGCAACAATGCTTATGAGAAAAAAAGAGAGTAAAGAGCGACAATACTAAACAAGTGCTATAAATCAAAAGACAAGAAATAAAGTGTAAGAAATCAAAGCCTGAAACGATCATACATACATAGGCTTAGAGATTGCTCATTCTCGAGGGATACCTGGTTTAAGCTGGGCATTAACCCGTCAAGCAGGTTTTATGAGGGCAACCTTCTGTTTTGGTTGGAGATGAATTGCAAAGATGGCTCTCACAAGGTGCGGCACCATCCTCCTTGGAAGATTGTTTTTCCCTTTGCCATGTGGCACATTTGGAAGGACATAAACAATTTTGTGTTTCGAGACAGGTCTGCCCAATCAAACATACACCACGACATAGTCTTTAGAGCCTCGGAATTTCAACATTGCATCCGTAATGCCAAGCACTTTGATAGTAGGACCATGGTGAGAGTAAGATGGGAGAAACCTCAGGTTGGGTGGGTTCATCTCAACACTGATGGGTTAGCAGCTGGGAATCCAGGCAAAGCTGGAGGAGACGGCATTCTTCGGGATGATCAAGGGCGATGGATAGTAGGTTTTTCAAGGAATATTGGGCTATCAACCAGCTATATGGCAGAATTGTGGGCTCTCCGTGATGGGCTCATTCTTTGCAATAATCTTAACTATAGTGCTGTTGATATTCAAATTGATGCTAAATCTATTGTTGGTCTGCTATCTAATCCCTCTTATTCCAATTGTTTTGTCATGCCAATCTTTGAGGACTGCAGGCAGTTAATTTCCCGGATTCCCCAAGTCCGGATAGGACACTGCTACCGTGAAGCAAATTCTTGTGCAAATTTCCTTGCCAAGATGGGATCTGCTCAGACTAGGGAGTTTATTTTGTTTAATAATCCGCCTGTTGATCTTGAAGAGCTTATAAGCTCGGATGCTGTTGGTTTGTACCATAACAAATTGCTCTCTGAGCTTTCTTTTCCCCTTTAGTTCTCTGGTTTAATGAAATTTCCCTTTCACCAAAAAAAAAAGGAAAGTAAATAAAGTTGCTTGGAAATTAAATGACAAGAAAAATAAAGTGCTTGAAATTTAAATGACAAGGAAGGTAAATTACTAGGAATTTAAATGACAAGAAAAGTATATGACTAGAAATTTAAATGACAAGGAAAGTAAAGGTTCATTGGAAAAATTAGGGTTTTTAGTGATTTATCCTAAATAGGCGCTAATCTTGTTCAAGCCTTATAGGTCCTTTGTAAAAAAAGAAATGGGAGTTCAAAGCCATCAATCATTCTTTGAGACAACATACCCATATTGTGTTTTGAACAAATTTTAAGACCCATTTAAGAAAATTGTATTGAAAATTATTTTAGGTGATGAAAGAGTAAATATACAAACAATAGATACATACATATATAACAATGGGAATAAATAGTGCAATAAATAAAGGGAATGGGGATGAGCAAAATGTAAATGGGATTACAAGTAAAATAAAGGGGGGATGGGGATAAACATAAATGTAAATGGGATGACAAGTGAAATAAAAGGGAACTGGGATGAACATAAATGTAAATGGAATAACAAGTATAAAAATGTAAATAAATGGGCAATAAAGTAAATGGAACAACAAAAATGTTCCTAGATGCCTAGAAGAGATGAGACTTTTTCCCCCTAAGGCTACTTCTCATATAATGTCTAGGTTAAGGTTCAATACCCATCTAGGAACCCACAATAATATAACAAGATAAACGTTCACCAACAAATAGAATATGAACAAGGAACTAGAGACATAGATATAAACAATAACACAAATAAAGAACTAGAAATATAAAGCAAGATATTAAAGAAATAATAAGTAAAAAGAGCACTTTCATATATGAAATGTATGATATTACAAAGGAAAAGAGAAGATGATGGATGGGTGTAGCTATATAGAAGCTACCCCATCCCTATACAACTTACCCACTTACCAAAAAGATTACCAAAAAAAGGGGGCTGAAAATTTGGGAGGGGTTTCCTAAAGAAAAGAGAGAGAGAAATTTTCAGAAAATTTCAAGAGTTTTTTCCTGATTTTCTAGTAAATTTTTTATCTCTTAAAAATCTATTTCCTAGTCTCCAAAAACTTAAAACTTATTGTTTACAAAAATTGGAAGGGGTATGTATAGAGAAACAAATGGGGGGTGGAGGCTATATGATGGTGATCCAGGACATAGCCTTCTACTTGTCCTCTAAGTTTTGACTATTTTGTGATTTTCTCAATTTCCGGTCCGATCTTTGTGCTCTATTTGGATACCTTTCCGAGCTTTGATTTCTTCAAAAATGGCATCCTTGGAAAGCTCTAGATGTCTAGTTTCCATAGGCTCTAGCCTTGCAAGATTTGGAGCTATGGTCATCAAGATATCCCATCTGGAAGGGAGGTGACACAGCGTAGGAAATTCAGTGACGTTTTTTCTTGAAAAAATCACTTCTTCCAATCCATAGCAAATATTTTCGAGCCCTTTTTGTGGGAGGTGGTCGAGACCTCATACTTCAAGCTAGTTTAAATGATTTTTTTCCAATTCTTGCTCAATTGGTACAATATTTTGTGAAAAGTTGGTCCAAAAACAACCTTTTAAACCTAAAAAAAGAAAAGAAAAAAAGAGAGAGTGAAACATTTAGATAGGGTTCTATATTTTTATTGATATCTCATCCTTTTAACTCTGATTTTTGCTCGTAAACTATCGTTTTGAAGGGAAAAATATGACCTATGAGTGTTGGGGTTTATGTCCTAAAATCCAATTTATTGGCATGTCATAAATAATTAAATTGTTTAATTATATGAGACTATTTATAAATGAACTAATGGGACATTATCTTAGTCCATGAGATGCATTGTATGTGATTTATGTGATTTAGTCACAGAAGATGTAAATCACAAGTTCCTTGTAAACTTAAAATGTAGTTCATAGTCGGTGATGAAATTGGGCGTTTCATCTGCGAAAATTATAACATATCAACTAAGATGATTTGTCTTGATCATAGAAATGGAGATTTCTAGTTAGTATGTTGATATATTTTAAGAGTTAAGACATATTGAACTGGACCGCTGTGAGATTTATTATTCTCCTAACGACTGTCAAATGAATAATAAATCTCACAACTTTTATTTACATTAACTCTAAATCTTGAGAGAATAATGGACCTGATCATGAGATGTAGGTTGCTTTGATATATCAAGAGTGAGATCTATTAGTCACGGTCAAAACCTCAGTATGTTGGGTAGCCACATTTAGTGTTGATGGAACATGTATTCTCAATATGGAATTCATAGTCTCTTAACGGAGATACAAAATATTCCCTTGAGATAAGTTTAATATGTTTGGTTATTCAGAGAGTTTGGCCCAACCACTTTAGTAAGGAGTTATTAAAGTATATATTTATGGAATTGGATTTCATAAATATATAATAAATAACATAAATGATTAAACCGGGGATTCAAGGATTAAGATGTAGTAATCTTCAAAGTGGCAGTCTATATCCATGACTTTGGGTCCGTTTGGATACAGCTGAAAAATGAAAACTGAAAACACTGTAGCAAAATAATTTTTAAATGTGTGAATAGTGCCGTGGGTCCCATTTTTAATAAAAAAAAGTGGCTGAAACAGTGCGCCACTGTGTGTGAACAATAACCGCACAGTAGTGAATAGTATCTCTTGTCCCCTGTTGAAACCTGTGCTCAGGAAAAAAAAAGTCTGAAACGTGAAAACCAAATTGTGGACGCAAAAATCTCTATCCAAACCCACCCTTTGTATTACTACGAATATTTTATGAAGAGGTTGCATGTACAATAAAGTCTTGGGATATAATTTATAGATAAGGCCTAGAGTGCAACTATATTTATATAATGGTATTAAATATAGTTAATGGTAACTTTGAACTTGTCAAGAGTTGAAAGAAAAACCTAAGGTCCATTGGAGCTAGTGTCTTATTGGTCCCTTTTGGTCCAACTCTAAGCCACACACAAGAGCCCAATTGGAGTGACCCAAAAGGCTAGTCCAATTAGGTAATCAGTTATACATAAGGAGAGAAACATACAAAATTTAATTAAGGTGTTAAGGTTTTCATAAGACCTTTTGATTAGTGTTTTCATACAAAAAATGAAATGGTTTGTATGTGAGTGTTGGACACTCTCTCCTATTCTCTCATTGGAAACTGATTGAGAGACCACACATCTTGGGCATTAAGTGGAATTGGAATGAAGATTAAAAGTGTTCCCAAATGCTTTTGATCTTTGGTTTTGAATTTCACCATACCAAGGTACGCTTTCTTGTTCAATAATTCTGAAACTTACATAGAACATGTTATCATTTGCAAGTGAACTAGATCCGTGAATTTTTCCGCTGCACATATTTTGTACGAGATACAAACAAGTATTTTCCATGTGATTATCCAACAATGAGATGGTCCAAAATTTAGCTCGATCAAACGATCAGATCAAAAGGTCAACTTTTTTACCACACCCGGTTAGGGTTTCTAGTCTTAATTCTTATCATATGGGTTCTAATTGTTGCAAATTTTTGATTCACCATCCGATCGTGTTGCATTTATTTATTACCCTTTTTTGGCTTTAAATCTCATGATTTGCACCTTTTTCTAATTTTTTGGATTTTGATATTTGTTTTGACGCGTTAATCGGGGCCGGAAAAAATACAGTATTGACATTAGCAAACCCAACCACCACAAACTTACTAACCATACCACAACCACACCACCACATACCAACAACCACATCACAACCCAGCAACCCAAATCAGCCAAAAACCACAACACAAACCACAACTCAGCCATACCAAGACCCGATCAATGACCCACTACACCCATTGCATGAACCACCACACCCATGGCATGAACCACCTCAATAAGCCGATCAACGACCCATCACCACCGCAACAACCCACATCCCGATCAACAACCCACCACCACCATATGTACCCATGGCCATTAAGCTCTGGACTCTCGATAAGCCTACCTTAATCCAAAACTTCCAAGAAGTGTGGAACCTTTACCACAACAAAGTCTTTGCCTTCGCCTCCAACAACTATATGCCGCAATGTGGGACATGCGTGAGCTCATTTACGCCGCCATGTGGAACCCTCACCACTTCGACGCCTTCCCTAACCACTATAAGCCGATTAGAGAGAGGAGAGAAGAACGAGAGATAGTGAGAATTCTGAGATTAGAGAAAGTGATGAGAGATAGTGGAAGAGAGAGAGGGACCAAAAAGAGAGATAGAAATAAGGTTGAAGAGTGAAGAAAATGAATTGAAAAAAAAATAACAAAAAAATAGAGAAAAGATGAAAAAATATATATATATATATATATTAAGGCAAGTAGCAACTTGCTACAGTGAACTAGTACTGGTACCAATTCACCATAGCAAATTGTTAAATTTTTTTAGAAATGACACCATCATTGTAGCACAATTTTTGTTATTTGTGGTGCTAAAAATAATTTTTTAGCAATTTAGCACCATCTTGTGAGTGCTCTTGTAGGACCACATCTTCTATTTGCACCAATAACAATAGCTTTTGATAGAGAAATCAAGTTATTAAGGATTACCCAAGAAATCGATAATTCTTAAGAGCATCCACACCGATGGAGCTAAAAATTTTAGCATTTAATGGCTCAAAAAACTACTGTATCTATTTCAATACACAATTTCACATCACACCCTACATCAATTCTTTTTTCTTTTTTTTCCATCAGTCAAACACTATTAATTTTTTATTAATTTCTTTCTCACTTCCTCTCTCTTCCTCTCTACCACAATAACCCAACTAAAGGCACAAAACCACCAGCATAACTGCTACCCAGCAAAACTACCCAATGAACCCAAACCATCAACACCCACTATCACCGCCACTCACAAAACCCAATAGCAACCCACCATTGTCACTATCAAACAACCTATAAAACTCAACAACACACAACCCATTACAACCCAAAATACAGATCTAACAATCCAAGAGATATCGAAATTGGAGTAGCAACTTGCTAAAATAGGTTCTGATGATGCCAAAAATCGTCAGTATACCACACGGTTCTCACATGCTCGAGACAACACTTGCACAACACCAAGAAAGAAAAAGACCTTAAGAGAGTACCGGTGTGGTACCGGCTAAATACCCTCTGAAGGTTAAGTTAGAGAGACTGTCACAACTCTAGAGTGCCAGAGTTGGGGTAAATTATGCGTACTTGTTTTTCGTAGGTTATGGCCTTTTTATAGTGATGAAGAACCGACCTTGGTTCCTTGAAGAAGAGGAATATTTCCTTGTAGATAAGATCTTCATAAATGCATGTGATTTTAGGGACCCTTTCCATATAAGGGTTTTATTGACTAGGGTTAAGCGTGATTCACAAGTTATTATTATTCGAAATGTCCTTGGAAATCACGTAAGCCATGTCATCGCCACGTGTGCTTGGTCCCGTCAACCTCAATGTCCATCCAGGGGACTATCCGTCCATTTTATGCGATCCGTCCTTCTAAGAATCTCCCGTACACTGAAGGTGATTCGTCCTAACACACTATCCATCCACTGTTTATGAGATTTATCATCACATGACTTAATTTGTCGTCCAATTGTAGGTTTTGCAAGTTCTGACCGTCCACTTTACTTTTACTTTCTTCAGATGCCCCCTCACTCCATGGGTCTGTTGCTTACTTCTCACGGATCCATGGAATGGCAGTATGTCTCTATCCTTGAGAGCATGTGTTGATTGACAGGCTAGTCTAGGGTCATTAATATGGTAGGGACAGGTGTCAAGTTTTTAATGGTTGTTTGCTTGAACCAAAGCGTCCCTTCGTCTTTCGTGCCGTTCCCCCTATATATATGTTGCTAGTCCCTTTCATTTTCACATTTTGGAGAAATTATTGTTGATCAAAGCGCTTCCGTTCACTCTTTTCTGATCATCACCCTGCTAATTTTGACCTACCGTGCTTTTCAGACTCTTGTCGTCCTTTTCATTCTGTCAATTTGTGAGTATTCTTTCCCTTAACTCAAGTTTTTCTCTTTATTTATTCCGTTCGTTTGTCCGTCGTTAGTGTAGACTTAGAGTCTCAGGGTTCTTATCCATCATTTGTAGGTCAGATGTCTAGTGAGGTGTTAAGTGGTTAATCGTTTGTCCACGATGGAGCGGGCTACAATGAGGTGTTTCCGTCAAGTCAAGCAGACCCCGGCACCTCCAGCGAGGAGAGGGAACCGTCAGCCAACTCACCTTCTGATATGGAGGATGAGGTGCAGGATGAGGATGGGTTAGAGTATGACTCAAATGATGACCTAGACGACATAGACCCTCCCATCCAATCCGTTATAGGTCCTGATGGGTTCAGGTAATTCATCATGCTTCCCTTGTGAACGGTGAATGACTTCGTCTCTACCATCAAACCACCGCACTTCAACACACTTAGGGAGAAGTACCAGATACTTGACAACGTATCTATCCGTCTACCCTTTAAGTTAGAGAAGTGCTATTATAGTGGTCTTGAAGACGTTGAGGTATACGAGCAAATGCTGAAAGCTGGGCTTTGCTTTCCGTTGAGTGCTTTTCACCGTCGTCTTCTCCAATATTTAGGATTGTCCGTCTCCCAGATTTCTCTGAACGCCTGGAAGGTTTTGCTGGGTGTAGAAGTCTTGTATAGGGTAATGTCCAATGGGGCGCAATGGTTGATAGTGGAAGAATTTTTCCATTGTTACCATCCTTCTGAGATTGCCCAATCCAGGGGGATGTATAGCTTTCTCCCACAGAGTCCAGTACTTAGGCTACTGTGCGAGACCCAGGATTCTAACAAGAACTGGAATGGTCATTACTTTTTCCTTCGTGGGGACACTAGATGGGTCGTCCAGATGATCATGAGTATATGCCCGTTGATATGACATGGGGTATAATGCCCCCATTTTGTTTGTGTCCATCCTTATTAGGTTTTATCCTTCCATTTTTGGTTGGTGGTTCTAACCTTCTTTTTTGTAGCTCGCGACCGTCCACAAGTTACCACCGAGCAGTTTGATTTTCTAGAGAAAATTTTTAAGACCACTAGGCTGTCGGAAAGGACTTGGATAAAGCTTGTCACCTTGGATACCCTTCATTGGTACTATGACGGTCCAGAACCCACCATCGCTGCCCATCGATACAACACAAGAATTCGCAGACATAAGTCCGTTGCCTATTGTGTGTTTGTATTTTAATTAACATTCTTACCCGTTCCCTTTTTGTAGAAATGGAAAAAGCCAGGAGAAGGACGTTCATCAAGCAGCAGGCTGCTGCGAAGAAGAAGCAAGAAGGGAGTCTTCCCCCCAAGACTGGTTCAGCTCATCCGTCCATGAAAATGCCACTGTCGGAAAAACTTGACCATCACAGTAAAAAGCAGAAAATGTTGACGGGGTTGGCTACCGGTCAAGGATCCGACAGGTTTAAATTGCCCCCTAAGCTTGGGTTAGGTAAGGGTAAGGGTCTGATGGTTAATCTAGACCCCATCAAGGAGAAACCTCCCATCCTGCTTCGAGAGGATTCCTAGTACGCCCTCAAACAAATCACCTCCGTCATCAAAGATGAGGACTACGAGGATTTGGGTAATCACGCTATTGAAGTGATGGGGGAGACAACACAGTTCAACCTTACTCAGGTTTGTATCTGTCATCACTCGTTCCATTGTACTTTCATTAGCTCGTACTTATTATTTGTTTTTGGTGTAAGGGGTCCTGATGGCAAAGGGATTGATGGATCGTTGCCTTTCCCACGAGAAGACGTTGAAACGTGTCTGTGTGAAGGAAAGTACAACGGAGGAATAGTTGTCGGAACTGAAGGCTTGGAAGCTCCGTCATGAAGAGAAGCTGAAGCTATCCGAACAGGTCCGTGGTGAATTGGAGAAGCAGGTAGAGTTGCGGAAAAAAACCTTGGAGGACAAAGAAGATAGTCTCCGTTATGTAGAGGCTGATGCTATTAGAGAGTACTGAGATTCTGACGCCCTTCTAAGTGAGCTGGGCACCTCTTTTGCTGATGGCTTTGACAACTGCATCCGTTAAGTCAAGGCTTCTTTTCCAAACTTGAACCTTTCACACATCACCATAGACCTTGAGGGCTAGACTCCAGCTCACCCCGTTGACACTGAGGGGATGGACGAGCTTTTTGGTGAAGACCAAAGTGACAGCGAAGCCCAAAAGGTTGATGCGAAAGGGTCCGTCGAGGGTGATGCCCATTAACCTTCAACTCAGGAACCTGATGACAAGGAGAAAACCATTGTAGTCCCGGAGTAGTATACACCCTATTTTTTTTTTTTTTAAGTTTTAAAATGTATGGAAGAACAACATATTTAACTTTATTCAACTGTTGCCTTTGGTTGGATTTTTATGTAGACATTTATCATATGTATAATGCAGGCTCGTTTGTTTTTCATATGAACTTGAACGAATTTCGCCCTTCTTATACTGATCCGTCTATTCAAATTCATTCTCCATACAATGAACCGTCCAGTTTATGGACGACATATAAATTTCATCCTTCTTAGGATGAGCCGTCCAGTTTATGGACTTAGTGAATTTATCTCATCCTCTTAGGATGAGTTTTCCAACTTTATGGACTTAGTGAATATATCTCATCCTCTTAGGATAATCCGTCCAACTTTATGGACTTAGTGAAGGAATCTCTTGCTTTTTAGAATGACCCATCCATATCATGGACTTAGTAAATAAACCACCCTTTTAGGATGATCCGTCCAGTTTATGGACTGGTAAATAAATCTCACCCTTCTTAGGATGAATCATCTATATCATGGACTGGTAAATGAATCTCACCCTTCTTAGGATGAACCATCCATATCATGGACTTAGTAAATAAACCACCCTTCTTAGGATGATTCGTCCAGTTTATGGATTGGTAAATGAATCTCATCCCTTCTGGGATGATCCGTCCACATTATGGACAATAAATAAATTTCACCTTTCTTAGGATGAACCGTCCATATCATGGACTTAGTAAATAAACCACCCTTCTTAGGATGATCCGTCCAGTTTATGGACTGGTAAATGAATCTCATCCTTTCTAGGATGATCCGTCCACATTATGGACATGGTAAATGAAACTCAGCGATAAACATTCAATATGTTCTGAATAAACTCCTCTTATTATGATGGATATGCAAGTAGAATATTGTTCATAAAAACAGGAAAAATACCCTTAAAAGTATCGTAGAGAATAATAAAAACTAAAACTATCTGTTGAAAAAATAAACTGGAAATGAGGAGTGCTGGTGTTCGCGCCTCTATCTACTGGCAATATCTCTTCAGGTGTTCCGCGTTCTAGGGATGTTGTAGCTTTTTTCCGTCCAGCGTCTTGAGATAGTATGTGCCCTTCCTATTCCACGACGTGATCCTGTATGGCCCTTCCCAATTGGGTCATTGCATTTTATGTGACTGGTCCTTAGTGGCATCCGTTATATTCCTCAAGATGAGATCTCCTTTCTTGAAGTCTTTGTGTTTAACTCGAGAGTTATAGTGCCTGGCCATCAAGTTTTGATACTGCCCCAACCTCTGTTCAGCCGTCGCTCTGATTTCATCCACTAAATTGAGTTGCAAGCACATCGCCTCGTTATTGTTCTGCATGTCGTGGTTTGCTATCCTGTAACTGGTGAGACCTACCTCAGTTGGAATGATTGCTTCGCTGCCATACGCAAGTTGAAACGGTGTCTCTCCTGTAGGTGTCCTCACCATCGTGCTGTAAGTCCATAGTACACTGGATAACTCTTCTGGCCAGATACCCGTTTCCCCCTCGAGCCGAGTCTTGATGATTTTCAGCAAGGTTCGGTTCGAGACCTCAACCTGGCCGTTGGCCTGTGGGTGGGCAAGAGATGAATAATGGTTCTTGATCTTGAGTTGTGAGCAAAAGTCCTTGAATGCGTCGTTATCAAATTGTTTTTCGTTGTCCGAGACCAGGACCCTAGGTATTTCATAGCAACAAATGATGTTTCTCTATACAAAACTGTGCACATTTTTCTCTGTAATGTTGGCCAATACTTCTGCCTCTACCCACTTAGTAAAGTAGTCTATGCCGACCAGTAGAAATTTCAGCTGACTGATCGCTGTAGGGAACGGGCCCATGATGTCAAGACCCCATTGAGCAAACTGCCATGGGGTTGTTTTCGGAGAGAGTTCTTCCGTCGGTTGCCATATGAGGTTGTCAAACCTCTGACATTTATCACACTTCCTAACGTATGTTTGGGCATCCTTCTGCATAGTGGGCCAGTAGTACCCGAACCTAATCAGCTTATGGACTAAGGATCGTAATCCTGAGTGATTCCCGCATACTCCTTCGTGTACTTCCTTCATGACCTATTCCACTTCTTCGGGGATGAGACACCTCAAATAGGGGCGAGAGAAACCTCTTTTGTATAAGACATCTTTAATCAATATGAACCGTGCAGTGTATACCCTCAACTTCCTTGTAGCTCCCTTATTGCCAGGCAACAATCCATTCTTCAAGTAGGAGATGATCGGTGTTGTCCAGTTTTCCTCAATTCCTATCTCCTGCATGTTGACTACGTTTATTATAGGTGAATTCTGAACGAAGAGGAGTACCTAGCTTGAGGAAGGCATGTTATTAGCCGATGCCACCTTGGTATGTCAGTCGGCCTGTTCGTTCTCCTTCCTTGGGATTTAAACGAACTCTATTTTCATGTTGCACATCCTGCCATTTACCTGTTCGAGGTATTCCTTCATCCGTTCTCCTTTGCACTCATAACAACTGGTGATCTGACTGGTAACTACTTAAGAGTTGCAATGTATCATTGCATACATAGCTCCTGCTGCTTGTGCGAGATCTAGTCCCACTATTAGAGCTTCATACTCGGCCTCGTTGTTTGTTATGGGGAAATTGAGTCTGATCATGCACTGAACCTCGTCTCCCTTGGGGCTGAGAAGTACTATACCAGCTCTTTTTGCATTTTTGACCGCCGACCCGTCCGTGTATATCACCAATCGGGGGTTTCCTTCTGCTTCCTGTTCATCTGGTCGGGCGAATTCAGCAATGAAATCAGCAACGACTTGCCCTTTGGTGGCTGTGCGTGGTCGATACTACACATCAAACTCACTTAGCTCAATTGCCCATAACGCCATTTGTCTAGCTACCTCTGGACTGCTCATTGCTCTCCGCAACGGTTTTTCCATCAAGACGACTATAATGTGGGCCTGGAAGTATGGTTTGAGCTTGCGCGCTGCAGTCACTAATGCGAAGATGAGCTTTTCCATAGGTGGGTACCTTTCTTCTGCCCCTCGTAGTGCTTGGCTTGTGAAGTACACTGGCTTCTGGGCTCCATCCTCCTCCCTAACTAATGTTGTACTGACAGCAGTTGAGGAAACGACCAAATAAAGAAAGAGCTCCTCTCCTGGTCTGGGCGGACTTAGCAAGGGTGGGGAAGAGAGGTATTCTTTTAGATCCTCAAATGCCTGCTGACACTCACTCGTCCACTCAAAAGCCTTCTTTAATGTACGGAAGAAGGGGAGGCACTTATCTATTGCTCTTGAAACAAACCTATTCAAAGCTGCAATCTTGCCATTTAAACTCTGTACCTCCTTGATGTTTTTTGGTAGTGCCAATTTCATGATAGCTCAAACCTTGTCTGGATTGACCTCAATACCCCTCTGAGTCACCATGAACCCAAGGAACTTTCCAGTCGTCACTCTAAACGTACACATGCTAGGATTCAGTTTAATGTTAGCGTCTCAAAGGTTTCCCGTAGGTCTTCGAGGTGGTCATCCTCCCGTATGCTTTTTATTAGCATTTCATCCACGTACACCTCAACATTCCTCCTAATCTAGTGTGCAAACATTCGGTTCATAAGCCTCTAATATGTTGCGCCTGCGTTCTTGAGGCCAAATGGCATCACCTTATAACAGAAGAGTCCCTGGCTTGTGACGAAAGGGGTCTTCTCCTGATCAGCTTCATCCAGCTTTATTAGGTTGTACCCTGAAAATGCATCCATGAAGCTTAGCAGTTGGTGTCTTGCCATTGAATCTACCAAGATATCAATCCTCGGTAGCGGGTAGCTGTCCTTGGGGTATGCTTTGTTCAAATCTGTGAAGTCAACGCACATCCTCCACTATCCGTTGGCCTTCTTCACCATTACTACGTTGGCTAGCCAATCGGGGTAGTACACTTCCCGTATGAACCTTGCTTCCTGCAACTTGCGTACTTCCTCAGCTATGGCCTTATCCCTTTTTTGGACGAACACTCGCTTTTTTTGTCAGACGGGAGAGAAAGAGGGTGAAATGTTTAGCTTGTGAACTATGATAGAGGGGTCGATTTTTGGCATGTCTTCATGGCTCCATGCAAAGAGGTCTGGGTTATCTCTTAGGAATGACTTCAAGGCCTGACGAATCGGTAGGCTAGCGAGAGTACCTATTTTTGTCTTCCATTCGGGCTTGGTGTCGTCAAAGGGTACCTCTTCGATTCTTCACTTGGTTCCACTGTCGCCCGCCGTTCCTCTATACACATTGTTGGCAATTGGTCATCCATTTCGAGCATGGCGATGTAGCACTCGCGTCCTGCTATTTGATCACCACGTACTTCGCCCACCCTGTATTCGGTCGGAAACTTGACCATCGGGTGGTAGGTAGAGGTCACGGCCTTCCATGAATTGAGGGTAGGGCAGCCCAAAATAGCATTGTAAGTAGATGAGCAGTCTACTACCAAGAATGTAACATCCTTGGTGATTTGCTGGGGGTAATCGCCAACTGTAACGGATAAGGTGACCGCGCCTAGTGGGTATACCCTTGTTCCTCCAAAGCCAACAAGTGGCACATCAGTCGGGATCAACTGTTCTCTCCCACTCCTCATTTGTTGAAACGCTGGGTTGTAAAGTATATCAGCGGAGCTACCGTTATCTATCAAGACCCTGTGAGTGTTGTAGTCACCAATCCGTATGCTTACGACAAGTTTGTTGTCATGTGGGTGGTGGAGGCGTCGAGCGTCTTCTTCCGAGAATCCGATCACCGGGTGGTCCATGCACGCCATCCTTGGGACCAATCCTGTTAGCTGGACATTTTGGACCAATCTGAGGTACGTCTTGCGCGACCTCTTGGTTGAACAAGGAGCTGATGTGCCCCTACAATCATTCTTATGTCCCCAACGGGTGGCTTGGGGCACTCGCTTTCCCTCTTGGGGCCTTGCTTTTGCGGCGGGTTTATCTTTTCTTTGCTTATGAACCTCTGCAACTTCCCTTTCCTAATCAGGGCTTCTATCTGCTACTTCAAATCGTAACACTTGGAAGTATCATGGCCATGGTCACGATGGAAGCGGTCGTAGTTATCGCTAGACCTCTTGTTAGGATCACCCTTCAACTTGCCAAGAAACGTTAGCGATCCTTCGTCCTTTATCTGCATTAGTACCTAATCGATCAGAATTTTTAGGGGGGGTGAAATTGGCAAATCTTGCTGAAAGCGTTTTGAAGCGTCTATCTTCTCGCCCGTCGCCTGTCTTTAAGATCTTTCGTCCTCTCTCCTATCTCATATCTTCCTGTCTTTCTCTCTTTCTAGGCTTTTCTTCCCACGCAAGTAGTGCGTCCTCGACGTTCATGTATTTGGTAGCCCTGTAAAGCACATTCGACATAATTTTTGGATCGTTCTTGTATAGAGAAAACAAAACTTACCCTTCCGTAGTCTGTTAGTAAATGCTGCCATGAGTATCTTGTCATCGGCCTCATCAATTGAGAGTGCTTCCTTATTGAAATGGGTGATGTAAGATCTTAGCGTTTCATCCTCTCGCTGCCTAATGTTCATCAGGCATGCGGTTGACTTCTTGTACCTGTGTCTGCTGATAAAGTGCGAGGCGAACTGAGCACTTAACTCCTTGAAAGTGCTAATGGAATTTGGTGTCAGCCTGCTAAACCACACTCTTGCAGGACCTCTCAAGGTGGTGGGAAAGGCCCTACACATGATTTCGTCTGCTACACCTAGCAAATGCATGAGGGTCTTGAACGTCTCTAGGTGGTCTCAGGGGTCCTTTGACCCGTTGTAGGCCTTTATCTTCGGCATACAAAACTTTGGTGGTAGAGGGAACGAAGTAAAAAGTGCTGAAAGGCGAATCTGTCCTGTGTACCAGATCATCGAGATTGCTTGACACCCGCCCTTTAAGAGCGTGCATCATCAAGTCTATCTGTTCTCTCATCATTTGCATGTCTGCGACCAGGTTTGGTGGGCAACATCCGTGGCTGTTGGCCTACTCATAACATTACTGCATTCTGGCCCTTCTCGATTCTACTTGGTGTCATTCCACTGGCGGCTGTTTCTTTCCTACTCCTTCTCTTGGTCTCAAGGCTCGGCGTCCCTTTGGTGTAGTTGCTTCTCCAAGTCATGGTTTTGCTTGGTAAGGCATTCAATTGCCGCTGCCAATGTCTGGATCTGTTTCTTAAGAACCGCGGTGCGTGGTTTGTCTCCTTGGGCATTGTTGTTGGTTGCCATCGAACAGGTAAGCACCATGCAACCTTTTCGTCCGGGAACAGTAGCTTGACTTATCTACTCGAGCTTACGTTCCCACAGACGGTGCCAACTGATGATGCCGAAAATCGTCAGTAGGCCACATGGTTTTCACGTGCTCGTGACAACACCTTCATAACACTAAGAAAGAAAAAGACCTCAAGAGAGTATCGGTGTGGTACCAGTCGAATACCCTCCGAAGGTTAAGTTAGAGAGACTGTCACAACTCTAGAGTGCCAGAGCTGGGGTAAATTATGCGTACATGTTCTTCGTAGGTTATGGCATTTTTATAGTGATGAGGAACTAACCTTCGTTCCTTGGAGAAGAGGAATATTTCCTTGTAGAGAAGATCTTTATAAATGCACGTGATTTTAGGGACCCTTTTCATATAAGGGTTTTATTGACTAGGGTTAAGCGTGATTCACAAGTTATTATTATTTGAAATGTCCTTGGAAATCACGTAAGCCATGTCATCACCACGTGTGCTTGGTCCCGTCGACCTCAATGTCCATGCAGGGGACTATTCGTTTGTTTTAGGTGATCCGTCCTTCGTGGAATCTCCCGTACACTGGAGGTGATCCGTCCTAACACACTGTCTATCCACTGTTTATGAGGTTTGTTGTCACATGACTTAATTTGTCGTCCAATTGTAGGTTTTGCAAGTTCTGACCATCCACTTTACTTTTACCCTCTTCAGGTTCTACTAGTAGCAATTTACTATAATTAGTTGCCAAAAAAATTTAGATTTAGCACCACTGATAAAGTATCATTTTTGGAGTTTGAGGTGTTAAAAATAACACCTCCATTGAGAATGCTCTAATGAGCCTTCCATCATAAGCCCATTAGTTGGTTTCTTGAAGTAAGTCATGCCAAAGAGCCCAGGCTCTACCAAAAAAGCTACCAAAAACCCACTAGTGTCTGAATTCGAGTTGACAAACATGAATATTTCCTCAAGATATTAAATTATATAAGGATGTGGTGTAAAATCTAAGTTTTACCCCTCCAATCCCAACATGCCACATCATTGTATTACATATTAAAAAATAGACACAACCACACTAAATCAATTCTAATACCCATTTGAAAATCCAACTTAAGTGTGAGTTTATTGAGATGTTGAGATGTTGTTATGTGTGGTATGATGTATTAGGTTTTAAGTAAAAAACTATTGTGGCAATCTTTTATTGGATGATATAAAACATGAGTTTTACACCCCCATCTTAGAATTCTTTCAAGTAGTATTCTTAAGAAAGTTCTTATGAATTTATATTAGATGGTGAAGTGAAAGCAATACAAAAATCAATATGGATCACTATTTAGGAGATTCTAGCATTTTACCCTTATTTTTCAAAATATTTGGCAATATGCCACTGTTTTCAAACTATCTAGGTTTATGCCCTTGTTTCGAAACTCGATTTTATTAAAATCGAGTTTTAACGAAGAACTCGATTGGTAGAAAATCGAGTATGGGGCAATCAAACTTTAAAAAAAAAAAAATTGCATGGAACTCGAGTTTATGGAGCTCGAGTTCCATACCTATAGCAGCGTTCAGTAACACCTATAGCGGCGTTTTCATGCATTTTTTTTTTAGTTTGATCAGCCCAAAACTTATAGCGACGTTCAGTAACACCTATAGCGGCGTTTTTAATGGAACTCGAGTTCCATGCAATTTTTTTTTAAAGTTTGATCGGGCATAACTCGATTTTAAACCAATCGAATTCTTCATTGAAACTTGATTTTGAGGAAATCGAGTTTCAAAACAGGGGCATATTGCCAAATTTTTTTAAAAATGAGGGTAAAATGCTAGAATCCTCTCACTATTTATACCAATGGGTTATGTCCCTTCAAAAGACACCTTTAGAGAGTTAAATAAGTGATATTTAATGTTCACAAGGCATTGTAAACGTTTGATTTACTCCGAATAGTCACCAGGAATTCTACAAAAACTGTATTTCTTATACTTTTAATCGGTCAAACAGGAATCGAAAAAACCAAAGTGGCCAAAAATCTTCCACCATCAATTCAACCTATTGAACAGGATTTTCAAATAGTTGAAATCCTTAAACATGATCTTTTACTTATCATCTTATTCAAATGATATAACTTCATATTCAAACATCTTATGTTACAACCTGCCTTGTATATACCTATATATAATACAACTATCTCATGGCTTTGCTATTTTTTTTTCTACCACTCACAATTTGTCATATTGGATAGTTATGATAAAGTGTGCATGAAAATGTATGATGCTAAGAGCATTTGCATCAACTCATGCAAAATTTTTGGTCTATTTTAGCACAAAACTTACTTTTTCTATTTTACATACTCATTTTTTAAAACATCTCATATCAAATTATCGATTTTACACTACATATCATTAAATTATCAATGTTTGAATTGTTTCTCATTTTTTACACACAACAATTATCATCTATTCTCTTTATTCATTCTTGAGATACATAAAGAAATAATAAAAAAAACTACAAAAAAAAAAAAAAAAACACAAAGAAACAGTATATGTGTAAATACACATAGTTATAATCATATATTTTTACACAACTGAATATAAATGAATTTTGAGTTTAATGGACTAAAATGCTGTTCTTCTTTTATTTTATTTTATCATACAATATTGAGTGATGCTAAAGTTCTAGTGCTAGCATTATTGCAAAAGTTTGTGAGGTGCAGTAGTGGAAGATTTTCTCTATCATAAAAGAAAGGTTGCTATTCATGGGCCCAATGTGAACAATATACCATATTTCAAAGAAAGCGGCGGGTAGGGACTAGGAAGTAAGGGTATGTTGGTGACTTTCTAGTCTTATCCAATCCAGTCCAATCTAACGCTTCATATTCCATTTCCAAGATGGTGAAAAAAAAAAAATCAAAAAGCTTTATAAAATTTGACCACAACCCCACAACGAGTCTTTTGGGTAAATATTGGTAAAAATCAAGTTTTTTGGGGTTATAGTCATTGTTCAAAGTTATTTAGAGGAATGAGGAGAGAGAGTGAATTTCGGCAACAGTGTTGCCGAAATTCGAAGAAAAGTATGAGAGAGAAAATCCAATCTGAGGAGAGAGAAATTTTGAGAATTTCGGCAACAGTGTTACCGAAATTCCTTCTGCCTAGCCTGCCCGCTTCACTGAGTGCTGCGCATGCGTGAGTGCTCAAAAGTAAAAAATAAAAAAGGTTTGCGGCAATCCCATTGCCGAAAATGGAGGGAAAAGAAAAAAAAAATTGAATTATGGCAATGGGATTGCCGAAATAGGGGGGAAAGAGAAAAAAAAAAAATATATGGCAATGGTAGTGCCGAAATAGTGGGAGAGAAAAAAAAAACAAAAAAAGAGAAATGTGGCAATGGTAATGCCGAAATAGTGGAAGAGAAAAAAAAAATGTTGTTATAGTAAGTGTCAGGTTATTACTAGTTGTTATTGTTAGGGCAAAAAAGTATCTTAGCGTTAGGTTCAAATTTGAACCAACAACAACTAACCACCTATAATTTATTGTAAAAATAAAAATGTTGTTTACGTTTTTTTTTTCCTTTTATTTCGGCAATGTCACTACAAAGAATCTCTACAAAAATCTCAGTTTTTATTTTATTTTTTATTTATGGTACACATCAATCATTTTTTCTCTTCTATAACTTTCTTTCATGTACGTTTTAGAATTTAAGTACTTTGAATAATAATCAAACGGTACTTGAATTTGTTTCAAACAGACGGACAAGACAAGAATCAAACACTCAGCGTACTTGAGTTTGTTGTTTTCCCCTCCGGCAATTCCTTTTTTTTTTTTTTTTTCTCTCCCACTATTTCGGCACTACCATTGCCACATTTTTTTTTTTCTCCCCCTATTTCTGCAATACCATTGCCACATTTCCCTTTTTTTTTTTTTTTTTTTTTTCTCTCCCACTATTTCGGCACTACCATTGCCACATTTCTTTTTTTTTTTTTCTTTTTTTCTTTTTTTCTCTTTCCCCCTATTTCGGCAATCCCATTGCCATAATTCAATTTTTTTTTCTTTTCCCTCCATTTTCGGCAATGGGATTGCCGCAAACCTTTTTTATTTTTTACTTTTGAGCACTCACGCATGCGCAGCACTCTGTGAAGCGGGTAGGCTGGGCAGAAGGAATTTCGGCAACACTGTTGCCGAAATTCTCAAAATTTCTCTCTCCTCAGATTGGATTTTCTCTCTCATACTTTTCTTCGAATTTGTTGCCGAAATTCACTCTCTATCCTCATTCCTCCAAATAACTTTGAACAGTAACTATAACCCCAAAAAACTTAATTTTTACCAATATTTACCCAAAAGACTCCACAACTCCCAGTTATAAAGAAAAAAGAAGAAGATCGGATCTGAAATTTGCTTAAAGTCCACGTCAACTGGTCCCAGGCATCACCTAGGTTGCGTACATATAACATAACCCATGCGCCTGCAAGACACGTCACGTTGTCGGTAACGATACCTCGTCAGTCTGATTAAACCCCACCAATACCAACACCAACACCAATGGTCCAATACCAACCATTAAATTTTGTTTAAAAAAATATATATATATATATTTATATATATATATATATATATTCATTCAATAAAGAGGTCACCACGTCATCACATGTCCTTATCTGAGTCAACCGTAGAACACGCATCGCCGTTCATACGGACAACTAATCAACGGCCCCAACTTTTTTCTCTCTCACGTGGCCTTTCTGACGCTAGCGTCACACCCCACTAGGTCCAGTCATGAGCCTGCTTTTTGCTTTTGCTATCTTTCTTTCCCCAATTAAAAAAATCTTCTCTTTCTCTTCTCTGTCACTGCCACTGCCACTGCCACTGTCACTGTCACCGCCACCTCTTGTGCTTCACATAAAAATGCCCTGGTCATCAGTGGTGGAACCACGTTGGAGTCGAAGGGAGCCTTGGCCCCACCCTCCAAATTTTTTATAAAAAAATTAGTAGATACATTTGTAAATAGTGATCCCAACAAGTTTATTCCTTTTAAACCAAACTAGTTAACCATGAAAAAAGAAAAGAAAAAAAGAGTAGTCATTAGCATCGATTCTAGATTTTATTTGTATCACAAAATAAAAATAAAAATTATTTAATTTTTAAAATACATAGAGATTTACATTAATAAAAAAAAACATTAATTTTAAAAATTTTGATAATTATGTCATAAAAAATTAATCTCAATCGTATAAAAATTTTGATCAACCACAAAGTTAAGAGAGCTATTTAACATATAAATATCTATTTTATTATAATAATTTTTTAGTACTTATTTGTTATAGTCAATATATTCACTCATTAAAAACTTCTAAGAATTATAACTAATATCATTATCTTCCAACAATAAACAACTAAGTTTTGCTAAGAAAAAAAAAAAAAACAAAAAGATAACAAAAGGCATGTGTTATGGAATTTTCCATTGTAAAATTATAAGTTTTAAAAATTTAAACCTAGAAAATTAATATTCTTTAGATAACAAATAAAATACCTTATATCATCATTCTAACTTTTCAAGAATTATTATCATTTGAAACTCAAAATACTGGAAGAAAATTTTTAGGATGTTAAAATTTAGTGGAAGTATTATAGTCATTACACAATAAAATATTTTAAGAATCATAAGCTTTCATTAGGGTATAACTGAAAGAATAATAACATGACATATTTGCTCTTTTCCAAAATATTAAGGGAAAAACTACTTGATTTTAAAGCTTAAAAAGAAGGAATTGTAAACTACCCCAAACATAAAGGAAAAGTGTTTTTTTCTCTAAGTTTTTGTTTTTTGTGTAAAACTATGTAGTTTTTCTTAAAATGGTGTGCAAAGAAAAAAAAAAATACAAAAAGTCAACCTAAAAAAATTGTATGTAAAATAGTAAATTTTGGCTCAACAAAGCTTACTAAACCCACAAAAAATTTCTAAAAACACAACAGAATAACACAATATTTTCATAATACCTTCATAATTTTGTTATATTTTATTTTGACTTGTAAAGAATTGACAGCTTAACAGTTTTAAAAATATTGTGATGACAACAAAATGTTTTAACCTTTTCACAAAAAAAAAAGTTATGTCCACGATATTTTCACAACAAATCATAAGTAGTAGGTTGTTACAGGTTGTTATTGGTGGAAAAAAAATAATTTCATTAGTAAGTTTAAATTAGAACCGAAAACAAATTATCACCTATAATTTGTTACGAAAGCATTGTAAAAAATATTGTGGATATACACTTCTTTTTTCACATTACCTTTATTTTTAGTTGTGGTTGGTTCTAGTATGATATTTTATTATTTTATTTTGAATCATAAGGAATTAACATCTCAAAAATTGTGAAAATATTGTACCAATTTATTGTGTTAATATTTTATTATAATGTGAAACTGTGTGAATTGGACAAACTAAAAATAATATAGCAAATTTATTGCACCTTTACGCATTCACAAAAAACAAAAGCGGCCCGCAAAACAGTGAAAATTAAACAAGCCAAAACTACTATAGCGAAGCTATGGTAGATTTTCCTGTTCACTCTTTTTATATATAGATCATTAAATTTGACTAAACCAACAAGAAAAAAGTCTATGAATACAACAAAATATTATAACGTTTTCACAATACCTCTATTTTCAACCATGACGAATCCCAATCCAATATTTTATTATCTTATTTGACCTATAACTTACACCTCAATAATTGTGAATATATTGTAATAACAACAAAATGTCATGACATTTTTAGTTGTGCTAGATCTCGGTATGATATTTGTTATTTTATTTTGACCCATAAGGAATTGACATATGCGTCACAACATTTTCACAATATCTTTATGTATACATTGTACTTAATTACAATGTAAATTTATATTGTAGACACAAAAAAATTGGCAAATTTTGTACAATATTTACCATTTTTTGTGCAAATGTGTATAATATTAACCACTTTTGTATATTTACAATGTAAATTTGCATTGCAAGTATGAAATAAACATGTAAAGATCTTAAAAAAACAAAATAAAAACAAAAAACAAAAACAAAAACAAAAACAAAGCTCAAACCAACAGGCATACTTGAAGGGGAAAAAAAAGAAATGAAAAAGTGCACCTCACTAATTGAATAAACCAAAAAAATACTATTCATGAGCCTTTGGCTCTTTTTATATAGTTAATAGATATGCCAGCTTACATAAATATTAAAAAGAAAAAAAAAACACAAACCGATTACTGGAAAAAAAAAAAAAACTTTAGTCACTGTAGAAATTAATGTTAAAATGTTGTGGACTTAATATTTTTTTTATTTGATCTATAAGAAACTGAGATCTCAACAATCGTGAAAGTATTGTAATAACAATAAGTGTTGTAACATTTTCTCAAAACATTTGTTTTTAGTTGTGGTTGGTCACAGTCTCATATTTTATTATTTTATTTCAACTTGTACGAAATTGACACGTTAATAATTGTGAAAATATTGTGAAATTTGTTGTGTCAGTATAATAATATATATACCAGCTTATATAAATATTTAAAAGAAAAAAAAACTGACTACTAAAAGAAAAAAAAAAATTAGGCACTGTAGCTACAGTGCCAATTGAATAAACCAACAGCACTGTAGCTACAATGCATTAGCGCATTCGCAAAAAAGTGTTGTAACATTTTCTCAAAACATTTATTTTTAGTTGTGGTTGGTCACAGTTTCATATTTTATTATTTTATTTCGTCTGGTAAGAAATTGACACGTCAATAATTGTGAAATTTGTTGTGTCACTATAACAATATATATACCAACTTACATAAATATTTAAAAGAAAAAAAAAACACAAACCGATTACTGGAAAAAAAAAAAAAAACTTTAGAACACACCAAAAGCACTGTAGCTACCGTGCATTAACGCATTTGCAAATAAGTGTTGTAAAATTTTCTCAAAACATTTATTATTTTTAGTTGTGGTTGGTCACAATATCATATTTTATTATTTTATTTCGATTTGTAAGAAATTGACACATCAATAATTGTGAAAAAATTATGAAATTTGTTATGTCAGTATAACTATATATATACCCGCTTACATAAATATTTAAAAGAAAAAAAAAAGACACAAACCGATTATTGGAAAAAAAAAAACACACACACACACACACACTTTAGGCACTATAGCTACAGTGCCAGTTGAATAAACCAAAAGCATTGTAGCTACAGTGCATTAGTGCATTCGCACTTTTTATATATAAGATATATGCTTTTGCCCCCTCATTCTCGATTAAAATTTTGTATATATGTATAATTAGTATTTATTTTGATGAGGGTAATTTTGTAATATGGATATTAACGTGGCAAGGCGACGGTCATAAAAAAAGTCGTCAGCTTCACTCATTAGAGACGGCATTGGTGTAAAGTCTACGGCTCCACCCTGAAGTTGACGACCCTACCTTGATGACGACATCAGAAGCTGAAGGGGAGAAGCTGAAGGAGATAAGCAAACCTCCGTCGGATCTGACATGACCTTACTTGATCTCCACGCATACGTAAATAAGGAAACATCTTGTGCTCAATGCTTAACCCTAATCAAGAAGACTCCTACAAGGAAAGAACTCCGAGAGATACGTGAATTAAAGAGGTTCACTCCTATAAGGAAAGAACTTCTTAACCAAGGCACGGATGTCAACCCTACGCTACTATAAATACCCGAAATCCTCACAAACCAAGGTACGCATAATTCACTCCAGCTCTGGCACTCTAGAGTTGTGAGAAATTCTCTAACTTGACTGTCGGAGGGTATTTAGCCGGTACTGCATCGGTACTCCTCTCAAGGTCTTCAGCTTTTGTGTTGTGCAAATTATTGTCTAGGGCATGTGAGGATCGTGTGGCTAACTGACGATTTTCAGCATCATCAGTTGGCACCGTTTGTGGGAAAGAATGACTTGTAAGACTTATTATTACTTCCCAGACAAAAAGTTGCATGGTACTCACTCGCTCAATGGTAACCACTAATGATAAACCACGCATGACCGCCCTCGAGAGACAGGTTCAAACTCTCACTGCTGCAGTGGAACACCTTACCAAACAAAACCATGACCTTGAAGAACAGTTGCGGCACAAGAAGCAGACCTTAATACTCAATAGGAAGACCAAGAAGGAACCAGTGCTGAGAGAAGGAACCAGGAAGGGCCGGAACCAGTACAGGAGCCGGCATCTGTCATTGACACCATCCCACTTCACATAGTCGTTGAGATGCAGATGATGAAAGAGCGGATGGACTTTATGATGAACGCCTTCAGAGGACGGGTGTCTAGTGACCTTGATGACCTAGTCCAGCGAATTGATTTGTCATTCACAGCATCGGTCACTTCATTCCCCCTTCCACCAAAGTTTTGTATGCCGCAGGTGGAAAGTTATTACGGATCCAAGGACTCCTTAGATCACTTGGAGTCTTTCAAGACCCTGATGCACCTTCAGGGGGTGCTAGATGAGATCATGTGTAGAGCCTTCCCCACCACACTGAAAGGACCAGCAAGGATCTGGTTCAACAGGCTGACGCCTAACTTCATTGGTACTTTCAAGGAGTTAAGCGCCCAATTCACTTCACACTTTATCGAGGGGCACAGGTATAAGAAATCCACCGCGTGCCTAATGAACATTAAGCAGCGGGAAGACGAGACACTAAGATCTTACATAACTCGCTTTAATAAGGAGGCCCTCTTGATCGACGAAGCGGACGACAAGATACTTGTGGCAGCATTCACCAATGGGCTACACAAGGGTAAGTTTCTATTTTCTCTATACAAGAACGACCCAAAGACTATGTCAGTGGTGTTTTACAGGGCGACCAAGTACATGAACACGGAAGATGCACTACTGGCCCAAGAAGAGTAGCCTAAGAAGAGGGAAAGACAGGAAGATGCACGGCTGGACAAGAGGCGGAAGATGGCTAAAACCGGAGAACGGTGGGAGGACAGATGCTCCAGGCCACCTGCGGGGAAGTTCACAAGCTTCACCCCGCTGACTACCTTGATCGACCAAGTGCTGATGCAAATTAAGGATGGAGGAGCCCTAACTTTTCCCGGCAAGCTGAAGGGAGATCCTAACAAGAGGTCAAGAGACAAATATTGCCGCTTCCATCGTGATCACGGCCATGACACAGCTGATTGCTACGACTTGAAGCAACAAATTGAAACTCTTATTAGGCAAGGAAAGCTGCAAAGGGTCGTTAGCAAGGAGAAAACGGATCCACCACAGGAACAAGCACCCTGAAGGGAGAACGAACACCCCATATCGCCCATAGGAGACATAAGGATGATTGTAGGGGGCACCGCTACTGTTGGCTCGTCCAAAAAGGCCCGTAAGACTTACCTCAGGATGGTTCAGAAGGTCCAGCTGACGAGTTCCATGCCAAAGATGGCGCGGATCGACAATCCCATCATCGAGTTCTTAGAAGAAGATGCACGACATCTTCGCCACCCGCATGACGTTGCACTTGTCGTTAGCATATGGGCAGGAGATTACAACATATACCGGGTTTTGGTCGACAACGGCAACTCAGCTGACATCCTCTACTACCCTACATTCTAACAAATGGGGATTGGTAGAGAGCGACTGGTTCCGACGAACGCTTCACTCATCGTTTTTGGAGGGACAAAAGTGTTTCCCCTTGGTGCGATCACATTACTCGTGACGGTGGGCGATTACCCCTAACAGATCATTAAAGACATGACGTTCCTCGTGGTCGACTGCTCATCTGCTTACAATGCCATCCTCGGACAACCTACCCTCAATTCATGGAAAGCTGTAACCTCGACCTACCACTTAATGATAAAGTTTCCTACCGATTATGGAATAGGAGAACTGCGCAGAAATCAGGTGGCCGCACGTGAATGCTACATAGCTATGATGGAGATGGACGACCACCTCCAAGCCATGAATATAGAAGAGCACCGAACAGTGACAGAGCCCGTTGAAAGACTTGTAGAAATACCTCTCGACGACTCTAAGCCCGACCGAACGACCAGGATTGGTACCCTCGCTAGCCCATTGGTCCTCTAAGCGATTACAGTTTTTCTTAAGGATAACCGTGATGTGTTTGCTTGGAGCCATGAAGACATGCCAGGAATAGACCCATCAGTTATGGTGCACAAGCTGAATGTGTCGCCCTCCTTTCCACCCATCCATCAGAAGAAATGGGTGTTCGCCCCAGAACGAGACCAAGCCATAGCTGAAGAAGTTCACAAGCTACAAGAGGCAAACTTCATCAGGGAAGTTCACTACCCCGACTAGTTGGCAAACGTAGTAATGGTCAAAAAAGTCAGTGGGAAATGGAAAATGTGTGTGGATTTCACAGACCTGAACAAGGCATGCCCCAAAGACAGATACCCCCTCCCGCGGGTCGACGTCTTGGTTAACTCTATGGCTCAACAAGAGTTATTAAGCTTCATGGACGCCTTTTTGGGTTACAACCAGATCAGAATGGACGAAGCAGATCAAGAGAAGACTTCGTTCGTTACTAGCCAGGGCCTCTTTTGCTATAAGGTGATGTCGTTTAGCCTCAAGAATGCAGGTGCGACGTACCAAAGGCTCATGAATAAGATGTTCGCACAACAGATTGGGAGAAACGTCCAGGTTTATGTCGACGAAATGCTTGTGAAAAGCCAAAGGGAGGAAAATCACTTGGAGGATCTCAGGTAAACATTTAACACCCTTCGTTCCTACAACATGAAGCTTAATCCAGGCAAGTGTGCCTTTGGAGTGACGGCAGGAAAATTCCTAGGGTACATGGTATCCAAAAGAGGTATTGAGGCTAACCCAGACAAGATCCAGGCCATAATAAAGATGACACCCCCTAAAAACGTAAAGGAAGTACAAAGCCCCAACGGTAAGATAGCCGCACTTAATAGGTTCGTGTCTAGAGCAACGGATAAGTGTCTACCTTTCTTCCGTACGTTGAAGAAAGCCATCGAATGAACAGCCGAGTGCCAGCAAGCGTTAGAAGACCTGAAGGCCTACCTCTCATCCCCACCATTGCTGAGCCCGTTGAAGCCGAGGGAAGAATTATGCCTTTATCAAGCTGTATCTCCAACTGCCATCAACGCGACCTTAATCAGAGAAGAAGACAAGGTGCAAAAACCCATATACTATGCTAGCCAGGCACTTCGGAGGGCAGAGGAAAGGTACCCGCCAATGGAGAAACTCGCTTTTGCTTTGGTAACTATAGCTCGTAAGCTAAATCCATACTTCCAGGCCCACACCATCGTCGTCCTGATTGACAAACCTCTACGAAGAGCAATGAGTAGTTCCGAAACTGCCGGACATATGGCGCTATGGGCGATAGAGCTAAGTGAGTTTGACATACAATATCGCCCACGTACTGCTATAAAGGGGCAAGTGGTCGTTGACTTCATCGCGGAATTCACCAGTATGGAAGACTAGGGGGCATAAGAGCCTTCTTACTGGAGTATACACATTGACGGGTCGTCCAACAGACATGCTGGTAGAGTAGGCATTATACTTCATTCCCTCAAAGGGGACGAGATCGAATGCATGGTTCGTCTCGACTTCCCTACAACCAACAATGAAGCGGAGTACGAAACTCTAATAGCGGGACTAGACCTTGCCAAGGCAGCAGGAGCCGCGAATATGATTATCCATTGTGACTCCCAAGTCGTCACAAACCAAGTAAACGATGACTATGAATGTAAGGGCAAGAGGATGAAGAAGTACCTAGAGCAAGTAAAGAGAAGGGTGAACGACTTATAGGCCAAGGTTGTTCAAATCCCCAGGGGAGAAAACGAGCAAGCCGACCGTCTTGCTAAGGTCGCATCAGCAGAACACATGGTCATCCCTGACAAGGTACTCTCCTTTATTCAGCTTTCACCACTGATAGATATCGTCGATGTGCAGGAAATGAGTTCCGAGAGCAATTGGACCACACCTTTAACTGCCTACCTAAAAGACGGCATACTACCTGACGATAAGGAAACCGCTAGAAAGCTGAAGGTTCAGGCAGCATGGTTCGTCTTGATAAAGGACGTCCTATATAAGAGGGGTTTCTCCCGACTATACCTAAGATGTTTAGGCCTAGGAGAAGCGGATTACGTCATGAGAGAAGTACACGAAGGGATCTGCGGCAACCACTTAGGGTCGCGGTCGTTGGTGCATAAATTGATTCGAGCTGGATATTACTGGCCAACTATGCAAAAGGATGCTCAGATTTATGTCAGAGCCTACAATAAATGTCAAAGGTTCAGCAACATCATCAGATAGCCGATGGAAAAACTGACCCCAATAACAGATCCGTCACCATTTGCCCAATGGGGCCTGGACATCATGGGCCCATTCCTGATAGCCGTAAGACAGCTGAAGTTCCTAATAGTTGGCATAGACTACTTCACCAAATGGGTAGAAGCTGAAACCCTAGCAACTATCACAGAGAAGAACATACAAAGCTTTGTTTGGAAGAACATCATTTATAGGTACGGGATCCCTAAGGTCTTGATCTTAGACAATGGGAAGCAGTTCGACAACGACTCGTTCAGGGACTTTTGCTCACAGTTAAGGATCAGGAACCACTACTCCTCCCCTACCCATCCTCAAGCCAATAGACAAGTTGAGGTCACGAACCAATTCTTACTTCGAATCGTTAAGACTCGGCTCGAGGGGGCAAAGGGTGTATGGCCAAAGGAGTTGCCCAGCGTACTATAGGCTTACAGGACGACAGCCAGAACCCCCACAAGAGAAATGCCGTTTCGACTGGCATTTGAATGTGAGGCAGTCATCCAGCTGAGGTCAGGCTCACGAGCTACAGGGTGGATAATCACAACGAGGGGAGGAATGATAAGACCATACGTCTACAGCTTGACCTAGTTAACGAAGTCAGGGCGACAGCTGAACAGAGACTCGCACGATACCAGGCACTCATGGCCAAACACTACAACTCCCCAGTCAAACACCGAGACTTCAAAGTTGGAGACCTCGTCTTAAGGAAAGTAATAGGTGCCGCTAGAGACCCTGCACAAGGAAAGCTTGGCCCAAACTGGGAAGGACCCTACAGAATCATGTCATGGCTGAGGAAAGACACCTATCACTTGGAAACACTAGACGGACAGAAGTTGCACCACCTGTGGAACACCGAGCATCTTCGGAAATACTACCAGTAGACATGATAACATGAAAAGCGGCACTCCTCATTCTCCAATTAATTTCAATTAATTTTTGCTACAGTACTTTTTAAGCCCATAGGGCCGGTCTTTTTCTTAAAAAAAAACAATTTTTCTATATGCACTTGTCATAATAAGAGGAGTTTATTTAGAAATGACTGGTGTATTTATCTTGTTCCTACATGTTTATTCTACGTGCCTACCAAGTCCACAAATAGACGAAATTAGTTAGTCGTTAAGTGGACGGATTCATAATTACATCCAGAAGTGGACGACCTTATCATATAAGGATGAATCAACATAAAGTCCACAAAGTGGATGAGTTTATTATCAAGTCCACAAAGTGGATGAATTTATTACTAAGTCCACAAAGTGGACGAGTTCTAAGTCCACAAAGTGAATGAATTTATTACTAAGTCCACAAAGTGGACGAATTTATAACCAAGTCCATAAAGTGGACGAGTTCTAAGTCCACAAAGTGGATGAATTTTACGAATTTATTACTAAGTCCACAAAGTGGACGAGTCTATTACTAAGTCCACAAAGTGGACGAATTTAATATAAGTCCACAAAGTGGACAAATTTATTACTAAGTCCACAAAGTGGACGAGTTTATTACCAAGTCCACAAAGTGGACAAATTTAATATAAGTCCACAAAGTGGACAAATGTATTACTAAGTCCACAAAGTGGATGACAAAGTGGACGAATTTATTACTAAGTCCACAAAGTGGACGAGTCTATCACTAAGTCCAAAAAGTGGCCGAGTTTATTGCTAAGTCCACAAAGTGGACTAGTTTATGCTAAGAACACTAAGTGGACGAACCTATTAATCAAAGTGGACGAGGCGAAGTTCATAAGCCAACGAGATAGTCCTAGTATCCGAAAATAGACACAATCCTTAAGGACACATTCACATACAACCAAGACACATATACTCATCAAAGAAGATCAATTAAAAAAACGTGGAGAAAAATGCAACAGCATAAAGTGTCTACAATAAAAAGCCCAAAAAACAAAAGGGCCTTAACATTGTCTAGAAAATGGATGAAATACATAAATAATGAAAAATAAAAAGCTAGGGGTCCTAGTCATCAACTTTAGGTGAAGGGTCCTGGGTAGAAGGGTTCTCAGCATCCTTAGCTTCTGTAGACGGGATCAGAGGGGTAACAGGGTTCTCCACAATAGGCTGAGCCAAAACGACGCCATCATTTTTTGGTCCCGCTTTGACTGAGTGGAGTCGTCACTTTCTTCAAGAGTGGTGCCGCCAGCTGGAGTAGACAGCAGGGGGTCGTCCATGGTAACTTTGGATAAATCCAAGTTTGGGTAGACGGACTTGACCTGTTTTAGGCAATCCTCAAACCTGTCACCATAATAGACGGCATAGGCATCAATAAGAGGCTGGGAAGCCTTGAATTCTGTTACCGCGTTAGCCTTGGCCGTCTCTACCTGTTCCACTAAAGCCGTCAGCTCCTTCTACATGACCGCCTTAGCCTCTTGCTCTTCTTCCCACTGATGGGTCTCCTCCTTCAGTTGCCCTTCTAGCTCCGTCACCTTCTCGTTGAAAGTGCGAAGGGCATCCTTGTATTGATTTTGTTCGTTAGTTAGCATTTCATTACATTTCCCAAGACGAGTGATAATCCCTTCCTCAGCCACGCACCTATCTTGCAGGGCTTTCATGGGAACCAAGGCCTGAAAAGGAATCATAACTGTCAGCCAATGAATAAAGTAAAGGGATAAGATAGTTAAAACATACCCTTGAAAGGTCAAAAAAGGCCTGACGCCCCCAACTCCTCTGTCTCTTGGTCAGCACACGATTCCACGTCCATCTCCTTGATGATTAATTCAACCATTTTGACGGCGTAGCCTTTGTGTGTGAGAAGACGATGGGTTCCCTCACCAACGGGGCCGGTTCCAGTCATCAGCCCTTTGCTAGCTCCATGAGTGGGCTTAGGAGGTGACGGCTTCTTTTGCTTCACGTCACCAATGGAAATGCCCGTCCCTTTCTTAGGAGGATGATCATCTTTCCCTTCGCTCTTCCTTTCGGGAACCCCCTTGTTAACGTCCTTGAGAGCAGACGACGAAGCTTCGTCCTTCTCCTTCTTCTTCTTCTTGTTCACAGCGGTTGCCCCCATTAAGGCCTTTTGTCTCGCTGCCTCAATTTCTACAAAGGACAAGGAAACAATGTTAAGAAGGCAGATGCCGATAAGGATGACGAGACGAAAGAAACAAGTAATATTACTTATGCCGACGAGTGTAATCGTCCAATCTGCGATCTGTAGGTGTCGGCTCGGGACCACCGCAGAAGGCGTGTAAAGTGTCAAGGGTTATTATGTCCCTACACCTGCGCTTGTTAAGAGGGATCTGCAAAACCTAAAGGATGAAAGCTTCCAGCTCATCTGTACTGTGAGGGCGGACGCTAATTGCATAATAAAGAAAGTCGACGACATTAAAATCATGAATCAGCATCAGCTAGATAACAAGTAGATGACATTAAAAGATGTAGATGGTAATAAACCTGAATCTTTGATGATGCCCTAGGAATTTTCAAAACCATGAGGCATCGTCACCCACTCGTCCCGACGACACACCCAATTTGTCCCTTGAACAAAAAAGTATCTACTCTTCCAATTTTTATTCGAGTCAGGAATATCTGACACAAGCCTAAGTGTCTTTTGCCTCACTACAAAATGATATATACCCTTGGACGAGAAGATGCATTGTGGCTTGTAACACCAAAAGAACTCGTCCAAGGTTAACTGACGGTTTCCTCCACTTAGACGACCCCAGATAACTTCAGCCCCTATAAATATCCTCCAAGTGTTTGGGGCAATTTGACTGACAGACAGACCAAGGTAAGTGGCTAGCTGTCGGTGTAGTGCCGTCAAAGGAAGCCTCAATCCAGCCGTGAACATGGCAAGATACATGTCGACGTTTGTGGTCTTACCAGATCAGCATTTCTCATACTTCCCAAGTAGACGGATTGGAATATTATCAGGAATTTGGAAACGGTCCCTCAAGCCATTGAATATTTTGGTCGTCATCGTTGGATAAAAGTCATTCACTGTCCAGATTTTGGGGAGAATAAAGGGACGAGTGTGACCATCACCAGGGCTCCCAGAGCTTCATTCCACAGGAACTCCCTCATCGCCATTACCCTTGCCCTTGTCATCTTCATTCATGATCACTTCAACCTTTCCTCCCTCACCGTTACCGTTTTTGCCCTCTACTTCCTCACCCTCCTCTCCAACTTGAATTTCCACTTCGTCGTCAAGAGAATGGGCAGACGACTTCCTCTCTGACGACCCTGAGAAGCCCTCCTCAGGCTCATGACTTGACGGGAAAACTTCATCGTAGCTGGCTCCATCATGGACTGACGACTGCTCACTCATCGCTTTTATGGACATCTATTTACCTACAAGTGACGAAGGTATTCTAAGAACCTAAGTTGACGGTCTCTCTAAGATTAACAGCTAACTAGAATAACGAAAATAAAGGTAAAAGGGCTTACTTGATTAGTGGACAACTCCTTGAGGGATGACGGTCTTAGTAAAAAGATGGCAGCAAAGATGACGAAATCAACAAGTTGACGGGCACAAGAAAAATCAAAATGACGAGTTCACTCTTACATTTAATAGGCAAAGAAGGGAGATATATATAGGCAAAGAATGCATGGAAGACGGAGCGACACGCTTGTTCAAAAACGGGGCCAATTAGCTCGCGCCACGTACCCAATCATTTAATAAAGGCTGCTCAAGGAATCACTCATAAATGACCTTTCTTTCCTCTAAGCAAATAATAATTAAATAATAAAGACTGCAAAGCTAACTCCATAACCCGTTAGCTGAAGCTGACGAGGCTATAGAGTAGGGGGCAACTGATGAGGGTAATTTTGTAATATGGATATTAACGTGACAAGGCGACGGTCATAAACAAAGTCGTCAACTTCACTCATTAGAAATGGGATTGGTGTAATGTCTACGGCTCCACGTTGAAGTTGACGACCCTACCTTGATGACGACATCGGAAGCTGGCGGGAAGAAGCTGAAGGGGATAAGCAAACCTCTGTCGGATCTGACGTGGCCTTACTTGATCTCCACACATGCGTAAATAAGAAAATATCTTGTGCTCTACACTTAACCCTAATCAAGAGACTCCTACAAGGAAAGAACTCCGGGAGATACGCGAATTAAGGAGGTTCACTCCTAGAAGGAAAGAACTTCTTAACCAAGACACATATGTCAACCCTACGCTACTATAAATACCCCAAAACCCTCACAAACCAAGGTACGTATAATTCACCCCAGCTCTAGCACTCTAGAGTTATGAGAAATTCTCTAACTTGACCGTCGGAGGGTATGTGGCCGGTATTGCACCGGTACTCCTCTCAAGGTCTTTAGCTTTTGTGTTGTGTAGGTTCTTATCTAGGGCATGTGAGAACCGTGTGACTTACTGACGATTTTCGGCATTATCATTTTGTATTTTAAAAGAAAGTATAAAATAACATTTTACCTTAATTAAGTAGGTTTACAATCCTATTAAACATAATTGTATACATCATTAAAAGGAAATCAAAAACCCAAAAAAAGAGTGATTTTTGCTCCAACCTCACTAAATAATTTCTCTAGCTTACTTTGGAGTTTGGAGTTAATGGCGGAGGGTTTCTTATTCATCCTCAAAATATTAGAGCACAATCATAGATGGCACGACCAAGCTCCACTGATCTGCACATTCTCTCTCTCTCTCTCTCTCTCTCTCTCTCTCTCTCTCTCTCTCTCTCTCTCTCTCTCTCATTTTTCTTAATCTCCAGCGTTTAGACTCCCTTGTTAGTCAATCTGCTTTGCTTTTCATCTTGTCTTCTTTTCTTTACTTCTTCGTTCAGTCTGCCAGGGATTTATTTATTCAAATAAGATTTTCTTTACAGATTTGAGATTACAATCTACTTTAAGTCCTACACGGGTGGGTTGCACTTCAAGTTGTATTCTAAAGCAAAGTTAGATCATTCCCATCAAAACTTTCAAAAATTTTAGCATCTCAAAAAGTCACTTTATCAATTTTAACAACTTATTTTATAATACATCCAACATCAAATGTTCTATTTTTACCTTCATCTCATTAAAATAATATAAACAACTTATTAAAATAAAATAAAACTTCCAAAAAATATTTTTTTAAGGGAAGAAGAAAGAGAAAGCATTAAAATAGAATTATTTTTTTAAGATGTGATCTACAGTGAGCTTTCATCTTTGAAAGCTCATTGTAGCTAAGTTGCTATTTGTTTTAAGAATGCAACCTTTGTTGTAGCTTACTTTTTAGTGTTTTAGATGCTAAAATAACATTATGACATTTATACAACCTTTTAATACAAATGCTCTTATACTCCCCAACTTACACTTTAATTTAGATTACAGTTTGCTACAAGTCCCACATGTGGGACCTCAGGTGTGATTTTTCTTACCTTTGTTATTAGTCATTAAATTAATTAATCTATTATATGATATATATAAATATAATAAACTATTATTAAAACTGATAAAAATATACTGTCTAATTTTAATTATATAAAATGGAAAATTATTGATGATTTTATTTCTAATTCCCTCTTAAAGAGTATGGATTACAATTTTGAATAAAAATATTCAACATTTTATATTACTGCTTTTTTTAAGATATGATATCATTCAACCGAGCCTTGCTTGTGGCAGTTATAATACAAGCTAATTCTCTCAATAATCCAAAATTCCAACAAACTAAGCTTCCCTATTTTGGCACATCAAACAAATTAATTGTCCATTGTCATGCTGAAATAATAAATGATTCAGCTAAGCCTCCATTGACAATATTTAAGTGGAAATTTGATGGTGATTCCTTTAACAATTTAAAACACCCAGATTTTGAAGAATTGCTTATAAAAATAGATTTACAATCATTGTTCTTTCTTTGAACATGAAATGTTTAAGAATCAGTTTCCTGGAGATTCTGCTTTTGCAGGTAGGTATCCAACAGGAGACTTTGCAACCCTAAATGGCCAGATCATCCTAAGGCAGGCTTTTGACTTCCCTCACCAGCAGCTTTGCTATGGAGAGGCAACCTATTATTTAAAGCTAAACAACTACATGAACTTCAGAAAGATCAATGATCACTCACAATGATCCAGCACAAAAATAAACATAAGAGAAAACAATAAACAATGAATCATTTGAAACTGAGAGAGAAGCATCATGGCGCAGATGTCACATTCCTTTCCTTTTTCTTTCTTGTTTCAAAAAATTAGGCATACAACATACATATCTACATGTTAACCGAAATGTCAAATAAAATGAATGAAATCCCCCAACTTTCAATCTAAAAGTTTATAATCTATTTCATATAATATAAGTTTTACCAACTTCAAGTTGGGGATATGATCTACAGTGAGCTTTCATCTTTGAAAGCTCATTGTAACTAAGTTGCTATTTTTTTTTAAGAATGCAACCTTTGTTGTAAATTGCTTTTTAGTGTTTTAGATGCTAAAAGAACATTATAATTGTAAGGCCACAATTTTTGTACCTAAGCCCAAAGTAAGAAAGGGAGGAGGCCTAAAGAGCCCAATATAATGAATTTGTAGAAAGTGGATTAGAAAACTAGGTTCTAATGAGCTTAGACAATGATCATAGTGAGTAAAGATGACAATAGAATAAAGATGAACTGATTTTATCTAAAGAAAATCGTCTTTGGACACAATCTGAGGAGGTTGATTCTTATATCTGATTCTTTTGGGATTGATTACAAGTATTGTTCTTGACTCTATAGTGCTTTTCTCTTTCTTTTTCTCTCTGATCCCCTCCCCTCAGGGTCCTCCTTCTACTTTATACTACCTTCCCCTTTTTATCTCTACCTTCCACGTGTAGATCAGATTGCTGGTGTTGATCCTTGTCCCATCAACACCTTCCTGAAGTCTTTGAGAGTAGCTGTAAGGCTGAAAACCACTGTTCAAGTATCACTTCCTTATTAATGCGGCCAGAGAGTTAACTACAGAGCATTCAATGTGGTAGTAGCAGATTTCTCTTAGATATTCCATAGCTTTCTTTTGTCTTGTGCTCTCATGATGTATATCCTTATCAATAGAATCTCCTCGAACGTTGCTCCTGGATGGCAGTCCGTACCTTCTGACCTCTACTTCGCTAAGTCGAGGAGGCATCTCTCCTTGGACTCCTTTCTCGGATCATCATAATTAGACCCTTTTCTTTATTCATCAATACTGGCCCAATATATACTACTGGGCCAATCCTCCCTACAATACTCTTTAAAAGGGAATTAGAAATAAAATTATCAATAATTTTCCTTTTTATATAAAAAAATTAAACAATATATTTGTATCAGTTTTAACAATAGTTTATTATATTTATATATCATATAATAGATTAATTAATTTAAAGACGAATAAAAAAGGTAAGAAAAATCACACCTGAGGTCCCACATGTGGGACTTGTAGCAAATTGTAATCTAAATTGAAGTGTAAGTTGGGGAGTATAAGAGCATTTGTATCAAAGGTTGTATAAATGTTATTGTAGGGAGGAGGCTTCCTTGGGGACTTCTTGCTCCTTGTCAGGTGCGTTGGTTTGCTCTACCCCTTTTTGAGGACTGCTAGGAGGAGGAGGGTCCTTGGTCAGAACCTCTTCAATAAGGCTTGCAACGTTGGGGGTTGTGTCATCCTAAGAGACTGAGGAGCCTGATACTTGGATTGCAGGGGGTAGTATACGCTTTTTGCTCTCCTAAGTGCCGAGGAGGCCTCCACCCCTGCCTGGTTGAGGGCCTCGTTCCACACTTGGAGGCAGTATATTCTGCATACCCTCAAAACCTCGGACCTGAAGGCCTCCTTGGTCTCAACCACCCCTATATTGCAGCAGTCTTGTGAGGCCTAATCCTCGGCTTTCTTAGCATCCTCTAGCTTTTTCTTTAGTAGCTTGATTTGCTCCCTAGCAGCAGCAAGATCACCTTCAGTTTGGCAGAGTTGCTTGCGCTGAGTCTTGGCCTGTCTTTCCACCCCTTCCAGTGCCACCTCAACGCTTTTCTTCTCCTTCTCGGCCTTGGTGAGTTGGGCGTTCAACTCTTTCACCCTCTTCTCGGCCACATTGAAAGCCTCAATAGTAGCAACTCACCTGCCCTCTTCATCCTTCATTTATCGGTGAGAAAAATCCACCAACTCCTCGTCCCTAAAAGTGGGTTGGACAGCCTACAAAAGGAACTTAGCAAGTAAGTAAAGGCAAAAGTAAATAGAGAGAAAAATATATATATATATAAGTAATAATAACAAAAATAAACAAAAATGAGCAAACGAATAACAAATTTAGCTTAAATGACTTACCATAGCCAGGTCTCTCTTTAGACTTAGAAACACCTCGTGTTTCTTGAGGGTCCGTAGATCGGTCATGTCATTGGGTAGAAGTAGGGCTTGCTCTACAGCATCTGCCACGTACCCGGCCTTTCTATGTTGGCAGTCCCTGATTGAGGATTTCACAGGAAGAAGGGACCCGTCTAGTACCAGGGGGAGATTCTAGTTTAGAACCCTGGTGCGGAGATCGCGTCCTCTGTCACTAGGTGCCATATCACTCAAGGACCTTGTTTGGGTAGTCTTGGCTACCTTGGCCCCTCTTTGGGGCTCATCCTCCTTGGAAGGAACAACTCGGCCTTCTTCTACCATGTCCTTCCCCTGCTGTTCCCTTTTCCTCTTTTTATCTACAAGTTCCTACTGAGAATCATGAGAAATGCGGAGAAGGGGGTGTTTAGCTTAACCGACTGCCTCAGGCGCCTTGCCCCCAACTTAGGACTCCATCATCTCCATAAGGCTGCCCCTGGGTTTGTGCTGTATCCCCATTGCTTCAAGAACAGTTGTGTCTACTTGGATGCTGCTTACTTGGGCCAAAGGAAGGTGGCAAGGGTCGCAGATTTGAGGCTCTAAAGATTGGGGTTGGTCGAAGATGGCAAACTCATCCTCGGAGTCAGGCACTTCAACTACATCTTTTTCTTTTTCTTCTCCTTCTTTTTCTTCCTTTGAGGTGGCTGGCTGTGAAGGGGTCGCTTCGTCCTCGGCCTTGTACCGTAAAAGTGGTTCTACTTTCAATACACCTTATGGTCCTGGACCTGGATTGAGAAAACCAGGCACGACGATGTTGATTAAGGGCAGACGTGGATCCTTCGCCTTTATCACACACTTTGGTGCTTGAAAGCTGGATGAGAGAGGAGTGTAGTTGAGGATCAGATGCACCACTCGTAGTTGACTGTCAGTGTGGACAAACACCTCGGCTTGGAGTATTCTGTCAAGGCTTTACTAGTTGACAAGGCCTAAGTTCGGTTTGGCGGCGTGCTTATCTGCGAAACCATTAAGAAAACAAAAATCTGTCAATAATAGAACAACACAAATCAAAGAAAGAATTCATTTACGAGCACAAACAGGGAAAGATGGATAAAGAGTATGGAAAAGAAAATTAAAGGAAGATTTAGAAGCAATAAACCTAGACCTACAACCCCACCTGGTTTCCCGTCTCTCATTGGAAAGGGGAGGCCATCGTGCCACTCCCCAGAGACGATTAGAACATCTTTATTCATGTCTTTGTTGGATTCAAGGAGGCAAGAGATGAGTCTAAACTTGGGGTACCTAGTTTTTAGGTAGTATCCCTGCCCTTTTAAATGGTGGAGGTTATAAACCCAATTGACGTCGTGATGAGTAAGATCTAAGCCCATTTTCTCATTAAGGGCATCTACGCTACCTAAAATCCTAAACATGTTATTAGGTGGGAGCTAATCTGTGAGCCCTAAGGTAATCCCTAATAACCGTGCCTATAGGGATTCTCATCCCTTCTGCTATAAAGGCAATCATCGGGGTTACCACTTCTCCCTCCTGCCTTTCAGTGTGCTAATCCCCTTGCTTAAAATTCCTAATGGAGACTCTTGCGGGATTCTATATTGAGCTTTGAAGCTCTCTATACCCTCTGCGGAGTTTACCAAGTAAGCGAATCTACCCATGTGTGAAAGAATGTTGAAGGTACTATGATGGTGAAGGGAAATTGAGGGTGCCAAGGAGAAAAGGGTACTGTGCAAAGAAAAGTAGAAAGAAAAGTAAGTAGAAAGGGATGAAAAGACTTACACATAGAAAGAAACTCTCCTTGGACTAGCTCTTGATATTTATATGTGCAAAAATGAAGGAAATGAAGGAAATGAAGGGTTTAAGTGATATTTGTATCAAGGAGAGAGATAAGTGGGAAAATTCCTGCCTGAGTTCCAAGAAAATCCCTGGCCATTGGATCTGCATCGCACCGTAGAACGTGGGGAACATGAAGCTGCAAAAATTTAATGAAGGCACGTCTCGGGTGCCAAAGCAATAGTAACGTGCGTTAGGCAGTTACAAAGGGTACCTATGCAGATAACAGTGATGTATGATAAAAGCGGGGTACTTAGGGTAATATCGAAATCCCCCTTTTCTTCAAGAAGAGCTAAAGATGAGGATTTCGAGGGGCTGTTGTGGGGAAAATTGGCCCAGTAGTATATATTGGGCTTGGGGCCCAGTCCGAGGATGCCTAATTGTCTGAGGACGGGTAAGCATTGTTTTGGAGGTCGGCATTGATGAATAAAGAAAGGGGTTTAGTTGTGATGATTCGAGAAGGGGGTCCAAGGAGAGATGCCTCCTCGGCTGAGCGAAGCAAAGGTCAGAAGGTACGGACTTCCACCTAGGAGTAACGTTCCAAGAGACTCTATTGATAAGGATATACATCATGAGAGCACAGGACAAAAGAAAACTATGAAATATCTAAGAGAAAATTGCTACCATCGTATTGAATATTCTATAGCTAACTCTCTAGCTACATTAATGAGGAAGTGATACCTAAACAGTGGTTTTTAGCCTTACAGCTACTCCCAAAGACTTCAAGAAGGTGCTGATGGGACAAGGATTAACATCAGCAATCTAATCTACATGTGGAGGGTAGAGATAAAAAGGGGAAGGTAGTATAAAGTAGAAGGAGGACCCTGAGGGAAGGGGATCGAAGAGAAAAAGAGAGAAAAACACTATAGAGTCAAGAAAAATACTTGTAATCAGTCCCAAAAGAATCAGATATAATAATCAACCTCCTTGGATTGTGTCCAAGGACGATTTTCTTTAGATAAAATCAGTTCATCTTTATTCTATTGTCATTTTTACTCACTATGATCATTGTCTAAGCTCATTAGAACCTAGTTTTCTAATCCACTCTTTACAAATTCATTGTATTCGGCTCTTTGGGCCTACTCCCTTTCTTACTTTAGGCTTAGGTACAAAAATTGTGGCCTTACAAGTATAGATTATAGTTTTGAATAAAAATATTCAACCTTTTATATTACTACTTGTTTTTGACATATTTTGACTGCGCATAAGTTAATATTATTAAATATTTTTGTCAATCTTGCTTCATATATTGTTTAAATTTAATAAATACACTTTTTGTAGTATGTATTTATAGTACAATTTTAACTATTATACTTAGCATGAATGATGGATGTGGTAGTATAAATAGAGGAAAATTTTAATCATCTCATTTTTTTATTTGGCCCCCCTAAAAACAAATTTCTGGCTCTACCACTGCTGGTCATGTGGGGTATCCATTCTCACCGTTCACCTCTAGTGAGTTGTGACATAAAATTGTACATTTCTATATGTTTCTAACATTACTCTTCAGCTTAACCTTAACATAGGCTAGCCTACCCCAAACACAACCTATATGGAGAAAAAGCTATGAGAGCGGATTCTCAAACAACTAGTTGCAGTTAAATCCTATTATATAAAATAGTTATAAAAAATAGGGAAAGGTTTTATACGCGTCTCTTTTTTTTTTTTTTTTTTTTACTACCACATGCCTCTATATGTTGGTATGCAGCAAAACGTTTTCCTAAAAAATATATAGTAGAAATTGTGATCCTAAAATAACTCCATCCAAACGAAATCACAAAACCTCTATGTGTGAGATAATATTTCATGTCACCGGGATTTAAATTAAAAATCGTGTATTTAAATATTATTTGACTCTATGATGTTCCTGAGTTACAAATTAAATCAAAGGTTAGTTCTATTGTCAAAAACTTCATTCAATTTCAAAAGCTTTTCTTTTGTCCCAAATTTTATTTTGATACGATGTTTATAACTTGACATTGATGTTTTGAGATGATAAAAAAGTGGGAAGATAAAAAAAAAAATTGTGTTTTTAATCCTTTGTGATAAAGAGTATAAGAAAAATGAGATGATAAAATGTAAATTATTATTATTGCCGCATTATTAAAAGGAGAATTAAAAAAAAAAAAAAATTTGAGATAATTTTGTATTTTTATTCTCATTACCATTTTTTCTCATCTTTTTTGCTCAATTTAAAGGGATAAATGGAGGGCTTTGTTGGAAAACTTCATCCATCCTATTTTCTTTCCTTTCCCTTTTCACTCCAATTAAACAATGAAAATCATATTTAGGAATATAGAATCATTTGAATCTCTCCTTGAAGTGGTCCCTTGCACTAAAATATTAAACTTAATGCTAGGAATTGTGTAAGTTCTGTGATCTGTACCCCCTTTAAATGACATATCTTCATGTCAATTCATTCTTGCGAAGGCGAGGTATGTGGTACTTAATTTCCCTAAATGTGGTTTAGGCTCAAATTGAGCATGAGCTTGAGTGTATGCAGTGCTTCTTAAGAAGAAACATAGGAATCGCCACCACGTTATAGGTCCAGGCATGGTTGTTAAAATTCCAATCTGAATCCTACGATCCTACGACCCTACGATTTTACGATCCCACCTGCCCAAAAAGATTCAGATCTTTCAAGGAGCTTTAGTAGGATCACTGCAATCGTTTAGGATCGGTAGGATCGTATGATTCTTACAATCCCAAACAATCCTAATTTTTTGTAATCTTCTTTAAGTTGACAAAGGGCTCAGTTAGACCCAAATGAAAAATAACATCCTAATACACCCAATTTTGCTATTCTAAGGTAAAGAAATAGAGTGTCAATTGAACCTAATTGAAAAATAACATCCCAATAGAGTGACACGTTTTGAGATTTTTGGGCTCTTTAAATGATGTCTACAAATAGATGTAGTGATGTGTGGTAATTACATCAAATGGATACAAATTTTTGGTTTTTTTTATGAATGAATGTATAATTTATGTGATTATTTAACATACCAATGTGTTTTTCTTTTATTTTTTTCTCAAATAATGTGAAATCTTATGATCCACGATCCAATCCTATAATCTATGATCCTTCTTACCTCCCTCGATCCTACATAGGATCCTAATTTTGACTACCTTGGGTCCAAGAACCAAAGAAATGACTCTATGAAGGTCTGGAGTTATAATACAGGATGGGAAGATGTTAGGCACCCCAAGCCTACCTAGCCATAGCTAGCTTTTATATATCATTGCTTGATTTGGACAAAAGGTATCCTAGAAGTTCAAAAGTGTACGTTTGCATCTAGACCTAGTCTGAGGGTCATGTGAGGCAAGATATGAAAAGCGATGTAGACATGTGAACATGAAAGCATAAAGGTAGTCACGCAAAAGAAACTTATTAATGGCTAATAAGCGTGTGCATGTGTATACCCAATCATGCATGTACATAGCATATGGGTACCAAACAGGGTTGCAAGTCTTACTCCAAAGGATGTTTAAGTCTTAAGAGGAAAGATTATTAATTGGTGTGGAATCTTCATTAATTGATGTGTTTTACCTTTATTGGAATTGAGTTGTCTTAATTTGACATTAAGAGCTTTGTGACTTTTAAGGCTTAACAAAGATTTGATTGATTAAGGTTTGATTAACTTCACTCTTGATATTATCAATTAAGTTCAAATCAATTACTTTAATTGTATTTAAGCCTCCTTTGAAACACTTTCCTTATATTTGAATAGCTAATTAGACTCAAATGAATGGAATGCTAAATAACTATCGACTCTAAGTTTAGAAAATATTTAAGTCTTTTATATTTGAAGTGTTTGCCTTATTTATCCCTAAGACTTTTCATTGTCTTATTGAGTTTGAATCAGAATTAAAGATTGAATAAGAGAGAAGAGAGAGAATGGATTAGGGTTCGATGATAGAAAAGGAAGGAAAAAGAAATGTTTTTGGTATTTTACAATTAATGTCAAACAAGAAAGGAAACAAAAGATATATACATTAAAGACGGGTAAAAGCTGATAAGGAAAGATAATAAAATATAGCATTAATAATAAAAGAAAACAGAAAAGGCAAGAAATATAATTAAGCTCAAATTGGCATACGCAGTAAGAAAGGTGCATACACACTCTTCTAGCAACATACACACTTGAGACTCAGGGCAAATTTCTAGAAAACAACCAAAACAATAACCCTAGCCGCATAAAAAGTGTTTACGCCAAGATATCGACATCGACGCGTACGCGTCTTATTCTGTGCGTACGCATCTCAAGGAAGATTAGTGTTCTTACATGTTTTTAACACAAACAGTAGAATTGAACAAAGTTAAACACACGGTATGAAATATATACATGTAACACAAAATTTTAATGCTTAAAACCAAAAAAAAAACATAATAGAAATAAGAATCAATGAGGAAAATGTGGGTCATGGGAAAGATCCATATCTCCTCCTCATTCTCATAGCACTTACAGTGATGTAGTTTCAACCTGTCCATCAGGCGAAATTGGCTACCACAACTATGTGTGTGAACGGATGAGTTAAGTAACTTGAACAGGGTGAACTAAGACGCCCAAAGTGGTGGTATTTTGTAAACTTGAACCAAACTAGAATTCGAATATGGGTGAGAAAGAGACTACCTTCAAACCAAGAAATTTGAAGATCAATCTAATTCTCAACCTTTCTACCCTTTCTAACCCCTTTGGATGTTGGAAATGAGGGTATTTATAGGAGAAATGGGTAACTAGAGTTTGATGACATGTTTGGGCAACCGGTTGATTAGGCTGGTTGCCCTTGAATCTCATCAAAATGGAAATGAGGTGATTTTAGGTTTTCTATCCGAAGAGTGCGTATACCACAGATTGGGTGCATATACATTAAATACCCAGTGTACACACTCTTTGTATGCCTAGGCCAAATTAGGTCAAAATTTTCTTTTTGGTTTCCTACATATTTACATAATTGAGCTTGAGCTTGGACTATATTGGATCATGTTTAGGTTTGTTATCATCATTGAGTTCCACACACAGTGCTAATTATTTTGGTAGCAATTTGATTTGGGATCGGGGGGCTTAGATATAGGTCAAAACGAAATGGAGTGTCTACAACTTGCTTCTCTAAGAGAGGAGATTTATTTTTAAAATAAAAAATCTATATCCCAAAATAACTTCTTATTTTATATAAAATGAAATAAATAAAATGTAAATTGGACCCTAATGAAATTCATTTTAGGTGTTTAACTTTACTTTCGTTCAATTGAGTCATTCAATTTTCAAATTTATTCAATTTAGGATTTTTTTTAATTTCATTAAAAAAATTGACGTTAAGTATGCAATTAACTAATTAAGGGGCTAGTTATTGCTTCGATGTCAGAAAAATCCACCCTACCAAAATCCATGGATGGAGTTGAAGCCTTGGCTGCCATTGGAGCATTACTCTTTGATAAGGATATTGGTGCCTCTTCCATTATTCTTGAAGGTAATTCTGAAGTAATTAATTTTTAAAGCTTTGTTTTGTGACAATGCTTCTTTTGGTCATCTCCTAGACAAAACAATTTTTTTTGTTGAATTCCTTTGTTAATGTTGTTTTTTCTCATACTAAGAGATAGAGAAATTCGGCTGCTCAAAACCTTGCTAATATATCAGTGGTTTCTTGGTGTAGATGGAGAATGTTCCTCCACACCTTAATGTTGTATTTCTGGCAAATTTGGCTAACTTTTCTTAATAAAATTTGCAACATTCTTCTAAAAAAAAACTAATAAAAAATAATTTTTGAAAAAATATTCTCACATAAAAAAAAATTATAAAATATTTGTATTTATTTTTTTAATTTTTTTTTTCATGAGAAATATTTTCAAAAAATTCAGATAGAAAATATTTGGATTAGAAAATCCTCCATTTATGTCTTAGAAAGAAGATCAATATTAAGGCTTGGGTCGATATTGATAACGTTACCAACAGGAATAAAAATACTAAGATTGGGTTTAATAATTTTCAAATAATCGATAAAATTGATATAAAAAAAAAAAGGAAATTTTTATTTGACGATTCATCAAGATCAGAAAATTAACCAATCCAATCAACAAAGTTTTTTCTCTGATTGGATGGGATTGAATGAAAAAATACTAAGTCATCCCATATCGAATCTAAAACTTTGGTTTTGGTTAGAAATAGCTAAGCATTTTATTCGAACAAATATAGAACCAGAATGGATGGTTTTATGTCTATTACCAGTTCTTCCTCCCGAGTTGAGACCGATCATTCAGATAGACGGGGGTAAACTAATGAGCTCGGATATTAATGAACTTTATAGAAGAGTTATTTATCGGAACAATACTCTTATCGATTTATTAGCAACAAGTAGATCGACACCGGGGGAATTAGTAATGTGCCAGGAGAAATTGGTACAAGAAGCTGTGGATACACTTCTTGATAATGGAATCTGTGGACAACCAATGAGGGACAATCATAATAAGGTTTACAAGTCATTCCCTGCAAAATTGTATTATTTACTTGACACTAATGGTTGAAGTTAATTTTTTGAAAATAAAATGGATTATGGGAGTGTGTGACTTGAACTATTGATTAGTCCGTGCAGATATATGCCTATCTGCCACATTTGTTTGAATTCACAACGAAATGTGTCTTTGTTCCAACTACTACATAAGCCCCATATGGAGGATAGACTGGTTCACTATTTGAAGAGAATCTTTTCTATGATCAGCCTTGACATGTCTCATGTCATGAATAAGCGGGCTCCGTAAGATACAGTCGAATAGATGATACATCATAATCCAAATTACATTTTATCTATTTTACTTAACTTAATAATATAGGACCTATCGAGGAGTGATTGGTCTGCGAGACTAGAAAGGGTAATGAAACTCCATTTCTTCCACTTTCATTCATTGATTCATTCATTTTGTTAAGATTAGATAGACATATTTTTATCTAACACTAAGCTTGGAAATGCAAAAAAAAAAAAAAGATAAATCTGGGAAGAGGGATAGGGATCAACAAGTTATTGAAAATAGTTTTTCTCTAAGAATTGAATTAGAGAAACAAGTAAAAAAAAATATTTTTATGAACCAAATTTTTAATTAAATTACATGAAATGTCTAAAGTGAATAAATTTGAAACTTAAAGGGCACAATTGGTCGAAAGTATAATTAGTAAACTGAAATGAATTTCAAACTTAGAGAATGCAATATTTTGTATTCAGACAAACTATCCTTTGATACTGTTTAATATGCTTGCTCATTGCATACATGTGAGTGCCATCAGGTTGTTCTTTCTCCCTTCACAATGCCATCACACCAAAGATTTTTGCACTGCATTGCATCAAATCTGGAATATTTTTCTGTGTCGGCAGTTGTAAGGCTTAATTTGATATCCATCATAATCGGCAGGAGGTCAAATTGGCATTGGTGCATGATTGATCAAAGTCTCTCCCAAATAGCTGCATCTCCTTCTGTCCCATTTCTGCACATGAAACATGGTCCTACAAAACCCAAGTCATGAAAGTCATATATGGACCCTTTAACAGTCGAAGTAAGTTCCACGTTTCCTTTCCCTTGCCCACTTCAGCGCATGACTGTAAAACTTGCTAAATGCCATAGTCGTGAGCCTATATTTTATGCCGACCCTTTCTATATGATGCTAAGAATAGGTCTGACTCTAGAGCTTGAAATCAACCCCCTCCACCACCTCCAAAAAAACTTTCAAACATTGTTATTTTACAATATGAATATATTAAATATATATCATTAAACAAAAGATAGGCATGATATTAGCAATCTGATAAGATTTGTTAATCTAAGTCAACTTTAGAGGTTACATGTAGGTATTAATCAGCAGTCATGGCCATTAGGGTTCAAGCTAGCATATTCAATTTAAGAGGTAGTTGATGTTGTAAACAAAATTCTCTAACAAAAAGGGCTTCTTCTTTTCTTTTCTTTCTATTTTTCTTTTCTTCCTTTTCTGCTTTCATTTTGTGGTTTGTTGCACACCCATTCGTCTTATGAATTACAAAATGGGTTTTAAACCCTCTACTATCCCCTCAGTCCATAGGTCTTTGTACACTGCCAATATATATACAGGTCTGTTAACTTGGCAAAATTCTTTCACATCGCCATACACTTGTGATTCCTGTCGTATACTCGCATGTAAGTGGCTCACAAAGAAATACAAGTACATAACCTGCCCACCAGATCCAAACAAAAATTCTCTAGCTATACGACAATTAATGGAAGCCTGATCCCAGATATTAATTGCTTGCTATACGATAGGCAAAGGCCAAGGAATAAATTATTATTCCTCCTATATGTCACTGTCATTGACAATCACCTCTAAACAACCATGGAACATAAGCTGCAAGTGTAAACAACAAAAAATTAAGAAACCGCTTTAGGTAAATATCTAGGAAGCACATACACAAACATGGGTACGGCTATGACACAAATTTTTTTGACAAATTAGGACAAGGCACAGCAGTCGGCAGAGATATATATGCATATTAATCAATGGGTTGTGTTAACGGCACCTTAGCAGAGATATATATGCATATTAATTAATGGGTTGTGTTACGGTGCCCTCAACAACAGCTTTCTTACTTTTTTTTGTACAGTTTTTTTGTCCTCTTTTATAACTTTTTGCACTATTTTTTACACATTTTTATAACTTTTTACAGCTTTTTGTATGAAAAGTACATCCCTAACCAATATCATATCTGTGCTGGTTAATATTTGCCTTAATCAATTATCAAATATATTTTTATTTATATTTATAAATATTTTAAAGATTTATTTTTTTCATATAATTCAAATATATATAAATTAAAGAGTAATAATAGAAATTAATTAAATTCATGATTAATAAATGAGGTTTAGAAATCAAAATTTAAACCAAGAATAAAATCCAAAAGAGTAAATACGTGTCACTCTCGTGTCTAGGATTTAAACTAAAAATAAATAAAAATATAAGTGTCACTCTCGTGTCCCAATAGTGTCTTACATTTTTTCAAAAAAAAAAAAGGGACAAACGTGCAAAAATGTCCTAAACATGTCATGTGTTTGACACAGATACAACACCACAAATGAATTATTTGTCTTTCCTAGGTAAAGGTTATGAACATTACCTTCAACCACTTCTTAAGAAAATACTAGTTTGCATTAAGTTAATGAAAATAAATAATGGAAAAAATAAGGCACTAAATCAAACTCAAATGACAACAATAAATAATCAAGAGCCTTATAACTCAATTGATATTTCTCAGAGTTTTCAATGAAGACGTCTAAAGTTCAAATCCTTATTTCTTGACTATCAAATTATTAAATAAAATAAACTAGTAAATGGATAAATGTCTAGAAATTTGGACTTACCATTAAATAGAGAACACTCCTAAATGAGGTAATGAGTGAAAATTAGGGCCTAAGGGGCATTAAGATATGATATAAGGACAATTATATGTTTCTATTCACTATTCATGTAAAGCGTGCACAATGTTATACACATTTGTTTAATCTAAAATATAAAGTTTGCATGAATATAGTGATTCGTAAGTGTAAAAATATAATTTTTTTGTCCAAAATTTAAAAACTAATATTAAAAATGTAATAATTTTTACAACAATTGAATTGGTAAAATTTTATTGATTCTTATCTTAACTAACAATTAACAATAATTTAAGGCTTACCAAAAATGACATTCGATATCAATAATAATGAAATATATTATGAAAACTTTTGTGGGCACAAAGATGTTGAAACTAAAATGAAAGGAGGGGCAGGCTATAGCTTATAGGTGGATTCATGTAATGGTGAAAAACTGAGAAATGTGTGTGGTATGGTAGTAGTATAATGGGTAAACTATGTATTAGGTCCCTATCTTATATATCATATTTTAATTTGATTCATAATATTTCAATTGTATCAATTTGGTACCTAATCTTTCAGTATCGTGTCAATTTAGTTTATGCACTTATCTTTTAGTTTAAAATTGATGACATGTTTAGTGACTAAAATAAAAAATTAGCTTCTATTAATGTGACAATAAACTAAAATTTTATTTTGATTATTTGCCATGTAAACAATTTTTATATAATATATAATTACATACACTAAATTGACACAACAATTAGAGACTAAATTGATATAATTAAAAAATTAAGAATCAAAATGAAATATGATATAAAGGTTAGGGACTAAGTAGATAGTATAGTCTAGTCAAATATAATTATTGGTACGGGTAACTGCCTTGTGCGTGGGACACGTCAGAGGACACCGACATATGGCAAAAGCTAATGGGGACCATTCTCAGGTACTACGTGTCCAGATGCTGTTTCTGGTGCATAGATTAAATTACTCCCTTCATTCCTAGGTGGCGTGGCTCGTTCCTATCCGTCAGATCAAAAACAATCGTAGCCGTAAAGCCACGTTGACGTCAAAATTGTGGTCCCATATTTAATCTGAGAGAATATTATTATTATCTATCTTCATCTTTCCTGAGGAGGTGACTTGTCAAAGTGTTATCAGATTCCGCATCGGGGATGGACGGTCATGATTCGATGTTCCCTCTTATTCGAGTCAAAATAAGGTGCGTCAGCAATGGAGTGCTCTCCGCGTAGGAATGAAAGGTGCCATCACGTAAAATTACTTCATTACCCTCATAAATTGCCAAACCAAATTTTTTTTTTTTTTTTTAAACTAAAGCTTTCATCCAAGAATAATAGAATATTCTCTGAAACACATTTTTTAATCTCGCATTCACGATTTGTAATGACATGATTTATCAAAATAATTTAAATATTACACATGTATTAATCGTTTAGATATTTACATAATAAATTAGGGCAGTAAAAGATATATAGGATTATTATAGATTTTTTTTCCCCTCCTAAATAGTATCGATTTCATTTAGGTCTTGGTCAGATATTAAGTGACAAGTTAGCTTTAATTTTTTATTAATTAATGGAGTTAGGTTTTCGCTAAATCTTGTTTAATTATTGTTAATGTTACAAAACTTTATAATTTTTTATTTGATGTTTATTTTTACAAAACCAAATTTTATTTTTTGTAGAAGAAAAGACCGAATACTAATAAGGAAAACTGGCTATAGCTTAGCTAAAAATACATCATTTACGTTATGGGGATAAATAGCTCGGATAAGGATATTAGGCCGTGGACCGCGCCGGAGGACGTCAAAGAGCCCAATGACAAACAAGTAGTAGTAAAGGCAAGTAGGTCGTCAGGCTAAGGACGAAAGCTGGTCAGGACAAGCAGGTAATGTTCTCCGAGGAGACAAACCTACTCGGGGAATCAGAGGGGAAGCTTAAAGTCCAATCACCCAACAAGTAATGGGAAGGGGACAACCATGCTTGGAAGGAGGATAAATTTTGGAAAGAGGAGAGTTAACAGGGAATTGTGAAATATCTGGAAAAAAAAAAAAAAAAACTGCTACCACCGCATTGAATGCTCTGCACTTAATCAACTGACCGCATTAATGTGGAGATGATGTCTAAACAGTGACTTCTAACCTTACAGCTACCACCAAAAACTTGAAGAAGGCTCTGATGAGACAAGTATCAAGGAGATTAGTTACTTAATCAACAGGTGGAAGGCTAAGATGAGTGAGGGGGAAGGAGTATAAAAGGGAAAAGATTCCCTTAAAGGAAGGGGATTAGAAAAAGAAGAGAAATAATCTCTTTGTAACCAAGAATATGAATATTTATATAAGCCTAACAAATATATACAAGAATATACCATCCTCGAACTTAACCGAGGAGTGTTTTTCTTTCCAACTTGTTATATTCATTCATTCCAAGGTTAAACTAACCCGTAGTGATTTTTACTGAACTCACTGAATGTTCAATATTAGACCCATTCTCTAACAAATTCATTATTGTGGGCCTATTGTGTCACTGTCCAAACCTAAAAAGGAAAAAATTAAAGTAAACGGTCTTATTTTACAGAACCTGCCATGAGCGATTGTACTAGGTTATGGACGGTTAGAGGAAGGAAGCAACATGACAAAACGTGTTGAAGGTGGACGGACTCTCTGTGGCGGACGGATAAGAAAGCAGATGGATACAAAGTGGACGGTGGCAAAGCCACATGGCACCCATATGGTTTAATTGATCCTCAATGAGTTTCAAATGGAAATATCTTGTGCTTCACAATTAACCCTAGTCAACAGAATCTCTATATGGAAAAGATTCTGTAACATATGTACATTTATGAGGATCTTCCCTACAAGGAAAAATTCATCTTTGCCAAGAAACAAAAGTCGGTTTTACACTAATATAAAAACCCAAAACCCTCAAAGATCAAGGTACGCATAATTCCCCCCAGCTTTGGCCCTCTAGAGTTGTGAGAATTCTCTAACTTAACCTTCGGAGGGTATTTGGTAGGTACCACACCGGTACTCTCTGTAAGACCTTCTTCTTCTTCTTTGTTATGTAGGTTGTGTCTAGAGCGTGCAAGCATCATGTGACTTACTGACAATTTCGGCATCATCAGTTGGCGCCGTTTATGGGAACTATGTAAGCCATATTACCGCTTCCCGGACAAAAAGTTGCATGGTGCTTACTCGCTCGATGGCGACCACCAACAATATCCAAAGAGACAAACCACGTACCACTGCCCTTAAGAGACAGGTTCGGACTCTTGTCACGGCTATTGAATGCTTTACCAAGCAAAACCATGACCTAGAAGAGCAGCTGCGCCAATGGGTCGCCGAGCCTCGAAATCAAGAAAATGAGCAGGAGGGGGATAGCCTTCAGCATACCAACGGTAGGCAGAATAGAGAAGGGCCGAAAGGCAGCAACGCTGTGAGCAGACTGACTACCACAAATATCGCCCCGCCGAACCTGGTCGCAGAGATGCAGATGATGAAGGAACAAATGGATCTGATGTTGAACGCCCTCAGAAGACAGGTATCAAGCGATCTCGATGAAATGGTACATCAGACGGATTGACCCTTCACTGCACCCGTCACTTCACTCCCTTTCCCATCGAAGTTCCGTATGCCATAAGTAGAAGCCTACGACAGGTCAAGGGACCCTTTGGACCACCTGGAGTTGTTCAAGACCCTCATACACCTGTAAGGCGTAGCATATGAGATCATGTGCCGAGCCTTTCCCACTACATTAAGAGGTCCCGCAAGAGTATGGTTCAGCAGGTTGACGCCAAAATTTATCAGTACCTTCAAGGAGTTGAGCACCCAGTTTGCCTCGCACTTTATTAGGGAGCACAAGTACAAGAAGTCCACTGCATGCCTGATAAATATCAAGCAATGAAAGGATGAGACATTGAGGTCTTACATCACCCGTTTCAATAAGAAGGCCCTCTCGATTGATGAAACTGATGACAAGATACTCGTAGATGTGTTCACCAATGGGTTACGGAAGGTGAAGTTTTTGTTTTCCCTATACAAAAATGACCCGAAAACCATGTCGGATGTACTTTACAAGGCTACGAAGTACATGAATGTAGAAGACGCGTTACTTGCCGAGAAGAAAAGCCTAGAAAGAGAGAAAGACAAGAAGAAAATGATGGAAATATGCATGTACGCAGCGGAAAAATAACGGATTTACTTCATTCATAAAAGTTAACATGTACTATATAAGTTTCGGAATTTAAGAACAAGAGAGTGTACCTTAAAGCGGGGAATTTCAAAACCGAAGATCAGAAGCACTTGGGAACACTTTCAATCTTCACTCAAATTCCACTAACGCCCAAGATGTGTGGTCTCTCATTCAGTTCCAAATGGAGAATATCAAGGAGTGTCTAACACTTCTTACACCACTTCGCAATAGTGTTTTTTTTTTTTTTTTTAATTCTTTACAGAAAATTATATATGTTTCTCTCTTTGTATATAACTGATTATCTAATTAGGCTGGCCTTTTGGACCTTTCCAATTGGGCTTAAGTGTGTGGCTTGGAGTGGGACCAAAAGGGACCAATAAGACACTAGCTACAATGAGCCTTACGCTTTTCTGTCAACTTTTGACAAGTCCAAAGTTATCATTAACTATATTTAATACCACTATATATTTAGTTGCACTCTAGGCCTTATCTATAAATTATATCCCAAGACTTTATTGTACATGCAACCCCTTCATAAAATATTCGTAGTAATACAAAGTCATGAAAGAAGACTGTCACTTTGTAGATTACTACATCTTAATTCCTTGAGTACCCGGTTTAATCATTGAAAGTTATTCATTATATATTTATGAAATCCAATTCCATAAATATATATATACTTTAGTAACTTCTTACTAAAGTAGTTAGGCCTAACTCTTTGAATAACAATCTCATTAAACTTATCTCAAGGGAATATTTTGTATCTTCGTTAAGAGACTATGAATTCTATCTTGAGAATACATATTTCATCAACACTAAATGTGGTTGCCCAACATACTGAGATTTTTACCGTTACTCTAGATCTCACTCCTGATATATCAAAGCAACATATACCTCATGATCAAGTCTATTATTCTCTCAGGATTAAGAGTTCATGCAAATATAAGTCGTGAGTTTATTATTCATTTGACAGTCGTTGGAAGAATAATAAATCTCACACGGTTCAGTTCAATATGTTTTAACTCTTAAAACATATCAACATACCAATTAGAAATCTCCATTTCCATGATCAAGACAAATCATCTTAGTTGATATGTTATAGTCTTCACAGGTGAAATGCCCAATTTTTATCACTGACTACGAACTACATTTTGAGTTTATAAGGAACTTGTAATTTACATCTTCTGTTACTAAATCACATACAATGCATCTCATGGACTATATGATAATGTCCCAATATTCATGTTACCATTATTTTTAGATAATAATAAAACAACTTTATTAAACACAACATTAAGTCATACATAATGTCATAAATAATAACATACGTAGCATCATACAATAGGATTTAAGGGCACTAATCCTAACAGAAACATGACAAGATAGGGGACAGAAAGCCATAAGGACGGGAGATGGACAAAAGGATAGGTGCTTTAAACCCTCCACTAGAAGGTTCGCGAGTTTCACCCCACTGAATGCCCCAATCGATCCGGTCCTGATGCAGATCAAGGATGAAGGATCCTTGACATTTCCTAGCAAGCTAAAAGGCGACCCCAATAAGAGGTCCAAAGACAAGTACTGTCGTTTCCACTGAGATCATGGCCACGATACGTCCGACTACTATGACATGAAGCAACAGATAGAAGCCCTGATTAAACAAGGAAAATTGCAGAGATTCGTCAGCAAAGAAAGGACAACCCAACCACAAAAGCAAGGCGCCAGAGGGAAAACGAGCATCCCAAACCACCCACAGGAGACATAAGGATGATTGTAGGGAGCACCACAACTTCCTGTTCAACCAAGAAGGCGCGCAAGACCTATCTCAGGATGGTTCAGAACGTCCAGCCGAGGAGTTTGGTCCCGAATATGGCGCGCATCAATAACCCTCTAATCGGGTTCACAGAGGAGAATGCTCGACGTCTCCACCACCCACATAACGATGCACTTGTAGTGAGCATACAGATTGGGAACTAAAAAACTTATAGGGTCCTAGTGGACAACAAGAGCTCTGCTGATATACTCTACTACCCAGCCTTCTAGTAAATGAGGATTGGGAGAGAACGGTTGATTCCAACTAACGCACCACTTGTTGGATTCAGAGGAACAAGAGTGTACCCACTCGGTGTGGTCACTTTGCCCGTAATAGTCGGTGATTACCCTCAACAGATTACCAAGGATGTCACATTCCTGGTTGTAGACTGTTCATCCGCTTACAATGCCATCTTGGGCCACCCTACCCTTAATTCGTGGAAGGTCGTAACCTCCACTTACCACCTGATGATCAAGTTCCCCATCAAATACGGAGTAGGAGAGGTACGAGGGGATCAAGTAGCAGCACGCAAGTGCTACATCGCCATGCTGGAGATGGACGACCATTTACAAACCATGTGCATAGAAGAATAGCAAACGGTGGCAGAACCAATTGAAGGGTTAGAAGAGGTACGCCTCGATGACTCTAAGCTCGAGCAAACAACAAGAATAGGTACCCTTGCTAGCCTGCTAGTCCGCTAGGCACTCACAGCATTTCTAAGGGAAAACCAGGACGTCTTCGCTTGGAGCCATAAAGACATGCCTAAATCAATTCTTCGGTCATAGTCCACAAATTATATGTCCCGCCCTCATTTTCTCCTATCAGCCAGAAGAAACGAGTGTTCGCGCAGGAGCGGGACAAGGCCATAGCGGAAGAGGTTCGCAAGTTACTTGAAGCTGAATTCATACGAGAATTATACTACCCCGACTGGCTGGCCAACATGGTGATGGTTAAAAAGGCCAACGGAAAGTGAATGATGCGCGTAGACTTCATAGACTTAAACAGGTAATGCCCCAAGGACAGCTACCCTCTTCCATGAATTAACATCTTGGTGGATTCAACAGCAAGACACTAACTACTGAGCTTCAGGGACGTGTTCTCTAGTTACAAACAGATCAAGCTGGACGAAGCTGATCAGGAGAAGACTTCTTTCGTTACCAGCTAGTGTCTCTTTTGTTATAAAGTAATGTCATTTGGACTCAAGAACGCGGGTACCACGTATCAAAGGTTGATGAACAAGATGTTTGCACATCAGATTGGAAAGAACGTTCAAGTCTACGTCGACGACATGTTAGTAAAGAGCCTATAGGAAGGCGACCATTTGGACGACCTCAAGGAAACCTTTGATACCCTTCGTTCGAATAACATGAAACTAAATCCGAACAAATTTGCATTTAGGGTGATGACTGGAAAGTTCTTAGGGTTTATGGTATCCTGAAGAGGTATAGAGGTTAACCCAGACAAGATACAGGAAATAATGGAGATGACACCGCCAATGAACATCAAGGAAGCACAGAGCCTTGATAGAAAAGTAGCCGCACTAAATAGGTTCATCTCAAGAGCAACAGACAAGTGCCTGCCTTTCTTCTACACATTGAAGAAGTCATTTGAATGGACGGCTGAATGTCAACAAGCATTTGAAGACTTGAAAGCATACCTCTCCTCCCCATCATTGCTGAGTCCATCCAAACCTAGCGAGGAATTGTTCCTTTATCTGGTCATCTCCCTAGCAGCTTTCAGCGTAGCTTTAGTCAGGGAAGAAAATAGGGTACTACCCTAGCTGGGTGCTCCGGGGCGCAGAAGAGAGGTACCCCCCGATGAAAAAGCTCGCATTCACGTTGGTAACTGCAGCTCGTAAGCTCAAACCATACTTCTAGGCCCACACTATGGTCGTCTTGACAGACAAATCCCTGCGAAAAGCAATGAGCAACCCTAAAATAGCTAGATGGATGGCGCTATAGGTGATTGAGTTTAGTAAATTCGAAATACAATATTGCCCATGAATGTCCATAAAAGGGTAGGTCATCGCTCACTTTATTGCGGAATTCACCAACGCGGAGGACCAGGGGGTAGGAGTGCAGCCACAATGGAGTATCCACACGGACGGATCATCCCATAAACAGGCAGACATAGCTGGCATAGTACTTCATTCTCCTGAAAGCGATGAGATCAAGTGCATGATCTAACTTGAGTTCCCTACGACTAATAACGAGGTGGAATATGAAGCCTTAATAGCTGGGCTAGACCTAGCCAAAGCGGCAGGAGCTACAAATGTGATCATGTATTGCGACTCTCGTGTAGTCACAAGTCAAGTAACCGACGATTACGAATGCAAAGGTGAACGGATGAAGAAGTACCTGGAGTAAGTGAAGTATCGAGTGAACGACCTCCAAGTGAAGTTCTTTCAAATCCCAAGAGAGGAGAACGAGCAAGTCGACTGCCTCGCCAAGGTTGCATCAATAGAACACATGCTTATCGCTAGCCAGGTACTGTCCTTTGTCCAAAATTCACCATTAATAAACGACTTCAGTGTGCAAGAGGTAGGTTCCAAAAAAATTGGACCACGCCAATAACCTCCTACTTAAAGGACTGTATGCGACCAGATGGTAAGGAGGCCGCTAAGAAGCTGAAGGTACAGGCAGCACGGTTCGTACTAATAAAAGCATCTTGTACAAAAGGGGCTTCTCTCGTCCGTACCTGAGGTGTCTTAACTCCAAGGAAGCAGATTATGTCATGAGAGAAGTCCACAAAGGAGTGTGCGAGAACCATTCAGGATCGCGGTCTTTAGTGCATAAACTGATTAGGGTAGGATACTATTGGCCACCATGCAGAAGGATGCATATGCGTAAGCCAAAACTTGTGACAAATGTCAGAGGTTTGGCAACCTCATTAGGCAACCAAAAGAGGAGCTCACCTCAATGACGGCCTCATGACCTTTCGCTCAATGAGGGTTGGATATCATGGGACTATTCCTAATAACAGTTAGGCAATTGAAATTTTTAGTAGTCGATATAGACTACTTCACCAAGTAGGTGGAAGCCGAAGGCCTGGCCACCATCACGGAGAAGAATGTACGAAGCTTTGTATGGAGAAACATCATCTGCAGGTACGGTATACTGTTGGAAAAATACATGTTTGTACGCATACAAAATATACGTAGCGGAAAATAAACGGATCTACTTCATTTGCAATTGATAACATGTACTATGTAAATTTCAGAATTTAAAAACAAGATAACGTACCTTGAAGTGGTGAATCTCAAAACAAAGATTTGAAGTACTTGGGAATACTTTTAATCTTCACTTCAATTCCACTAACGTCCCAAAAGCGTGGTCTCTCAATCAGTTTAAGGGAGAATAAGAGTGTATCTCTCACTCACATACACACCATTTCACAATAATGTCACACACACACACACACACACTCATATTCTGTATGTTTCTCCCTTTGTATCTAACTGATTATCTAATTGGGCTGGTCTTTTGGGCCTTTCCAATTGGGCTTTAGTATGTGGCTTGGAGTGGGACTAAAAGAGACCAATAAAACACTAGCTCCAATCGGTCTTGGGCTTTTCTGTTAACTCTTGACAAGTCCAAAGTTACCATTAATTATATTTAATACCACTATATAAATATAGTTGCACTCTAAGCCTTATTTATAAATTATATTCCAAGACTTTATTATACATGCAACCCCTTCATAAAATATTTGAAATAATACAAAGTCATGAATGTTGACTGCCACTTTGTAAATTACTACATTTTAATTCCTTGAGTACCCGATTTAATCCTTTAATGTTATTCATCATATATGTATGAAATCCAATTTCATAAATATATACTTTAGTAACTCCTTACTAAAGTGGTTAGGCCTAACATTCTGAATAATCAAACCCATTAAACTTATCTAAAGGGAATATTTTATATCTCCATTAAGAGATTATGAATTCCATCTTGAGAATATATATTCCATCAACACTAAATGTGACTACCTAACATATTGAGGTTTTGATTATTAACTTTAGATCTCACTCCTGATATATCAATGCAACCTATACTTCATGATCAGGTCCATTATTCTCTCAGGATCAAAAGTTTATGTAAATATAAGTCGTGAGATTTATTATTCATTTATAGTCTTTAGGAGAATAATAAATCTCACAACGGTTCAGTTCAATAGGTCTTAACTCTTAAAACATATCAACATAATAACTAGAAATCTCCATTTCCATGATCAAAACAAATCATCTTAGTTGATATGTTATTGTCTTTACAGATGAAATGCCCAATTTCATCACTGACTATGAACTAAAATTTTGAGTTTATAAAGAACTTGTGATCTATATCTTCTGTGACTAAATCACATAGATCACATACTATGCATCTCATGAACTATGTGATAATGTCCCAATATTCATGTTATCATTATTTTTAGATAATAATAAAACAACTTTATTAATCACAACATTAAGTCATACATAATGTCATACATAACATCATATAATTGGATTTAAGGGCACACATCCTAACATATACTTAGGGTACTAGTCTCAGACAACGGGAAGCGATTCAACAACGATTCGTTCAGGGATTTTTGCTCACAGTTGGGAATCAAGAATCACTACTCATCGCCCACCCACCCTCAAGCCAACAGACAAGTTGAGGTCACGAAACGATCCTTGCTCAAAATCATCAAAACTCGGCTCGAGGGGGCAAAGGGATTATGGCTGGAAGAATTACCAAGCATTTTATGGGCTTACAGAGCAACAACAAGGACACCTACGGGAGAGACTCCGTTTTGACTAACATACAGAAGCGAGGCAGTTATCCCGGCCAAGGTCAAACTTACAAGTTATAGAGAAGCTAGAACGAGAGCAGGAATAATGAAGCTATGTGACTTTAGCTTGATTTAGTGGATGAGGTCTGAGTGACGACTGGGCAAAGGCTAGCGCGGTATCAGGACCTCATGACCAAAGACTACAACTCCAAAGTCAGATACAGAGACTTTCAAGTTGGAGATCTTGTCTTAAGGAAGGTGACGGGCGCCACAAGAGATCTCGCCCAAGGAAAGCTTGGACCTAATTGGGAAGGACCCTACAAGATCACGCCATGGCAAAGGAAGGACACCTACCACCTAGAGATGCTAGACGGGTAGAAGGTACACCACCCATGGAACACGGAGTACCTGAAGAAGCGCTACTAGTAGCCAAGGGCACAACCGACGCCACTTCTCATTTTCAGTTTACTTTCGTTTAAATAATTTTTACTATTAGCAGTACTATTTAAGCTCGAAGGGCAGTTTTTTATTTCTTTTTAAGAACAATTTCTACACGCGTGTTTTTCGCAATAAGAGGAGTTATTCAGTTATGTCATGCGTATGTGTACTGGGATTATTATTTATCAGATCCACAAGTGGATGGGCTCATCCGAAAGGGATGACTCACATTCATTATTAAGACCACAAGCGGACTGGCTCATCCTAAAAGGATGACTCGGATTCATTATTAAGTCCACAAGTGGACGGGCTCATCCTAAAGGGATGACTCAGATTCATTATTAAGTCTACAAGTGGACGGACTCATCCTAAAAGGTGACTCAAATCTGTTAAGCCCACAAGTGGACGGGTTCATCCCAAGGGGTGATTTGAATATATTAAGTCCACAAGTGTACGTGTTCATCCCAATAGGTGATTTGAATATATTAAGTCCACAAGTGGACGGGTTCATCCCAATGGGTGATTTGAATATGTTAAGTCCAAAAGTGGACGAGATTATCCTAAAGGGATGACCTACATTTATGAAGTCTACAAGTGGGCGGGTTCATCCCATGGGGTGATTTGAATATATAGAGTCTACATGTGGACGGGTTCATCCCAAGGGGTGATTTGAATATCAGGACCACAAGTGGACGGGTTCATCCTATGGGATGATTTGAATTTATCAAGGCTATAAGTGGACGGATATATTGCAAACATATATTGACAGGTATATGATCAAAATACAGACACCAAATATTAAAATATTATAAAAGCCCAATAAAAGGCAAATGTCTACATGCAAGGCCTAAAATAGGCAACGGTTAAATAGAAACATTGTTCTCCCAAAACTTTTTATAGGTATAAACGAAAAATTGAATAAAAAAAGAAAGATCTACTCTTGATCCACAAGGTCCTCTCTGTCCTTCCCTTTGGCAGCCTGATACCCCTCAAGTGGACGGGCTTCATCCCTAACAGATATGGCTTCGTCTACAGGAGTAGTCTCCTCGTCATATTGAGGGTCAGCAATGGTGTCATCGGTGAACAGCTCGTTAGTGCTTTCAGAGTAGACTGGCTAAGTTGGAGTCTAGGCCTGGGGGTCAATGGAAATGAGGGACAGGTCCAGGTCAGGAAAAGAGGCTTTGACATAAGGGAAGTAGTCATCAAAGTAGTCCACAAACAAGCCACCAAGCTTCGCTAAGAGGGCATCGGAATCACGATACTCCTGTATCGCATCTTCCTTAGCTTGACGAAGCTGGTCCTTGGTGTCTTTGATTTCTCCTTCCTTGTCCTCAAGGACCTTCCTCAGCACCTCCGTCTACTTCTCTAGTTAGCCCTGGAGTTACTCTAATGCAGCAAGTTTTTTCTCCTGGACTACCTTCTAGGCCTTTAGTTCCTCCAGCTCCACAACCGTCACCTTTGCCTTAGCCCTGACACGGTCTAACGCCATCTTATGAGAGAGACAACGGTCCATCAACCCCTTCATCATTAACATCCCTTGGAGAAACCAAAAAAGGGTTAAAAGGGTACGATGACAATTTGAAAAAGAAAGGGACGAGCATATTCACCTATGCAATGCTAAAAACACTCGTCTCCCCCATGGCCTCGGTTGCATGATTGCTTAAGTCCTCATAATCGTCGACTTTAATGATGGACGAAAGCTGCCCCAATGTATACCTAGGGTCTTCACGGACGAGGATGGGTGGTTTTTCGGTGACGGGAACCTGACTTGTCATAAGACCCTTTCCCTTCCCCGGACAGGGCAGGGTAGGCGTCTTCTTTGTTTCAGCCTTGACCTCGACGGCTGACTCCGCCATAACCTTGTGTTTTTTCAGGTGACGGTCAGTCTTCTCCGACGGTCTCCTTTTCATGGACAGGTTGACTTGTACGGCTGTCTTAGGAGGCAACCTTCCCTCCTGCTTCTTCTTCACAGTAGCCTGCTGCTTTATAAAAGCTCTCTTCTGGCCTTCCTCCATTTCTACATCAAGGTAGACAGAGAGAAAAGGTTAGGTAAATTACACAAAGTAAAAGGAGAAAATAAAGGACGACGGACTTACGACTGTGTGCCTGACTGTCGTAGCAACGAGCAGCTTCAGTGAGCTTAGGACCATCGCAGTACCAGTGGATTATGTCTAAGGTAACAAGCTTCTCCCACGTCCTCATCTTCAATTTAATCGCAAAAATTTTCTCTAGAAAGCTCCACTGCTCCAAGGTCACCTCTGGATGGTCTCAAGTTGCAAAAAAAGGGGACGGTTAGACCAACCACGATCAGTAAAAAACAAAATTTAAAGCAAACGAACACCTACCAGACGGAGGCATTATGCCCCAAGTTTTGTCTACGGGTATGTACTCCTCATCATTGGGGTGACACATTCAGTCATCACCCTGGAGGAAGAAATATCAGCTCTTCCAGTTTTTGTTGGAGTTAGGAGTGTCACACACTAGCCTAAGTATAGGCTTCCTTGGTAGGAAGCTGTACATACTCTTGGACTGGCTGATCTCGGATGGATAGTAGCAATGGAAGAACTCATCCACCGTCATCCTACGCTCCTCGTCACTTAAGACTCTATACAAGACTTCTGCACCAAGGATTACTCTCCAGGCATTCAGAGAGATTTGGGTGACGGCAAGCCTTAAGTACAAAAGAAGACGACGATGAAGAGCGCTTAGAGGGAACCTAAGTCCCGCCGTAAACATCTACTCATATATCCCTACGTCCTCGACCCCCTCGTAGTAACACTTTTCAGACTTAAAAGGTAAACGGATAGGGATGCCGATGGGGATCTGGTACCTCTCCCTAAGGGTCTTGAAGTGGTTTTGCTTGACGATAGAATTGAAATCGTTTTCCGTCCACAATGGGAGAAGGATAAACTCCTTAAGGCCATCTGGACCTACAACTGACTAGACAGGAGGATCAACGTAGATTACGTCTAAACTGTTTGAGTCATCTCCTAAACCTCCCTCTGATCTGACCATGTCCACGTCCTTATCCTCCTCCATAGGAGAACCGGTAGACAAATCCCTTTCATCATGAGAGGTGTCGAGGTCATCATGACCAGACGGATACACCTCATCGTAGCCCACTTATTCGCAGACACACGATTGATCACTCGACGGCTCACTAGACATCTGTCACCTACACGTGATGGACCTTAAGACTCTACAGGTCTACGTAGATGACGGGCAAGCAATATTTAAAGTAAAGAACAGAAAGAGACTCAGTGAAAGGCAATGGATGCTTACCAGCTGAATGATATGAAGAGGAAACAGACACAGTGTAGCAGATGGTTGCAACAAGTGAACGGTCACCGAAAAGTGACGGAGAAGACAAAGCTGAAAAGAAAGTAAACGGTAGCGCTCTGGCTCTGAAAATTTGTTGTGGAAAGTAAAAATGAGAGGGAGAAGCAACATATATATGTAGAAGGAACAGCACGGAAGAAAAAGGGACGCTTCAGTACAAGCAATTAACCACTAAAAACGTGCCACGTGCCCCTACTGCATTAATGGCACTAGGCTAGCCTGTCAAATCAGAATGCATTTCCTAAGGGTTGAGTTAAACCGTCACTCTACGGGTCTGTTTGGGAAATAAGGTGACGGACCCATAGAATGAGGGGGCAACTAAAGAGGACAAAATTAAAGTAGACGGTCTCATTTTACAGAACCTGCCATGAGCAACTGTACTAGGTTATGGACAGTCAAAGGAAGGAAGCAACATGACAAAAATTGTTGAAGGTGAATGGACTCTTTATAATGGACGGCTGAGAAAGCAGACGGATACAAAGTGGACGATGGCAAAGCCACGTGGCACACACATGGTTTAATTGATCCTTAAGGAGTTTCAAATGGAAATGTCTTGTGCTTCACGATTAACCCCAGTCAACAGAATCTCTATATGGAAAGGATCCTGTAAAATATGTACATGTATGAGGATCTTCCCTACAAGGAAAAATTCATCTTCACCAAGAAAGAAAAGTCGGTTCTACACTAATATAAAAACCCAAAACCCTCAAAGATCAAGGTATGCATAATTCCCCCCAGCTTTGGCCATCTAGAGTTGTGAGAATTTTCTAACTTAACATTCGGAAGGTATTTGATTGGTACCACATCGATACTCTCTGTAAGGGATGAACTGTTTGATTTGGGATACCTTATGCTTATTGCTAGGTTAAGTTTTCTATGTCGATCCACTTATGGCATATATTGGGAAACGCGATTTAGATAGCTCATAAAATTCAGTGTCAAATACCACATACCAAAATTCAAATTTGCCGTTCAAAAAAATTGATCACTCACAATTCCGTTTAAGAACAATTTATTTAAAGTATAATTTTTTATTATTTTTATGTTAAATATATCAAATTTAAAAAAATTAAAAATACTAAGAATTAGCTTACTTCTCAAAAATTTAAAAGTTAAATTATTTATAATTAAAAAAAACTGAAAAAAAGTTGTTGGTGCAATTAGGGGGAAGGTATCTCCTATGTTATGCTCATGCGCTGCAAGTAGAGAAAATAAATTCACTTTGGTACAAATTAGAGACGAATACATTAAAATTTGAATTTAATTTGTCTAAGAACCCTACTTTTAAATTTGCAATATTAAAAAACCAGGTATATATGAAATAAAAATAAATTTTAGGACTTTGGGAGGAAAATTCCACTTGTACCAAAACAAGTTAGATTATTATTTTTCTTATTATAGAAAAAAAAGGGTTAAAGGAATTAATATTCTCGGGAGTTCTTAGTTATGTAATTACATTATAAATCTTCTAAAATTCAATTCAATTCATTTTGAAATGAATATTAAATTTTTTTACATCATAATTATTTAAATAAGATACCAATATGGTAATAGTCAATATTTTAAAAATAAAACTCAAATGGGTCTTCTGTGGCCAAACCTAAGCCAACGGGGGTGGAGATTGGATTGGCAGTTTTGCTTGTAACATTGGGGTAGTAGCAAGTGTTATTGCTGAGCTTTGGGCCCTTCATGATCATCATTTTTTTTAGATAGTTTGAATCTATGGCATCCATACCTGATGATAGCTCTTTATTATCAGACTAAGACACCAATCAATTTTTGGTATAGATAGGGATTGAACCCCAAATCTCTTATTCAACCATTAGAGATTTTACCAATTGAGTTAACTGAAACTCACATAATCATCTAAACCTTACTGTTGATATGGGCCTATCTCATGTCTTTGTCTAACTTGAAGCATTACTTTGTGGTTTCTTATTTAAATGGTTCTATGAAAGTTCATCCTAAAATGATGCCATTAGTGAATGATTGCAAGTCTCTCTTCTAGAATATATCTAACACCCAAATTTACCATGCCTTCAAGGAAGCTAATAGATATGTTGATGCTATGGCTAGCTTGGGAAGATCTCTATCTTTGGTGGACTTGTATTATTTTTATGCTCCATTGAATTTGATTTGTGGCTTTGTTGTAATGGATAATTCGAATGTTTCTATGAAAGTTCATCCTAAAATGATGCCATTAGTGGACGATTGCAAGTCTCTCTTGTGGAAAATATCTAACACCCAAATTCACCATGCCGTCAAGAGAGCTAATAGATATGCTAACGCTATGGCTAGCTTGGGAAGATCCCTATCTTTGGGGGACTTGTATTATTTTTATGCTCCATTGAATGTGATTTGATACTTTGTTGTAATGGATAATTCGGCCGAGACTTGTTCCCATCTTGTTTCAATTCCGTAGTTTTGAATTGATAGGTTTTACATTTTAGGTATTTTATGGTGAATAGTTATCTTAAAAACTCTAGAAAAGTAGGTTTTAGTTAGCTCAACAGGTAAAATCTCTGATGGTTGAATAAAAGATGTACAGTTCAATCCCCACCTACACCAAAAACTAATTGGTGTTTTGGTCTGATAATAAAAAGTCATTATCAGAAGTGGATGTCATATGTTTTTTTTTTTTTATATATATATATATATATTTTAAGCCAGAACCAAATGACTTTCATTAAATCAAAAGACTAGAATCCAAATACAAAGCATCCACTGTTGGGGGAGGATCCTCCTCCATCCATACAATTTCATTATCAGATAACCTAGCAAATCTTGCCAAAGCATGAGCAACACTATTGGCACTACGCCTAACACAGCTAACTGAGATGGCTCTAAAACCTGCAGCCAAGCACCAAATATCTTCATAGATTAATCCAAGTCGAGAGAAATTTGGTTGAGCCTGTGACACTGTCTTCATCACCAGAGCATTATCACCTTCTAGAATCACCTCCATAAAACCAGTGTCTATAGCAAATTCTAGAGTTTTGCGACAAGCCATCACCTCCACCTCTTCACTATCCCTCACAGCACCACCCTTGGCAGATATAGCAGCCATAACCTCACCATTCCCATTATGAATGACAACACCATAGCCTGAAGTCGCACCATTATCAAAACATGCTCCATCAAAATTCAGCTTAAAGAACTCACCTTGCGGAGGTTGCCATGCTTGACTTGCTGGGACATGGACGGAAATAGGTACACTCAGATGATCCTGGGCATCAACAAACTCTCTCAAATAATCCGAGGCATGTTGGTAAGACCGTGATGGATGTTGGAAGGCACCCCCATACAAAACCGTGTTCCTCTGCAGCCAAATTTGCCAACAGATCACGCAAAATAAATCCCTCTCCTCTAATGACAGCTTTGGCATAAGACCAGCTACCATCTGTCTAAAATCCACTTGCTTAGTCCCGAATTTTTGAAATTTGATAGCACTACCCACCTACACATCCTACGCAACCCCACACTCCCAAAACACATGCAATACCGTTTCTGTAGCTCTATGACAGAAATAACAACTCGCATCATCCATCACCCTTCTCTGAACCAAATTATCCTGTGTACGCAGAATATTTTGTCATGCTCTCCAGGAAAAGATTTTCACCTTATTGGGAACCCTTGCTTTCCAAACCCACGACCATAAGGAAGTGCTTGCTCTATGCCCCAAAGCCTCTCCAGAAGAATTCTCCGCCATCCTCCATTGCTTAGCTACATGGTACCCGGAGTTCACACTATATCTACCATTCTTTGTAAACAACCATACCAAGGAGTCCTGCATAACTCGCCTACTCAAAGGAACCTGAAGAATAGCTTCAACATCAAACTAATGGAAAAGGGCCTGAACTCGTTCTCTATCCCACTGGTGGTTCTACCAATCAATCAAGTCCGAAACCCTCCACTCCCAAACTTCCTCTTCGGGTTGGAACAAAATTCTTCCAGTTGGGTGATTAGGTAGCCAACAATCCTTCAAAACATGGATGGAAGCACCATTACGCACTCTCCAATAGCACCCTTTCCTCAAAATCGGTTGGGTAGCCAGCAAGCTTTTCCAAACGTAGGGGCTATTCGAACAATCCTTCGCCTCAAGGAACTCACGGAAAATATTTTGCCTTGAAACAGCTATACACAAGAGAGTGTTTATCTTGCAACAACCTCCATCCTCGTTTCACTATCATAGCTAAATTAAAGGATCTAATATCTCTGAAGCCGATCACACCCTCTTTCTTTGATTGTGTTAAAAAACTCCAACTTTTCCAGTGTATTTTCCTCTCTTCACCAACTTGGCCCCACCAAAATCTGGCACACATAGCATCCAATTCATCACATAATTTTCCAGGCAATTGAAACACCCCCATCGTATAGGTGGGAATAGATTGAGCCACTACTTTTATAAGAATCTCTTTTCCCGCCCTAGAAAGCAACTTCCCCTTCCAACCCTGCATCTTTTTCCAAACCCGTTCCTTAAGGAAAGCAAAAGAATCATATTTCCTTCTCCCAATCAAAGTAGGCAGTCCCAAGTAAGAATCAAACCTTTCCACGACCTTCACCTTTAATTTATCAACAATCCATGCTTTATGCTCCACAGACACATTGCTGCTGAAATAGGCAGAAGACTTCTCCAGGTTAATGCATTGGCCAGAAGCTTCAGCATATAGCTGTAGAGTATATGAGACAACCTGCACTTCATCTTTATTAGCCTAACAAAAAATCAAAGAGACATCAGCAAAAAGTAGATTAGTTATACAAGGAGCATTTTTACAGACTGCCACTCCATGCAACCTCCCATCTAATTCTGCTTTAGCAAGGAGCGAAGTAAAACCTTCAACACATATCGAAAACATATAAGGGGACAATGGATCTCCTTATTGAAGCCCTCTAGAAGGAATGACATTTCCATAGGCCTTTCCATTAATCCGAATAGAGAAAGAAGGTGTAGAAACACACCTCATAACCCTATCCACCCAAACCTCCGGAAAACCTAATTTGATCATCATACCCTTAAGGAAGCTCCATTCCACCTTGTCATAGGCCTTACTCACATCCAACTTAAGAACTAAAGCCCCCTTTTTACCCTTCCTTCTAATATGCATGGCATGCAAAGTCTCATAGTCTACAAGCACATTATCATTAATAAGGCGACCTAGTACAAATGCACTCTAAGTAGGAGAAATTATCTGTGGCAAGATCAGCTTTAACTTGTTCACCAAAACTTTTGAAATAATTTTATATATCACATTACAAAGGCTAATCGGTCTAAAATCTGCCATTTTTTTTCGGTTTCTTTACTTTAGGAATCAGAACAATATGAGTCTAATTAACAGCAGGCTCCATATTACCAGACTGTAAAAAATCTAACACAACATCAGTAACCTCATTCCCCACAATATGCCAAAATGTTTTTATAAAACAGTGCATTCATATCATCAGGTCCAGGAGCCTTTGTTGGTCCCATTTGGAACAACGCTGTTTTAACTTCTTCACTGCTATACGGCCTAGAAAGCACCTCCTACATATCATTTGTGAGTTTATTAGGAACTTTGTTAAGGAAATCCTCCATTCTATCACACGTGCCTGCTGTAAAAATATTCATGAAATAATCTGACACCACCTCTGCCACTTCCTCAACTTCCTCCACCCAAACCTCGTTAGCATTCTTGATTCCCTCAATATAATTCTATCGCCTTCTTTGGGAGGCCTTGGAATGGAAAAATTTAGTATTCTTATCCCCATACTTTAACCAAGAAACTCGAGACCTCTGACGCCAAAATATCTCCTGCTTCAGCAATAGATCATCAAGCTGTTTTCTCACTAGTAGGAACTCGCTTCTGCTTTCTTTAGTCAACTCACTTTCATTCATCAACTCCAATTTCTTCTGTAGCTTCTTAATCTCCTCCGTTTTGGGTTTGGTCTTGGAAGAACCCCAAGCATACAATTCAGCCCCACAAGTTTTGATACGGTCTGTTAGGACATATGTGTTTCACTTATTTAGAACATATGTCATTCATTATTTATGTAATTGGCTAATCCTTTGTCAAAATGTACTTTACTTGTAATTGGGTAGATTTAGGATGAGGTTAATGCTTCAAGAAACAAGGTTTCAAGATCAAGTGTTAAAGCCTTGCAAGTTTATCCAAGAAACAAGTTTAGAAGCGCTCTTCATTAAAGCTCGACAGCTGGCTCAACAACTGCATCTATCGAGCTTTAAGAATTTGTTCCAGCCCCAAGGCTCGACAGCACCTCGACACCTATAGCTGTCGAGATTTAAGAAAAACAGATTCCTAGTTCTGTTTTAACTCTAATCTGTGGATGTGTCTTTGGGCCTTCTTTTCTCCTAACCCTAGACATATAAAAGGATTATTTTAAGGGCCGTCAAAGTGTGGCAAGTTGCACAAGCATTGAGAATTCCTTGTTCATACAAATTGTAACTTGAAACGAAGTGCTTGCCCTAGTTCATCTCTCTTGTGAAGAAGTTGCTGTGTCTTTGCACTGTAGGGTTTTGTAACCGAGCATCTTCTTGATCTTCATCGTGTGGATGAATTGAAGAACTTTGCAACCAACAAATCTTCTCTAGTTGGTGATTGAAGTAGTGTACTGGGATCCGCGCAATTGATTAGTTACGTACTTGGGAGCCGTGCATTGAAAGGAGAAACTGTCACTACAGAACAAGTCCAATTGGGTATTGGGGTAAGGGTTCAACTGTAGGTTGGTAAGGTACTTGAGATTCCCTTACTTGTAACCACTTTTTGTGATAATAGTGGAGTTTCGGAAGTGGTGACCTTAAATTCACCCGGTGGGGTTTTTGCCGTGTAGGTTTTCCCCATTCGTAAAAAAATCACCGTGTTTTTTATTTTTCGCTGCATACTTTAGTTTATTGGTGATTTGTTTGTGCTACCACGCGTTTGCATGTTAATTTGATTAATTAATAACTTGGCTAATTAATCAATTTAATCCATCACAAGGGGTCAATACATTTTTGGCCTATCAAGTGGTATCAGAGCAGGCACACTCTGATTAGGTTTATCTTTGTGTGTGTGATCCATTGACCCCTGTTTGTCATGGATAGAGGTCAGTCTCTTATTATACCTCCTCTGTTTGATGGTACTAACTATGCATACTGGAAAGTACGCATGAGAGTTTTCTTGCAGTCTCTAGATGAGAAAGTGTGGCAAGCTGTGGAGATAGGCTGGACCAAGCCTAAAGAAACGCCGACCGATTGGGATGAAGCCAAAATCAAGGCGGCAAACTTCAACAGCAGAGCATTGAATTCCTTATTTAGTGCAGTCACTAATGAGGAGTTCAAGAAGATATCCTCCACTGAAATTGCTAAGGAAGCATGGACCATCCTCCAGACAACCTATGAGGGAACAAGGGCTGTCAAAGATTCGAAGCTACAAAGGCTCACTACAAGCTTCGAAGAAATGAAGATGGAAGAGGATGAGTCATTTGATGAGTTCTATGCCAAGCTCAAGGACATAGTGAACTTAGCCTTTAATCTTGGGGAAACCATTTCTGAACCCAAGATTGTAAGGAAGGTTCTTAGATCTCTACCCGAGAGATTCCATGCCAAGATCACGGCGATAGAGGAATCAAAGGATATTGACAAGATTCCTCTGACTGAGCTTATTGGTAATCTGCAAACCTATGAGCTAGGGTTGACAAGAATTGGCAAATCGGGAAAAGGCAAAAGCATGGCACTAAAGGCCAAGAGCAGTGAGACAGATGAGTCATCAAACGATGAAGACTCTAAGATGAAGTCCTACATCACTAGGCAATTCAAGAAATTCATGCAAAATGCCAATGGAAAAGGCTTCGACAAGGACCGTAGGCAATCTAGTTCTTCTCAGTTCAAGAGCCAAGATAAAGGGAAGAAGGATGCAAGGGATGGCGGTCAGTACACTGTTCCCACAGGACCCAAGTGCTTCGGATGTCAAGGTTTCGGTCACATGAAGCAGGAGTGTCCCACATATCTCAAGCGTGAGTATTGGGAAGAGCAAGGCACTTGCTGCTACCTTGAGCGACACTGAGCCTAATGATGATTCCGACAATGAAGATGACGGAATTTTGAATGCCTTCACTGCCACTGTCAATCCTATTAAAGGGATTGTTGAAGATGTGGATGAAGAAAAGGAATTGGTGGAATCCAAGTTTGAAATGATGGATGATCAAGATGATATCCATACAGCCTATGAGAAACTGTACAAGCTTTCTGAGAAGCATGAGAAACTCTATAAGCTAGCCACTAAGAAGCTCAGTGATGTGGAACTTAACCGAGAGGAACTTTCCACAAAGGTTGATGAAGCTAATCAAACTATTGGGGCACTGAGATTTGAGAACAACTTCTTGGCTGAGAAGATCAAGAAGATTGAAGCGGAGTTGTTTCAAGTTAGAGCTCAATTGGAGAGGGCATCAAGTGCAAAGCTGGATGAGATGCTCAGCATTCAGAAATCTGCTTCTAATCGAACAAGATTGGGGTATGAATTCTCTTTTTCTAATAATGCTTCTACTAGTACTACTATTTTTGTTCCTCTTGCTAATAATATTAAAATTGAGAACAATGATGATAAAACTGAATTAGCTAGTGAGAACTTAGACAAGGGTAAATCTATCTTAGGAGCACTCCCTAAGCTTGAGAAGAAGGACACTAAAAACCCTAGGACTAAGAAGGCTAACTCTCAAAAGCCTAAACAGAAGAAGCAGCATCTCTGTCATTATTGTGGTGTAGCCGGTCATACTCGACCAAATTTCTATAAGTGGTTAGCCACTCAACAGAGCAATGGCATGATAGCATCTAGGATCCAGAATCAGCTTCAAACCTCTCTTGCTCCTCTTGGAGATCTTCTCAAAGCCCTCATGTTCCTTTCGAACTTGAACGGTTTCAATCCTTCCCACTCATCATCGGTTCAAGGTTTTGCTAAGAGGAAAGGTTCTTCCAAGGTGTGGAAGGAAAAGGGTTCCAAGTGACTTATTCACTTTTTCTCTCTCTCCCCTTCTTGTTTTTGTTTTGCATTACTTGTGTGTTTTGCTTTCTGTTTTTGAGTCAGTCTAGTTTTATGCATTCTTTTATCTTGTTTAACATGTTTTTGTTTGTGTGTTTTCAGTTTTGTTTTATTTTTGTTTTTTAAAAAAAAAATTGAAAAATCAGAAAAATACAAAAACAGTGTGTGTTTTATGTACATCAGTTCTCGTGAACCTTAAAATGGCCATTGAAACAGAGTTTTCTAAACTTTGTATCTCTTGTAGCTTAGATGAGCATTTCTATGCACAACTAAGCAAGTGAGCTTTGTAGCTCTTTGTTTGTGATGAGTAAGGTTAAGTGATCTCTTGAACTTAACACTCGTATCACTCTTTTTGACGAGTTGAACTAGAAAATCCTAAGAGAAATGCATAAATAACCATCTCACCACTGTTACTCACCAATCATAATATGACATATGTATGCTTCGGCATAGCAAAAGTGCAACGTCAAAAGCTTAACATAACTGGGTATCTCTTTTCTCTCTTTCATATACCCATGCATGATATGCTTAATAAAAGAAAATATGCAAAGAAAATAAAAGCAAAAAGATCAAAAATGCTTTAAATATGATTGCAAGCGTGTTTTCTAGGAGATGTGGGAGTTATAGGATGTACCTTAAAGGTGATAGTCCCCATCAAACAGTCATGATTGTGTGTGAGTTAGAGTGATTTTCTCATATCTCAAATTGTCATAACATAAAGACACTTGTGCAATCTTGCAATGTTTTCACAACACGACACAACACGCAATATTCTTTGCTACTTTTGATACATGTGATTTGGCCATCACAAGGTTTACATGCGTTGATATATGCTCACTAAACTGTCTAAACTTGTTTTTGAAATATAAAATTGGTTAGACGTGTTTAGTGTGTGAGTGCGTGTTTTGAGATCCATGTGCTTAAAATTGTTGTTGAGAGATGTTTTTGAGAGTCTATTGTGTTGATTGAATCATTGGTTGAGTTGCATGATTGATTGCATTCATGTTTGTGCTTTTCCCTTCTCGAAAAACTACTTTGAAAAGTTGGCTCGACACCTCCTCGATACTTGGCTATCTGTCAAACTTCTCAGCTTTTTCTTATCACAATCTCGATAGCTTCTCGACACCTTCTGGATCGATCGAGAAACTTTCTGTCCTCTCGATAGCTTCTCGACACCTGGTGGATCGATCGAGCTTTAGCTTTCTTGTTTGTGTTTGGTTCTCGACACCTTCTCGATAGCTGGATCTGTCTACATGTATTCCTCGACACCTACCTCGAAAGATGTCTCGACACCTCTCGATACCTGCATCTGTCGGGATTTACTAAGGTTCTATATAAAGGTTCTGTGCGATCTGGTTCTCATTTCTCTCGATCTCTCTCTTGACAATTTTGTCTTTTCAACTTCTCAAACTCTCTCTCTCACTCCAAATCTTTTTTTCTAGGTTTCTCAAAGCTTCTTCAAGTTTTTCTTCACTTGGTAAGCTTCTTTTTCATCATTCTACATGCATTTCATGTTTTTGAAACCTAGATTTTGGGGTTTTTGAAAATTTTGGGGTTTTTCAAATTTGATGAGTTTGTGTTGAAATTTTTGGGATGGGTTTTGTAGTTTTGATCTTAAAAACTCCATACATTGCATCACATTAGCATTCGAACAGTATTCTCATGCAGTTAGATGTGTGAAATATGTTTGTGTGCTGGTAGGATTGGATTGGGCTGAGCCTATGATGTTTTTCATAGTGCATGTCACATGTTCATGCATTCCCCATGCATACGTCCTTTCTTTTCAATATACTTGTTATAGTTGAACTGTTTTGGGACTTTTTTGATTGTTTCTGTCTCCCCCCTTTCTATCTCTGTTTGCGTTAGTAGTGTCTATGGCACCTAAATGTAAGTCTATTCCGACCCAGAACCCTCTTCGTTCTAGGGCCTCTTCATCTTCTGATTCCACTCTTATTTCTATTCAGTTTCATTGAGAAATCTCATTAGGACTTCTTGGAGAACTTCTCTAAACGAGGTGTTCATTCAAAACACCACATTGTTCTGGCAGACTTTGCTGACACTGACCTTCCCGATGAATTTCACAAACGGGAATGGGAGTCACTGTGTGACATCCCGGTCACTTGTCCTTTCGTGCTGATTCAGGAGTTTTACTCCAACATGCATGGATTCGATTATTCAGTACCTCTCTTGCTCACTCACATTTGAGGTACGCATATAGTTGTCACACCGGAGTTGGTTTCCGATGTGCTCCATGTTCCGAAGGTTGCGCATCTTGACTACCCTAGTTGTGAGCGTTTACGAACTGTGTCCAAAGATGAGATGATTTCTGCTTTCTGTGAGCGCCCTTCTGATTGGGGTGAGCACCAGTTTACGTCAAGTCGACCTTTTGCTAAAGGTCCTCATTTCTTAAACATGGTGATGACTTTTGTCTTACATCCTCTCTCTTATTACAACTCTATCACAGAGCCTCGTGCTCATTTTCAGTTGTCTCTTATTGAGGATCTTACCATTGACTTTCCTTCGCATTTTATCTATTCCATCTTAGATGTGTATAAGGATACGGCTACCCGTGATAAGCTCATCTTTCCTTCTACTATCACAAGGATTTTACGCCATTTTTCTATCCCTTTTCCTGTCTCCGACCCTTTTTCTGTCATGGTTGCCATAGATGCCGCTACCGTAAAACGTAGTGAGGTACAGTTTAGGTCGCGTCAGACAGGTCCTGCAGCTCCCTCCTCCCGTTCCGCTTCATCCAGATCTGCTTGTGCTTCATCCGTTCCCTCCTCTTCTTCGAGCAATGTGTCATTAGGAGATATCATGGCGCAGCTTCAGCGCATGGAAGCTCGCCTGGATACCCTCTCTACAGAGTTGTATCAGGTGAATGTTCGTGTTGGTCGCATTGCTAGGCGATAGGCGACCATGGGTGATTTTGCTCCTGAGGTTTCTCCTCCACCACCTTTTGTGGCTTCCACGTCTAGGGATGATGATGGTGATGACGATGATGCTTCGGATGATGATGATGATGGAGATGCTAGCTCTACCGATGAGATGTTTACTTGACACTCTACCCTTTGTCACTTGTATAGGGACATCTTTTTGATAGGGGGAGTGTTGGGTGTTGAGGGATGTAGTGAGGATACATATTCTTTTCTCTACTTTAGATACATATTCTTCTTGTACCTAGGTCTTGTGACCATTATTACATACATTGTGCTCATTTTGTTATATATATATGATGATGTATGTTTCTTTCGCCTATCTCTACTTGTGTTGTTTCCTTTCTCTCTTAATACACATGTTTCTTTATTTGTATGCAATCTATTATTTTTGTTTCACACTAAGATGCCTTGATGAGTTTTGTATAAAGTGTTTCAAAAATACAGGTTGTCAAAGTCTACTTGTCATAAACTCTCTTCTTGCAAAGTTTTTCAAGAGTTTGTGTTAGGATAGATTTTATTGTATTCAACAAGTGTATATGAGTTGAGTGATTTATGACTTCTCTCATATGTTTATTTGTTGGTTGTGGTTTTGTCACAGATTGCCAAAGGGGGAGATTGTTAGGACATATGTGTTTCACTTGTTTAGAACATATGTCATTCATTATTTATGTAATTGGCTAATCCTTTTTCAAAACACACTTTACTTGTAATTGGGTAGATTTAGGATGAGGTTAATGCTTCAAGAAATAAGGTTTCAAGATCAAGTGTTAAAGCCATGCAAGTCTGTCCAAGAAACAAGTTTAGAAGTGCTCTTCATTAAAGCTCGACAGTTGGCTCGACAATTGCATCTATCGACCTTTAAGAAGCTGTTCCAGCCCCGAGGCTCAACAGCTGCTCGACAGCACCTCGACACCTATAGCTATCGAGATTTAAGAAAAACAGATTCCTAGTTCTGTTTTAACTCTAATCCGTGGATGTGTCTTTGGGCCTTCTTTTCTCCTAACCCTAGACATATAAAAGGATTATTTTAAGGGCCGTCAAAGTGTGGCAAGTTGCACAAGCATTGAGAACTCCTTGTTCATGCAAATTGTAACTTGAAACGAAGTTCTTGCCCTAGTTCATCTCTCTTGTGAAGAAGTTGCTATGTCTTTGCACCGTAGGGTTTTGTAACCGAGCATCTTCTTGATCTTCATCGTGTGGATGAATTGAAGAACTTTGCAGCCAACAAATCTTCTCTAGTTGGTGATTGAAGTCGTGTACTGGGATCTGCGCAATTGGTTAGTCACGTACTTCGGAGCCGTGCATTGAAAGGAGAAACTGTCACTACAGAACAAGTCCAATTGGGTATTGAGGTAAGGGTTCAACTGTAGGTTGGTAAGGTACATGAGATTCCTTTACTTGTAACCGCTTGTTGTGATAATAGTGGAGTTTCGGGAGTGGTGACCTTAAATTCACCCGGTGAGATTTTTGCCGTGTAGGTTTTCCCCATTCGTAAACAAATCACCGTGTCTTTTATTTTCCGCTGCATACTTTAGTTTATTGGTGATTTTTTTGTGCTACCACGCGTTTGCATGTTAACTTGATTAATTAATAACTTGGCTAATTAATCAATTTAATCCATCACAAGAGGTCAATAGGTTTTTGGCCTATCACGGTCCACTACACCCCTCAAACCCAAGCTGTCACCACCACCTTTTGCCCATGCCTCAGTCACGGCTTCCTCACAATCAACCCACAACAACCAGTTCTCCTCAAACTTGAAGCCATCAGCCCCTCTTCCTCTAACCCGTCTATCCTTCATAGTTTTCAAAAGAATTGGTAGATGATCCGAAGCATGGCTAAACAAATGAGACACCGAACTTGCGGGAAATTTTTCCATCCACACCCTGTTAGCCGTAGCTCTATCCAGCCTTTGTTTTGTATGAGTTGATCCTGGCCGCCTATTCGTCCATATAAATTTATGCCCAGAGAACCCCAAGTCAACTAGCCCGCATTCCTCCAAAGTAACCCAAAAATCCTCCATCTGATTATAATAAGGTGCATGGACACTTTGCTTCTTAGTTGCATGAACTATGGCATTGAAATCACCTATACAACACATGGGATCCTCAATGAAAGACCGTAGATGAGATAAAAGAGCCCATGACTAAGCGGATGTCATATGTTGAAACTCTCTATAAAAAAAAAAATAATAACTCTAGAAAAGACTCAAAAGAGTTGGGATATCTCAAAAAAAATTTATTTTTTTTATAAAATGTATATAGTCAATATTTGTTTAGGTATTGATAATGTGAAAAAAATTCAATTCTCATTTCAAAATGGGTTGATATGTTTTAACCCCATATATATATATATATATATATATATATATATATATATATATATATATATATATATATATATAATTTAATAATTTGGGGTGGGGGATTTGAATTCCTAGATATCTTTGCCATAAACATTAGGATGTATTAATTGAATTTCAAAGCTTTTGACACTTCATAATGGTTAACTTTTTTTTTTTTTTTATCATTAGACTAAGACTAAAATGAAATGGATTTTGAAAAATGTTCACTTTAATAAGAAATTAAAAGACCAAAAATCTATCTATTTATCTCTATATATATATATATATATATATATATATATAAAATAAGAAACCATTACATATTTTAAAAATGTATGATTAAAAAAAACGTATGCTAATAATACCATGTATAATTTTTTTTTTTGTTGAGAAACTACCATGTATAATTTAAACCATATAATTGTGATTATTTTTAATTGTACCCATGCATACACATGGGGCTACACACTAATTTTAAATGATATACTATATAATAAAAGTTGGACTTAGAAACCGTGGTTACGCCAAGTGGCTTCACCAAATTGCAAAAAAAAAATTAAAATTTTTAAATTTTAAGAAATAAAATATATAATTTTTATTCTCCTATAATTTCTAAGTTGATAAAAATCTTAATTTGATCACAATCCAAATTCGTCATCTAACCCTTATAGATAAAATTTAAGAAAAAATATATATAATTTTTATTCACTTATAATTTCTAAGTTAATAAAAATCTTAATTTGATTACAATCCATATTCTTCATCTAATCCTTGTTGATAAAATTTTATTATCTAAATTTTAGAAATTTTAATTCTACTCTAATTAAAAGTTCATTATAAAAATGTCTAAATTTATATCTCATACCAGGTTTTCATTGTTTTTATTTTCCTCAAGTTGCAACTTACATTATTATTATTATTATTATTATTATTATTATTATTATTATTATTATTATTATCATCATCATCATCAATATTATTATTATTATTATTATTATTATTATTATTATTAAATTAATAATATTTTATTAGAACATATAACTACAAAATTCTTGATTAAAGGATAAGATTTAACAAAAATTATAATCCTACAAGATGTAATCCATATCACAAAATTATAATCATACAAATCTGCCCACTCATAAGAGGAATTATGGATAGACTTACAATTCTTTAAAAACATTAGGCGTGAAGAGTCGGCCTTCTTTCAATCAAACTTCTATATGATGTATCTAACACCTATATAATATGGGTGTGAATTTGAATGAAATAATAAAACTTCAATCACCATGCTAGGTAAGTAATGAAAGCTTCAACGATGCTAATGGATGTGTGATTTTTATTTTCTTTTCAAGTTAGCTTCTTTTTTTTTTTTAAGTGGTTTTCATTTTATAATGAGACATATTTTTATATAAAATTTCTTCCTGCTTGCAATTTGATCTTTGCTTCGTTTTACGTATAATATACAAATTATTTTTTATTGATTTTACTCATCATACAAATTGTTGTTCACAATAATAGCCCAAGAAAGATGCACTTTTGGCATGCAAGACCTCGCCAAAAGGTATTACTACTCAATTCTCATCTTATGTTAATGTTAATAGAGGTATTTTTAATTATCCATGAAAACTTATTGCCAAAGTCATAACTCTTAATAACATGCTTGCAGTTGCGAGTGATTCAATTTTTGGCTATGATCTTCAAATTTCAGGTAACATACTACAAGTATTGCAACCCTTCTCTATTTTTTCTTATATCATTAGTGTTATTTCTATATAGATATAGAATTGGGACACTGCGAAGCTTTGGGTTAGAATACTTGGTGCATTTATCAATGGTTTTGCTTAAGGGTTTGGATGCTTATTGTTTGTAGTCTGCTTCTTCATTTCCGTATTGGATGTGCCAATCAGGTAAATTAACCTTAATCTCTATCTTTGATTTTCATCATACAAAAATTACTTTGTTTTAGTTTCTAATATTTAGATTTGCATGCCTTAGTGCATTGCCATTTCTTTTTAGAAAATTTAGTTAGATTTATGCTAAACATAAAGGTATGGTGTTTCATAATAACCCCTAATAAAATTAAGACGAAACTACACTATTAGTCCCTGAAATTTACCCTGTGTGTACAATTAGTCCCTCAAGTTTAAAGCGAGCACAATTAGTCCCTTAAGTTTTAAAATTGAGATGTATTGGTCCTTTTACTAACGGCTGTTAACGGTGTTATTTATTTGGCTAACAAAATAATGACTTGGCATTCTTTTTAATGATGTGGCATATTTTTAATTAAAAAAATTACAAATTACATGGGAAAAAATATTCATGGGAAAGTAATTTTTTAATTTACCCCGTGAATATTTTTTCCTAGTAAGGGTAGATATTGATCAGGAACAAGGAGTTGGTGTCGCGCAAGAACTGGAGCAGTGGCTTGATGAAGCTCTCGGAGGCGGGGGTTGGGAACTCAGAGGAGGAAGGCGGGAACGGAGTGGAGATGATGTTGACGAAAGAAAAGGTGGTGGAGGCCGAGATGCAGCGGATGCCGAGGTCGCGGAGGGCAAGGTGGACGTTTCGGACGGCGAGGAGGAGGCAGGAGGAGACGGCGGGGGGGGGGGGGGGAGGAGTATTCGTTGAGGAAGTCGTGGCCGACGGAGATGGTGGTGATTTTGGCGCGAGGGTAGAAGGGGACAACATGGAGGTAGAGCCATCGGAGCGCGACGAAGCAGTTGGAGGAGCTGGGAGGAATCAGGGAGTTGGGGATCGTGAGGAGGAGAGAGGTGTTTGTGTAGGTGAAGGTGCGGGTGAGAGTTGGGTTTGGGTTGAGGATGCGGAGGGAGTTGAGTTTGAGAGTGGAGAGGGTGGCGGCGATTTGGTCCGGCGGTGGCGGCTTGGTGATGGAGGTGGCGGTGGAGTATGTGACGCCAGTTGGATTGGGAGTGAGGTTGTTAGTTGGAGGAGGGAGGAGGGAGGAGGGAGGAGAGAGTGAGAGTGAAGAAGAAAGAGAGAGAAGGCATGGTGTTTTCTTGAGAGAGAGAGAGAGAGAGAGAGAAAGAGAGAGAAAGTAATTTTTTTTAATTTACCTGTGAATATGTCATGTCATTAAAAAAATGTCAAGTCATTTTTCTGTTAGTCACATAAGTAACACCGTTAACAGCCGTTAGTAAAAGGACCAATACATCTCAGTTTTAAAACTTAAGGGACTAATTGTGCTCGCTTCAAACTTGAGGAACCAATTGCGCACACAAGGTAAACTTCAGGGACCAATAGTGTAGTTTCGCCTAAAATTAAAATTCCAATCAATAACAACCAGAATTATTGTCACGTTGATTAGGTTTTGTGCATATAATAAATTTCATGTAGTTTGAAATACTCTCTATGGCTTAACTTTCAAATTTGTTTATAAGAAGTTATTGCTATTTTGATATCTTTATTCTTCTTCTTTTTTAGGTATTTTAGTTTATTTCATGCAATTCATGCTTTGTGAATTAAGCCACACGGGAGTGTCCGTGCGTGCGTGCATGTGTGTATATATATATATATATATATGATTTAGTTCCAAATCTTTATTTTATTCATTTTGCTCCTCATTTATTTTATTGATACTTATAAATATTTAATTTTGCAAAAACATTTGTAAAGGGTTCAATGAAGCCAAACATGTGGAGCATAAAGGCGAGATATTTTTCAATTTTGATTTTTTAATATTGGATATACCATATTGCATTTTTTTTCCTCCATTTTTTTGTGTATGTTTTACTTATTTGATCATTACAAGTTATGGAGTCATGAAGTTTCTAAAAAAAAAGTTACAAAGTCATAAATGGTGCTTGTATAAAGTGACTCAATTATATTTATAAATTAATGTGGTTTTATTCCTATGGTTCATTAATTATGATTTATTTACATATAATTTTTTAATTAAGTCGTGCATCACTCGGGCATAATACTAGTAATACTAAAAGTACAAAGTTAGTCTAGCCAATAATTATCTCAAAAAAATAGTCTAGCCAATAAAATTTTCTAGTTGAATTACTGCATTTTCGCATTATATATCAAAAATACTATAAATTGAGCGCTAGTTGTGTGTGTGTGTGTTTTTTTTTTAATTTATAAGAATCACTGATTGTCAATTTCTATATAATAGTTACGAATAATCAGATTTCCCATTGAGATCAACTAAAAAAGTGGAATTCCTATCGTATCATTATTGGTTATCAACTCATCATGTCACAGATAAAATATTGGAAATTAAGTTTCTGTCATCAAAATTTAATAACAACGTAACGATCTAACGAAGTTCCATGAAGTGTGAAAAACTATTCAACGGTAAAATATTAGAAAAGACTAGTAACAATTACACAAGATTTTTTTTAAAACTTCTAACCATAAGAAGACCCAAGTCTAACCAATTTAAAAGTTTGCAAATGACTCATTATTATTATTATTATTATTATATTGGGAATCAAGCTTTAGGATTTTACTGACTCAATTACAAATAACTCAATTATTAGCCACGTTACCAACAGCAGCAAATTATTCTAATTAAATTAATAGATTGCATGCCACACAGCAATCTTATTATTGGCTATAGTGATGATCTTAAGCATTCATTCCAGAATTGTGGTGGGCTGCATTTAAGTTCTTGGATTCAAATCTTCAAATGCTAGCTATATGTTTTAAATCCTACTTAACTATATTTTTATATATAAAAATCAATATCGTGGGTTTAGAGAAATTCAACTGATATCATTGAACGAGGAGTCTTATTGACTTCTACATATGCCAAAATATATTTTGATAATAACAAGTAACCGGTCTCCAACCCGTGTGATGCAAAAAAAAAATGCAGAAAAAAAAAACTATTGATAATAAGATCTAATGAAATTTAGAAATTGGAAATTGAGTTAATGATCTGCATATTTAAGATAGCATTTAAAAATAAAATGAATGCTCATAATATAATAAAATACAATGGGAAAAATATTTAATTTTTATGCTTTTCCATACTTAAGAAGTGTTATCTAACATAAAACGTTATTGGGTTGCTAGGAGAGATTTTTATAAACTGTTAATACTAGACATATGTGCTTATGCTGTCAACAACTTAAAGATCATGACATGAGGAAGACACACCAACTTCAAATTTTGGCAATGTTATGACTTTCTGTCTCGCTTAACTATGGTAATAATAATAAAAAACAATTCAAGACATGGAACAAAATCAAAATTATAGCACTTTGTCCCATTATCTTTTATGTTGAATCCAAACAAACAATTAATTGAAACATGGATGGATCAAACATAGATTATATGTGAGATTGAATGACAATTTTAATCAACCAAAAATCACAGCTTTAATTAAGAAAACAAAAAAATCACTTGAACCCAAAAAATAAAATTCTCAATAAAGCAAAAGCATATAAGGAGAAGAATTAAGATCAACTTACTGAGATGCCAATATCAAAAACCCCAAAACTAAAAACGTCCAAATTTATAAAATCCCCAAATTTTACTTCAAAAACCCCAAAACATCACTTCCCAAAACTTTAAAACCAAAAAAAATCCTTTAAATTCAACAAATTATAAATAATGTACCAAATAAACACCCAACTATCTCTAGACTTGAAGACATAGGCTGTACCTTTGATTTTTCTCCAAAAAAATAAAGGTGCTTCATTTGCCATATACAATATCCAACAATTAGTAGAAATTTCAACCCAATAACCAAACCCACAAAAATAATTACAATATAAATATGGAGATTAACCCAAATACTCAAAAGAAGATAAATTCTAAATAGAAAAAAACAAGAAGATTAAGAAAGAAAATCTCAGGTATATATAAAAACAGAAATTTCTGTATAAAAAAAAAAAAAAAAAAAAAAAGATGTTGCCTTACAAGTTGTGGATGCCCACTTTTGAAAAAATAGCCCAATTGCAGAAAAAGCCCAACAATATGAAAAATATGAAAAAAAAAAAAGTAGTAAAGCAAAGACTAGCAGGCTAGAATGACAAGAATAATAGTCAACAGGCCCACAAAAAAATAACAAGTGGCCAAGAAGAAGCAAATGGGCCAAAGAAGCCTAAGGAATGAGGGTAGTAAACCCATGGGAATAGTAAGAGGTAAGTTTGTGGTAATTGGGCCGGGAAAATCCAAAGAATTTAGCAAAAGCCCATTGAAGTGAAAGAGGAATGAAATGGGCCGAGGAAGCCCAAAGAATGAAATGGGCCGAGGAAGCGTAAGGAATAAAATGGGCCGAGAAAGTCCAAGGAATAAAATGGACAAAAAAGCCCAAATGATGGAATGGGCTGGCCCAACAAGAATGTTGGGCAGTAAAGTCCAAAAAAGGAAAGAATATAAGAAATTGACATGGCAAGAGCTTCAGCTTGTAAGCCTAGAGGTAACAACGAAGTAAAAAGATAAGTGATATCATAGCAAGAGCAGTGCAGTGATATGGCAGGAACACTAGCTAGCCCATGGGCAAAGGGAAGAATGGAACAGAGGACAAATAAGAGGGAAAGAGCCCGCACCCGAGCAACGCCCAGTCCAAAGAGGAGATGGGATGCGATAAAGAAAGCCTAAAGGCCCATGTGTCTTTCACGCCGCAAGAGTTAAATAAATATCAGAACGTATATCAGAATTAGACAAACCTAGAGGCAATGGCAAATGCGTGAAAGCTAGAAAAGCAATAGACTCAGATAGAAGTGGAACATGCACACAAGACTCAAGCACCACCTACCTGTACCCAGCTAATACAGAGGAGGTAGGCCACGGATCGGAGGTATGAAAGGGTGTGGTCTAGTGGTGGGGAGAAGGGGGAGCCTATTTTGGGGTTCCAACTCAAGCTCTTTTGGGAGAAATGTCTTTCTGGGATGACATCTCAGCCAAAAAAAGTAAACATGAGCTGGAATCACTAGTTGCATGCTATAGAGGTTGGTAAGGGAGAGGTTTAACCCTTCTCCGAATGAAAGTATTAAGAGAGGTAAGAGACAAAACCAAAACCTTTTTTTTCTGGGAATGAGGCATGGTGCAAGCCCGTACAGTGCAATGGTAGTGAGTAGGTAGTCGACAGGCCAGTGGGTAATCTTGGAAGGACGCCCACAACGAGCCAAAAACAGTTGAAGGGTAAAAATGGTAAATCTTGTCATGGCAGGCAGTATAAAAGGCCAAGGATGTGAGCAATGAAAAAGGGGGGGGGGGAGACAACGAAAAAGGAAAAAAAGAGTTAAAAAGAAAGAAAAGGAAACAAAGAAAATAAGCAAAAAAGGAAAGGAAAGATACAGAAATCCCAAAGAAAATAAGAAACATGAGTGCTAGGAATAGAGATATGCATCAATAGGTTACCCATTTCTCTCCCTCTCAATAGCCCACTCTTTGATAAATTAAGAATTCAAGATTAAGCCATCTAGGTTCTTTTTTCAAAGTGTGTAACTTCTGCGGCAGGAGCTTCCCCACGTTGGAGATCAGTTCCCTTTTTGGTCTTGTGTCTGCTAAAGAGCTAAGTCCATTCATTTGGCAGACGAATCTTCTTTCTTTGTTTTGGTTGATCAATGACTAACTTATTATCTTCTTGCTAAAGTTTTCATTGTGGCTTTGTTATTCGTAATCATATTGCCCTATCCTCCTTTGTTGTATTATTGTTATTAATAGAAATGTTTTAGTTATCTTGCTGCATTGTGTTTCCTACTGTAACATATGTAACAGTCTTTCCTACCATGAGCAAGCGGTACGTGCAAGGTTCCTGCCAGGACGCATCTGTACGGGGATGGCCAAACTTGCGCACAAACTGGCTTAAGGTGTGTTTCAGTTAGGTCAGTCTCAACTCTCCTACCCCAGAATCGTGGTCCTTAGTGCAATAGGGAGAATCAAGCCCAAAACAAAAAGGCCCACCACACAAGTTAAGTTTAGGGTTTTGAGGTGATAGTTGCTAGGGTTTTGAGGTGGGAAGAGAGGAGTCCTAGTGTAAGTCTCTCTTTATTTCTTCATCCTAAACTCTCTCTTCTTCTTTTTTAATGTTTTTCTCTCTTTTGTTTTTGAATCCTAATGTAAGTCTAACATGGGTCTTTTTTCTTTTTCTTTTTTCAATCCTAATCCTAATCCTAACATGTCTCTATAATATTGTAGTCCAACTTAAAAATAAAATAAATTATAACGAAGAGTAAATTTGTGAGGCTTGCAAAGTTGATGTGTCAAAATTTTAAAAGGTCAACAAAGAGTCAAAGGCTTCGGTTTTATAGTGTGTGTGTGTGTGTGTGTGTGTGTGTGTGTGTATATATATTACAACATAACAAACTATTTTTCTATTTTATATATTCACAGTAGCTCGTGTAAAAACGTTTAACTATTTTAACATAAGAACCAACTTTTTTATATTTTACATAATCACTTTTTAAAAATACATACATTAGATTATTTATTTTACATTAAATTTTATTGAAATATTATTTTTGATGATGCGAAGAAAATCTGTAGGCTGGATGTTTCGGATTAGAAAGAACTACTGGCTGTCTTGATGGCCTAAAAAAGAAAGAAAAGCGATCAAAGGTGACCGGGGTTGCCAGCCAAGAACCCTCCGATGACAAAGTTAGTTTTTCTCTCTCAAACTTTGGAGTTCCAACTTTTTAGGAAAAATAAAAAAAATGTACCTTTGTTTGGTCTGAATAAGCGTTTATATAGTGTTCTAAAAACAGTTATTAGATTTGTAACCTCCCCTGGATTTGAGGAGGTGTGAGGGTTTAGGGACAACTTCCTCAACTATTTAGGAGTTACATTTTTCTCACATAACGGTCACTGGAAGTTATGCGTGTGATACGGAGTTGTTGTACATACTCAGGAATTTTCCCAAGTGTTAAGGACTCATCTAGGGGTCCTCATTCGGAGGTCCTCTGGACGAGCATATCTCGCTTCTAAGGGAGGTCGTTCCTTTATGGATGACCTTCTCATGGATGAGGTTGATGGTTCCCTTGGATGGCACGGTGTGGTTTTGTAAATCTTGACCACGCAGAGCTTCGTCCAAGCACCTTCCTGCATGGACGAGCTTTTTATGGAAGAGGTTCTTACAACCTTTGCTTTTTTGGTCTTGCCTTGGACAACCTCCATGGACGATATTGGAGTTTGTGCCCCATCAGTTGCCCCCTTGTCTATGGGTCGTCTAAGAAGTACATAAAATGACATATATAAAATGACGTCATCTTTTGGACGCGTGTCTTTATGTTAGCTGTTATGTGTGCCACATGTCGTAATTTCATTGGCTATTTGTCACGTTGATTTACTTTTTCGAGGGAAATGCCACATGGCGTGTCCTGGTTGGTCACGTAATTCGAGACACTATTTTTCAACCCATATAAATAGTGGAATTTCCCTCATATTTTCTGCATTTTCTCAAATTTTCCTCTTTGACATCCTCGTCTTAGTGCCTAGTCTAGAAGTTTTCCAGCGTCCCTAGTTTTCCACCGTCTAGAGCTAGGTATCTTCTTTACACTTGTCTTTAGGTTTTCCTTAAGTTTTCAAGATGTTTGAAATTGTCATTTCTTCGTCTAGTAATAGTGTTGAAAAAGACATAGATGAGTATCATAACTCTTCTAGCTACAGTGGTTCTAGTAGTAATAGTAGTAGTGGGGGAAATACCACGGACGAGGAGTATACTTCCAGAGTTCCTGGGGTTACTCTGGAAGTCCTTCAAGAACAATTTAGGACAAGAGCAGCGTCTAGGTCTAGGGCTGGTCCGTCGAGTGCTCCCTCATCTGTCCCTCAGGACGAGGTAGAAACCATTTATAGTTGTGCTGTGGGAGTCCTTTCTAAGATGGACAACAAGAAGTTAGAGTCTCTTAAGAGTTGGTATCAGATCCCAGAGGATTTGAATCCTAGGTTGGCCGTCCAAGAGGAATGGTGCTACCAACCTCATTTTGGCGTAGGAGTTTATGAGGCCTATCTTTTAAGAGGTCTTAGGTTGCCTCTTAACTCTTTTGCTAGGGAGCTACTCACTAGGTTAGGTTTAGGGTTGTGTCAATTTAACCCCAATGCGTGGAGATTAGTCGTCTCTATGCAAATTTTATGGAGAGAGGTGTTTGAAGGGGATCGTCTTCTCACCGTGGACGAGTTCCTTTTTTGTTACAAACCCTCTGAAATTAGTCAATCCCGTGGCTTTTATCAATTTACAACCAGAGGGAGAAATTGTAGAATTATAAAGTCTTTGGTCATGCCAAATAGGAGCTGGAAGACGGAGTTTTTCTTCGTCTTAGGTTTCTGGGCAGGACACCCTGTTGAGGTTGGCAAGGATCCATTTGCCCCTTATACTGGAGAGTTAGGGAACCTTCGTCCTGAAGGTATGTTTATTACTATGCATTGTTCCTTGTTGCATGTCGTTTTATAATCGTTTAACTCTAACTCTTTATTGCAGGTGTTAGACGACCGTCTTTGAACAGTTTTACCTTGGATGCGTGCAAAAGGCTCGTCTTCACCCTGAGAGGGATTTCCACTCCTTGGTTACTCTTCAACGCCTCGCTACTTGGGGGCTTGGTCCTGAGCCTTCTCTTGAAGCCACAGCCCACGAGCGTACAATCCGTAGACATAAGTTTTTACTTTTAGTGATCCCTTTTGTCATTTTTAGAAGTGATTCTAACAAATTTCTTTGCAGGAATGGCTACCATGAAGGAGAACAAAGGGAAGGAGATAATGGACGAGGTTGTGGGGCCAAAGGCTTAGTCTCAGCCTCGTCCTGCCCTCGGGGAGTCTCAGCCTCGTCCTGCCCTTGAGGAATCTCAGCCTTGTCTTGCCGGTGAGGAATCTCAGCCTCGTCCTTCCACTGGGGATAAAAGGAAGAACCTGTCCAAGAATATAAATTTGGAAGATCTTCCCAGTCGTCGAGGGCACAAGAAGGCAAGGCACGAGTCGTCTAAGCCCGGGATTGTTAAGCCAGGCACTACCCCCCTTGTCTCCCATGTACCTCCTATCTAAGTCCTTGACCTGGAAATGCTTGAGCCTGCTGGTGTTACCCCTTCAAAGGTCATCACTCCTGCCCCATCTCAGCCTCGTCCTAAGGTTCCCATGAACATGATTGAAAATGAGGACTTGGCCTGGGAGAGGTTTGAAAAATCTGTGACTGAGGAGGACGTGGCTGCTTGCTATGATATGTCCTTGAAGGAATTTGAGCACTCTGCTGTCCCTGACCTCTTCAAGGTATGTAGTTCTGCCTTTTACCTCGTCTTGTCATTTTACTGTGGCCATTGTTTTATTTTTAATTGGACTTATAATCATTTTCATAGGCCATGTCAAAGTTCATAACAGCGTCTAGACAAGCCACAGAGATAGACAATGAGAGGGTCAAGCTTGAGACGAAGCTACGGCAGGTTAAAGACGACTGTAGAAAATGGGCTGAGGTAGCAGCCAAACGAGGTTAATGAGCTAAAAAATCTCGTTGAGGAGCTAAGGGCTGACATCGTCGAGAAGGACACTCGTCTGGATCATTTCCAAAAGAGGAATGACGAGCTTTGTATCCTTCTTAAGGATGCCAAAAAGGTAGCTGAGGAGGAATTCAAAGCTTCCAGCCAGTTTACTGACCCGTTGGACAGGAACTATGCTACTGGCTTTGAAGACTTTCGCATGGAAGCTATTGAGCGCTTCCTCGAGGTAGATTTCAGCCCCATCAAACTTCACCTTGGTGGCTCTGCTAGCTCCCTTCTCTAGACAAGCTCAGAGGACGTTAATGTTGAGGACGATGCCACCACACAGCCTACCCAGAATGAGCCTAAAGATGGAGACGACCCTCAGTAAATTTGTATCAGAAAAAGTTTATCTCAGTTCCTTTCTTTTTTCTTTTTTGTAAGGTCCATAGTCTGGGACTGTTTGAAATTTATACAAGTAAAATTTGCTCGTCCAGGAAATTAGGACGAGTTTATAAACAATTGCCTTTTAGGCTTTCACTTTATAAGGGTTTTTGGACGGTCGTCTACCTTTTAAAGCGTTGACTTATGAATGTTTATTTATATTATTTGTCTAATTATTGAACATATTGTTGCATGGACGAGTGTTTATATATATATACCACTTATGCTACTGGCTTTTATGAAATCTGCATACTCCTAAGTATTAGAGGGTCGTCCTTCTACTTTTCCTATGGACAATGTTAAAGGTTCGTCCACGCGCTTTTTCTATGGACGACCTGTTTGTATATGAACGACTCATTTGTATTCTAACAATTTTTACAAGTATAATCCGTCCTCAGAGTAGCAGTGGCAATTCTTTTCCTTGTCCATAGGCCAAGAAATTGGCATTCGTTTGTCGTCGAGACGTTTCTAATGCTTGATTCGTCCTAGAACATTGTAGCATATTGGCTATACGCTAGTCCAGGGACTTTAATGCTTCGTTGTGTGCCCTTTTCTCGTCCGTCTATTTTTCAGACGAGTATGCCTTAGCTTATTTTTCTTTGCCTTATCCTCATTTCGAGGAAAGCTTATGAACGTTACATCCTTGCATCTAGAGATTTTCATTCACCTTAGGCTTTTGCCCCCTTTTGGGTACTACTATGGAAATTAGATTTATGCATGAAATACATTGGTAATCCAAACCATATCATTATATAAACATTGTTCACAAATATGGCACCTGCTTAGAAGCTAGTGCCTTAGGAAAATACTTAGAAAATACTTTTACGTACATAACATCGTCCTTCACAAACATGTTTGTAGATGGTGCAAAAGCTTAAGAACTAGTGCATTTTTTATTCTTAAAAGACACCATAGTAGTAGTAAGAACATATCAATAAATATGAGTAAACACATAGACCATAACTGTAACTTTGTCCATAGCTGCAACCTCGTCCTTGGAGAATTTCGTCCAAGCTTATTACTGATAATACCTCCTCAGGAGCTCCACGTTCCAAGGATGCTCTAACTTTCGTCCATCCTAAGCTTCCAAATAGTAAAACCCCTGCCTCTTGCAGTTGATTACCCTATAGGGTCCTTCCCAATTGGGTCCCAATTTTTCATGAGTTGGATTCCTGGTTGCCAAGGAGACTTTTTTGAGAACGAGGTCCCCAATGTTGAAGCGTCTGGGTTTCACCATGGCATCGTGCGACCTAGCCATGAGATTTTTATATCTCACTGTCCTTTGCTCTGCATCCATCATTACCTCGTCAATGAGATCGAGGTTAAGACGGAGTTGCTCTTCATTATCTTTCTCCTGGTACTTCATCACTCGATGGTTAGCCATATGAACTTCCATAGGTATGACTGCTTCACTTCCATAGGCTAGCTTGAAGGGGGTTTCTCTTGTCGGTATCCCCACAGTCGTCCTGTAGGCCCAAAGAACACCTAGCAACTCATCTGGCCATATCCCCTTTGCCCCTTGAGCCGAGTCTTGATGATTTTCAGTAGGGATCGGTTTGCTACTTCTGCTTGTCCGTTCGTCTGTGGGTGGGAGGGTAAGGAATAGTGATTCTTGATTCCAAACTGTTCACAAAAGTCCCTTAAAGGTGCATTGTCAAATTGTCATCCGTTATCAGATACTAGTACCCTAGGTATTCCGAACCTACACAGTATATTCTTCCAAAAAAATATTCTTGACATTTTGCTGAGTGATTTTTGCAAGAGGTTCGGCCTCTACCCACTTGGTAAAGTAGTCAATCCCTACCACCAAAAATTTCATTTGTCTGGTTCCTAGGGGGAAAAGACTTAAGATATCCAGTCCCCATTGTGCAAAGGGCCATGGGGCCATCATTGGGGTCTGGTACTCCGACGGCTGTCTAGGGACGTTACTATAGCACTGACACTGGTCACACACCTTGACATAAGCCTTATCATCTGTTTGAATCGTAGGCCAGTAATAGCCTGCACGGACGACCTTATGGACTAGCGATCTTGCTCTTGAGTGATTCCCACATGCTCCTTCATGAACCTCCCTCAAAACGTAGTTTGACTTGTCTGAAGCCAGGCACCTTGGGTAGGGCTGAGAAAAGCCTCGCTTGTATAGCACTTCGTTTATGAGGACATACTTGGCAGCCCTGACCCTCAGCTTCCTAACCTCACTCTTGTCTTCTGGAAGCCTTCCATCCTTAAGATAGATTATTATTGGACTCATCCAATTTTCTCCCCCTCCTATTTGCTGTATATCTGGGAGGTCTATGCTCGGCATGTATTAGATTCTGTCGTACTCGTCCATAACTCCTCCACCCGAAGCTGCTTTTGCCAAGGCATCTGCTTCCATATTTTCCTCCCTTGGGAGTTGGACAAAACTCACTTCTGTAAACTTTTGGACAAGCCGCCTCACTTTGCTAAGATATTTCTTCATCCAATCTTCCTTAGCATAACACATTCCATTCACTTGATTGATGACTAACTGAGAATCTCCTTTGACTATTATTGATTCCGCCTCTAAGGACTTAGCCAATTCCAGCCCTTTGAGTAGAGCTTCATACTCAGCTTCGTTGTTGGTGGTTTAGTACTATAAATGGGCAGCATATTCCATCTTGTCACCCTCTAGGGACTTGAGTATGACTCAAATCCCCCCTGCGTACAATGTGGACGATCCATCTACGTTGATAACCAACCTTTCAACTCCTTCGTCTTTATCCAGTTCGTCTTGGTTGGGGTGAACTCCGCAATGAAATCTACCAACGCCTGTGCCTTTATCATGCTCCTTGGCTAGTATCTGACATTACACTCACTATGTTCCACCGCCCATTGGATTAGTTGTCCTGCAGCTTCCAACTTGTTCATCGCCTTCCTTAGGGGGTGATCCGTTAGGACGTTGATAATATGAGCTTGAAAATAATGTCTCAGCTTCCTAGAAGCCATGATCAAAGCAAAGGCTAGCTTTTTCATCATCGGGTATCGTCCTTCCACTCCTCTCAGTGCCTGGCTCGTATAGTAAACTGGTTTCTAAATCTGTCCCCCTTCTCTGGCCAACGCCAAGCTCACAGCGTGCTAGGACACCGCTAAACACAAATACAGCTCTTCATCAGGCATAGATGGACTTAGCAACGGTGTCGTCGTGAGGTAAGTCTTCAGATCTTGGAAGGTCTTCTGACACTCGTCTGTCCACTCAAATGCCTTCCTGAGGACTTTAAAGAATGGCAAACACTTGTCAGTAACTTTCAAAACAAACCTGTTAAGGGCGGCAACTCGTCCGGTAAGAGACTGGACTTCTTTGATGTTCTTTGGTGGTTCCATATTTAGTATCGCCTCAATTCCTCTGTGCGAAACCATGAACCCTAAAATCTTCCCCGACGAAACTCCAAAAGCACACTTACTTGGATTTAGTTTCATGTTGTACTGCCGAAGTGTATCAAAGGTCTCTTGAAGGTCGTCTAGATGCTTTGCCTCATCCAAGCTCTTTACCAGCATATCATCTACATAAACCTCCACATTTCGCCCGATTTGAGGACGGAACATGTGGTTTACCGATCTTTGGTAAGTCGCCCCCACGTTCTTCAAACCAAAAGGCATTACCTTGTAGCAAAAGAACCCTTGGCTAGTAATGAATGAAGTCTTCTCTTGATCTGTCTCGTCCATCTTTATTTGGTTGTAGCCTGAGAAGGCGTCCATGTAGCTCAGCAGTCTGTGACCTACCGCCGAGTCCACTAGCTGGTCAATGCGTGGTAATGGATAACTGTCCTTGGGGCAAGCTTTGTCTAAGTCAATAAAGTCCACGCACATCCGCCACTTGCCGTTGGCTTTCTTTACCATGACTACATTCGCCAACCAGTCCACCAACCAGTCCAGATAATAAACTTCTCGGATGAACTTTGCAGTAATTAACTTCTAGACTTCTTCTGTGATGGCATTATCTCGTTCAGGGGCAAAAACCCTTTTCTTCTGACGCACTGGTTTGTAGTAAGGGCATATGTTCAGACGATGAGTAATGACACTTGGATCAATATCCGGCATGTCCTCATGACTCCACGCAAAGACATCATGGCTCTTCTTCAAAAACTGGACCAGAGTATGCTTTGTCTTTTCTTCCATGCTCGACCCAATTCTAGTAAACTTCTCAGGTCTGCTCTTGTCCAAAGGGACATCTTCTAACACCTCAGTGGGTTCCACTGCAATTCTTCTCTCGTCTATGCTCATTGTCTGTATGTGCTCGTCCATCTCCAACATGGCTATGTAGCACTCTCTGACGGCTAACTGATCTCCTTTTACTTGGCCCACTCCGTGCTCGGTCGAGAATTTGACAGAAAAATGATAGGTAGAGGTTACCGCCTTCCAACTATTTAAAGTTGGTCTTCCAATAATAGAATTATATAATGATGAACAATCAACAACAAGGAAGTTCACCTCTTTGGCTATCTGCTGCGGATACGCTCCAACCACCACTAGTAATGTAATGGTGCCCATAGGCTACACCTTCATTCCTCCAAATCCCACCAATGGCGAATTCACTAGGCGTAGTTGATCTCATCCTAGAGTCATTTGTTGGAAGGCGGGGTAATACAGAATGTCCGTCGGGCTGCCATTGTCTACTAACACCCTCCTGGTCATATAATCGGCAATGAGCAAGGTAATGACAATCGCGTCGTCATGGGGGTGGTGAACTCTTTTAGCACCCTCGTCCGTGAATGTGATGGCTTGCTCGTCAGCTTCCCTTGTCCTGGGAGATCGTCTAGACAGCTGGACGTTTTGCACCACTTTCAGGTATTTCTTCCTTGATTTGGATGACTGAGCTGCTGAGGTTCCTCCTACAATAACTCTTATTTCTCCAAGTGGGGGTCGTGATGACTCTTCCACCTTGGCTTTCGGCTTCTCGTCTTTGTGGTCTCGTCCAAGGAAATTCCTCAACTTCCCTTGTCTTATAAGATTTTCTATCTGCTGTTTTAAATCAAAACACTCGTCCGTGTCGTGCCCATGGTCTCTATGAAAGCGGCAATACTTGCTCCTATTGCGCTTGTTAAGATCTCCCTTCATTTTCTCTGGCCACTTCAAGAACAGATCATCCTTGATTTTCATAAGCACTTGCTCTAGTGGCGTATTCAAGGGAGTATATTGTTGGTTTCTCGCTGAAGAACTCGCCTTCTTACCATCTCTATCCCTTTTCTTTTCTGCTCGAGCCTTCTTGGGACGAGGACCTTGATTGGGATGACGCGGGTGACCTGCTTTCGAATGGACAAGCTTAGCCATGGTCTGTGGTTCTTGCTCGTAGAGCTTATGGATGAACAAGTAGAGTTGACCCCATTATGGAAGGCGGCCAATAATAACTTGTCGTCCATTTCGTCCACCGTCAAGGCTTCTCTATTAAACCGAGTAATGAAAGATCGCAAACTCTCATTTTCCCCTTGCTCTATAGTTAGCAAACTAGAAGAGGAGTGCTTGTGGCGTTGCCCTCCAATAAAATTATTGACGAACAACTTACTCAACTCCTCAAATGAGCCCACAGAGTTTGGGGGTATTTTGCTGAACCACACCAGCGCTGGTCCCTTAAGTGTGGTAGGGAATGCTCTGCACATAATCTCGTCCGCCTTGAAAGTGCATGGTTGTCTTAAAGGTAGCGATTTGATCACACAGGTCTCAATTTCCATCATATGAATCCAAGGAAGGCATTTTGAATTTCGGAGGTATGGGATGACTATTGATGGAAGCCGTGAAAGGGGAGTCTGTTTGGTGAACTAAGTCATCCACGAGGTTCGCCCGTCTCATATTCTCCTTCATTTCATCCATAGTTTTTCTCATCTAGTTCATCTCCCTCTCCAAGTGTGGCACCTTTCTTGAAGCAGTACCCATTGACTGATTCTCAGACTCAACGTTCTCTCCTCCACGCTCGTGACTTTGGGCTCGTCCTTCCACGTGCACTCCATGGTGCTGCCTCCTGAAATTGATTTCCCTATTCAACTTTTGATTCTGACGGGTTAATTTCGCCATAGCGGCAGCCATGGACTGTATATGTTGGATGGAAGGCGGTTGCATGTCAGGTGCTGACTGGCGTTCACAGTGTGGAGTACTAGAGGCATCCCTACTCTCCTGGTGGCCTGGGCTGGTAGCCCTTGATCTTTTCTGAACCATTTAGCCTTTTGTCTGGGAAAGGTGAATCGCTGAAAATAAATGACCGAGCGAAAAGAACACGAATTCCCATAGATGACGCCAACTGATAATGTGAAGAAAATCAGTAGGCTGGATGCTTCAAATTAGAAAGAACTACTGGCTGTCTTGATGGCCTAAAAAAGAAAGAAAAGCGATCAAAGGTGACCGGGGTTGCCGGCTAAGAACCCTCCGATGACAAAATTAGTTTTTCTCTCTCAAACTTTTTAAGAAAAATAAAAAAGTACCTTTGTTTGGTCTGAATTAGCGTTTATATTGTGTCTTAAAAATAGTTATTAGACTTGTAACCTCCCCTGGATTTGAGGAGGTGTGAGGATTCAAGGACAACTTCCTCAACTGTTTAGGAGTTACATTTTTCTCACATAACGGTCACTAGAAGTTATGCGTGTGATACGGAGTTGTTGTACATACTCAAGAATTTTCCCAAGTGTCAAGGGCTCATCTAGGGGTCCTCGTCCGAAGGTCCTCTGGACGAGCATATCTCGCTTCTAAGGGAGGTCGTTCCTTTATGGACGACCTTCTCATGGATGAGGTTGATGGTTCCCTTGGATGGCATGGTATGGTTTTGTAAATCTTGACCACGTAAAGCTTCATTCAAGCACCTTCCTGCATGGACGAGCTTTTTATGGAAAAGGTTCTTACAACCTTTACTTTTTTGGTCTTGCCCTGGACGATATTGGAGTTTGTACCCCATCAATTTCTTTATCAAATTTTTTAAGGTGAAAATGCACTTTTGGTCCCTAAATTTTGGGTCAATTTCTATTTTGGTCCCTTCTTTTTTGAAAAACCTATTCTATTCCCTAAATCAAAAATCGTGACCATTTTAGTCCCTACCGTCATCTCACTAACAGAAAAACTTACTTGGCAGACAGAATGCACAGTTGGCACACTATATGCTGACATGGCCGTTGACATAATATTAAAAAAAAATTCTTTTTCATTTAAATAATGCCACATTAGTATTTTAATTAAAAAATTAAAAAAATAATTTTTTGATTTCTCAATTTTAATTTAAATTGAAAAAAATCAAAAGCAAAAAAATAATAGTTTACTTTTTCAATTTTAAAGATTGAGAAAAAAAATCTTTGGTAAATTTCTCAACTTTTCTTGAAATTTCTTGGAAACAAATACAACATCACCCAAATTAAATTTATCTCTTTAAATACAAAATCGAACCTCATTCATTCCTTTCTTTCCCACCCCTCTCTTCGATCAAACTCTCTCTCTCTCTCTCTTTCTCAAACTCTTTGGAGTTTCTCTCAAATCTTTTGGTTGATATAGGTTTAGAGAGAGATAGGTTGAGATCGATGAGAGTTAAGATTGGTAGGGATCAATGTGCACGAGGTGACAGGTTTTTGGCAGTGCAACACGGACAAGGATCAAGCTCGTAGGTCGACGGAGATGATCTGGCATCAATTGGAGTAGGTGAGTAGATGGCAATCTGAAGGCTGGATCATCGTCATCGTGGTGCTATACGGTGAAATCAGAAGTCATCGGTGCGATAAGGACATAGCTGGTGATTGAACTTGATAGCGGCGCTAACTTCTTGTGGATCTGATCTAACTGTGTGGGTTGCAAGCTTTCTAGATTTGGGTTTTTTTTTTTTTTTTTTTAGCTGATGGTAGAAAGATTGTTTTGGCCCAATGAGTTATTGTAGTGGTGATCTTTGGTCGGCGAGGGTGGGTCGCTAAGATCGGCAGTGGCAGTGGGTTTGATTTTTGATCGGCAGAGGTGGTTGCTGGTTAATAGAATTAAAAATTTTTAAACCCAAGTTGTTCTTAAGATCTATTATGAATAATCCTTATTCAAACAAACAAACATCAATATCATGCATAACAGAATAGTAAATAAGACAAGATATAATGACTCAAGAAAACCAATAAAACAAACTAGTTTTATAGTGAAAAACTTGGGGGAAAACCTTCCCAAAAAGCAATCCACTATAATAAAGATGAGTTTAAGATCTAGTACAAAACATTTGTCCCTAGACTCTATAATCCCAGTAGATGAACTTACAACCGAAACCTTCTACCACTTCAAAACCTCTAAACTCTTTAATATATGAATGCTCTACCCACGATCACAATTAGAAACTCCACTTTACTTTAAGAACCTCTTGAAGGTTTTCTTCATAGTAGCAAGTCTATGGTGATTGCTATGACTTCAACTTCTTCACCAATGGAATCTTCAGATCTACTTTGAAACTCTTTTGTTTGGTGAAATAGAGAAAACTTGGTTACAAAATCATAGGCATATAAACAGAGTGTTTCTCTCTCTAAAAAGCATTCTAATAGATGGCTTATAATGTCCTTTAAATACTAATTTAAACGGATCTCAATTCAGGCTTCAACCGAACAAGTTATGGGCTTTTTCGTGTTTGTAGACACCCGATTTTGCACCTATGATTTAATCATGGAAGATGACTGGACTGACCATCCATGTACCCCAAAAATTATGATTGCATTACATGCATTAATTCATTCATTGCTTACCATAAACATGATTTTGAGATTATAACGGTCATGACGATATACTTGGTTTCCAAATCGGACCATCGAATCGAAAGATATCGCATTATCAAGTTTGCACGGTTAGCATGCATTGTGTCTAGGTAGAGTCGACCATGCATGACTAATTTAAATTAATTGTGATTGGTTAAACAATTAAAATTAATTAGATAATGTTGTGATTGATTGATAATTAGTGTCCAAGATAGGTTTGCTTGCATGGGAATAAAATGAGATAATTGGATAACGATAAAATTGTGGATAATCTAAACTTTATCAAGATTTATTTTAGGGTATTTATCTACAAGATAATTTTTGCTGAAAAGACCTGAATTATCTAGGAATGAGTTCAAAAATTAGAATACGGACTGAGAACGCGTCTAAGTGCATGTCCCGACGTAGGAAAACCCTAAAAAAGGAGTCCAAAAGGCAACCAATCTCGTAAGCATGAATGGCATTCAAAAGTGCCATTCGGCACTTTCAAAGTGCCGAATGACACACTTTAGTTATTTGGTTCGACGGAGTTCGGGTGATGATCAAACACATCGTTTTCGACTTTTTCGTAGAAGGACGCGTCCCGATTTGCATTCTAAGCATCGTTGCTTATTTTTTAAGCATTTCAACCTCTATAAATAGGGACTAGATCTCAAAATTCAGGACACTTTTTGACGCATTTTTTTCTGCAGGAGAGAGACACGTTTTTACACTCAAATTTCTTATATTTATGACTCCCCTTTCTGATATTCTCTCTCTTAAAACTATGGTTTTTAGGTTTCAAAGATAATTGCATAAATTTCTTTGAACCCTAAAATATCCTCTCAAGAAGAAGAGTGCTCCATTCAAGAGGTTGTTTCTTATTAACCCTTCTTTTTTCTTATGTTTCTCTTCTTGTGATGATGCATGTTTATATATTTCTTTTAGTTTAGTTGTTTCAAATATTCATATCATGAATTGTTGATTTATTTTGTTGAGACATTGTGGTGAGCCTTTTTGAGATGGTATGCTGGGCTCCCTCCTTCCACGCTAGTGCCTAAAGATTTTGGGTTAGAGAGTCAGGACCGTCTGATTGCAACTCACCTCAAACCGGCTTGTGCGCAAACTAAGACCCCTTTGTTGAGAACTTTGGTCACATACCCATAATAGATGAAACTGTTACAAAAGAGTTACAGCAGATAAATAGAATTTAAAAACAATAAAGGAGACGCACTTACTGTTAGCCAAAATAAACTAAATATAATTAAGATAAAGAAAAGAATAGCACAACAACAAGAAATGCAATGTAAAAAGTGAAATGGTAAAGATAAAAGAGAAATAATACTGATGCTTAAACAATAAAATCAAAGAAGAAATGGTTAGTCTGCCGTGCTTAGTTGCATTACGGAACTAAGACCAAAGAGGGAACCACTTCCTCAATGTGGATAACCTCACAGGAAGATCCTGTTGTAGAAATTACCCTCTTTTAGAGAATGGGCCTGAATGGCGTATGCCCCAAAGAAAATCTTTAATCCTTAACAAAGGGTAGGCTTTTAAAGGAAGAGAAGGGATTAGCCTATGGTGTATACCTGCCATCTTACTCTTGCCTACTCTATCTCAGTTTTTCTTTCTAGCTTTCCTTTTTTTTTAAGTTTCCTACTCTGTTTTCCACTCTCCTCTTTCTCTTTACTTCCGTATTGTTGTTGTTGTTGTTGTTGTGATATTGTTGTGATTGTAGTGATCGTGTTGATTGTCTACTGTGCACGACAGAGGCTCCTTATATACTACCTGTCGTGACTGGGTTTTTACAGTTTTACCCTTTAACCACTTTTGTCTGGATGTGGGTGTACTTCCAGACCACTTATTGGTTTGTCAGTTGCCCAGCCACCACCACTTACCTGTGCTGGCCATGCCACATCCCATTACCAAACAAAAAATTCTATTTTATTTGCTTGTTCACCGTGGCATTCCTATCCGTAACATGATGGGCATTCTCCCTCACTATCTCTCATGGCATGCACCTAGTGGTTCCAACTCATCATTCCCTCTTTTGGGTGGTGTGTTATCTCAGCCAGACATTTACCCCAAAAGAGTTTGAGCAAGAACCCTAGAATAGGCTCCCCCCTTCTCTCCACCGCCAGACCACCCTTTCTTACCTCTGACCCATGGCCCACCACTCCTGTATTGGCTGGGTACAGTTTGGTAGTGCTTGAGCCTTATGCGTGCTCCACTTCCTTATGTGTCCAAAGCTTGTCTGCTGCTCATGTGTTTGCTATGGCCTAGATGCTCGTTTGTGTGTTCAGTCGCTCATTCTTGACCTCTTGTGGCGTGAACTGATTTTTGAGCCTTCGTTCTTTATGGCTTGCTTCCTTCAAGGGCTGGGCCTTGCTTGATTGTGGGCTTTTCTCATCTTAACCCACTCCTTGTTTCTTCCGTGGATTTGCTAGCATTCCTGCCATGCCATTTTGTTATTCGTGTTATGGTGTTATTTGATCCATGCTTGTTGGGCCTCTTTTGGGCCTGCTGTATGGTTTTCTTTTACTTGATTACAGTGACCACGTATTGTCATTGGGCTTGCATTCATGCTATTTCGGGCCTTCTTGACTCATTCTATTGCTTACGGGATTCCTTGGCCCATTTCTTTTCCTTGGGCATCCTCGGCCCATTCTAATTCTACATTCCCATGGGTTTTTGCAAACTCTTTTGGGTTTCCTAACCCAATTACCGTATCCTTTACTTTTGGAGTTCAAGGGCTTTTACATCAACCCCTTGCACACTTACTTCATTACTTTAGGCTTTCTTTGGCCCATTCTTTCCATTCCATATAATGCCCATAGGTTTACTACTTTTTTCTCTGGGCTCCTTTAGGCCCGCTTGCTTCCTTTGAGGCTCATTCACTATTTTCTAGGCGTATGATCCATTATTCCTACCATTCGGGCTTAATGGTTTTTTTTTTCTCTAATTTACTAACTCTTTTCTACCCATATTGTTGGGTTTCTTCCTGCTATTTGGCTTTTCTCCCAAAATGACCATCAACAGACTTGTTATTAAATCTTTTTATTATGTTATGATCTCTCTTAGTTTCAAAAATCTACATGTTATCACTTCTTTTTCCCAAAACAAAAAACGAATCTGCATCTTCATTAGATGTAGATCTAAATTTTCCCGAAAACAAAAAACGGATCTGCATCTTCATTAGATGTAGATCTAAATTTTCTTAAAAAAAAAAAAACTAATCTGCATCTTTCTTAGACACAGATCTGAATTTTTCTCAAATCAAAAACTGATTTGCATCTTCATTAGATCTGAATTTTTCTTAATCTAAAAATTGTCTTCATTAGATGCAGATTTGAATTTTTTAACAAAAAAACCGATTTGTATCTTCCTTAGATACAAATCTAAATTTTTCTTATTTAAAAAACTGATCTATGTTTTCTTTAGATGTAGATCTAATTTCTTTTTTTAACATAGTAGATTTTAGAAAAAAAAAAAAAAAAAAGGATCATGAATGGTTTTGTTTGTTTGTTTAGTGCATGTAGCATGAATTTATTTCATGGATAAAGTCCTCTTCTCAAAAAAACCTTTTCCTTATTTTTTACACATACAAAAACATATCTGATTTTTTCCAATATTCAAATCTGATTTTTTTTTTATCACAAAATAAATCTGACTTTTTTTTTACACATAAACCATTTTTTTAGTTCTTAAAAAGAAAATCTGATCTTTTTTAATAAAAAAAAAAAGACTTTGTTTAAATTAATAAGCACAGATCTGAATGTTTCTCTCCAAAAACTATTTTTCTTATCTATACAAAAACATATCTGATTTTTCTAAACCCAATTCTATTTTTTAAACACATCACAACATGGATCTGAATTTTTAACAAAGAAGATGATGCATTCATAAATAAATTTATGTGATTTAGTTTTGTTCATATGTACAACATGTCATTCATATCATGCATAAAAATGGTACATTGGTCACAAGAGTCTTGAAGACTAGACTCTGTCTGGGCGGAATGGGTGCCTAACATCTTCCCATTCCGTAACCTAACCTCTGAATTTAGTGTCTCTAGATAGGTAGATCTAGGCTGTCTTTATTTTAATTTTGGGAAGTTTGTAACTAGGACAAAAACCATGTATTTTTGGTAGTTTGTAACTAGGATGAAAAGCCATGTAATCTTCAATTTATTAAACTTGTATTTATTTTTATCAAATCAATAACAATGGGGCATTTCAATCATGTAAATTTGAATTGTATTTTTTCTTTTTTCTTTTTTTTTTTTAAATAAGCGGCGACTCCACACCACTTACTCAAAAAGAGAGGTGTCTTAAAAAAGCACCCAAAAATCACTTTTTTGAGGGTACCCCTCTATGGGCAATCTTTCACAATGTTGCTGATTTTAGCTGATCTGTGACACTCGATAGATCAAGATGCTATTGAGATTGTGTCAAGAAAGAAATCTTGATAGATCGAGCTTGTGTCGAGGAGGCAGTAAGTTTCTAGCTTCTATCTAGAGCTATCGAGCTTCTATCAAGTAACTATCAAGGTACATGCTAAAAATGTGTTTTTCTTGAGCAAACTTGTGTCTTCAACTTAGTCTTCAATTACAAATTTAAGACACATCAAAACTCAATTAAAGACATATAATTTGGCATGGTTGACAATACCAAAACACAAGACCCTAACAGGTTTCCGTGAGGGTGGATCGTTGGTTGGATTTGTTTTTGGTGTGGGTCACGGTGATTAGCTGGGTTTGTTGTTGGTATGGTCAGCTAGGTCTGTTTATGTTGTTGGTGGGGGGTCTGATCTGTCACGGTGGTCAATGGAGGTTGCGGTGTCAGTGGTCTAATCTATTAGTGGTTGGTTGGGTTTGTTCTCTAAGATTTATGGATTTTTTGAGTTCTTAGGTTTGTGTTTTTGGGTTCTGGGTTTGTTCTTTGAGATTTATGGGCTCTTTGAGAATTATACGTTTTTGCATCTTTGGTTGCTAAGAAAATGCAAGTAAAGAAAATAAAACCTTGATTTTTTAATTTTTTGGGCAACCAAACATGATTTTTTAATTAATGGTAACTTTGTACTTGTCAAGAGTTGACAAAAAAGCCCAAGACCCATTGGAGTTAGAGTCTTATTTGTTCCCTTTTGGTCCCACTCCAAGCCACATACCAAAGCCCAATTATAATGGCCTAAAAGGCTAGCCTAATTAGATAATTAGTTATATATAAGGAGAGAAACATACAGAATTTAATTAAGGGGCTTTATATAAGGAATGAAATGGTGCGTATGTGAGTGTAAGCCACTCTCTGATTCTCCATTGGAAACTGCTTGAGAGACCACACTTCTTGGGCATAAAGTGGAATTGGAGTGAAGATTTAAAGTGTTCCCAAGTACTTCTAATACTTGGTTTTGAATTTCACCGCACTAAGGTACGCTCTCTTACTCTTGAATTTTTGAAATTTACATAGTACATGTTAACAATTGCGAATGAAGTAGATCCGTTAATTTTTCGCTGCGTATGTTTTTGCATGCGATACAAATATGTGTTTTTTCAACAATAACGTGGGAAGTTTTTTGGTATTTGGTGTGCTAAATGCTTAAAATGTAGCATTTAACACACTTGATGCTAGTACTCTTATTCTATTATACATTAACCGATGATGTAAGTGCTTTTAACGAAATAGATTTCAAATCCTCTCAAGAGAGTGTTTGTGTGTATATATCTCTTAATAAGAGTAGGTTTTTAATGGAAGATAAGAGTATTCACATTAGCTCATGCAAAAATTTCTATTTATTTTGGCATAAGAACCTACATTTTTCTATTTTACATACTCATTTTTTAAAACATTCCACATTAGATTATATATTGACACAACATTTTATTCAAAATTTATTTTTTATTGATTTTTTTAATTATTTTTTTTTACACACAACAATCATCGTCTATTCTCTTCATTCGTCATCGAGATACGTAAAGAAAGAATAAAAAATTGAATACAAAATGAATAATGTCAATGTAATTTTACACGATTAGAGCATTCATAGCAATCCGCGTATAATAGAAAAATATGTAGAATTTACACAATTTTGTCTAAAAACTACGTACATCAGTCTGTGTATAATTGTGTAAATTTACGAGTTTGCTGTTGTAATCGTATAAATTTACACTAGCTCTATTCATTATGCATTTAGTTGTTTATTCATTTTGCATTTAGTGGGAGAGTAATCCTATTTTGTAGGCAATGTTTTAGTGGAAGTTGAAGATGTATTTTTACTTTGTTGTCCTTTAGTTCTGTCTCTACTTAAAATTAGGGACATAGGGGTATTTTGGAACAAAAAAAAATCCGGCCCAAACAGGGGCAGCCCCTTGTTAAAGGGAGTAACTCAAATTGCACAGTCAAACCTGATGAAGACGATGTGTAACGGCTAGTTCATCAACAACTATTTGTTAAAAGGCAAAACGATGTCATTCTGCTTAAGTGAAGTATGTTTAATGAAATAATGCAACGATGGCGTTTTAGTGCAGCATGTCTTCAACAACACCTCAAGATACAGCTCAGTCCTCTCATACCAATAATTCAACAACACCTCAAATTCCTACTCAACACTCACATACCTTTACATAACCAATTCAATCTCCACTACTGATGCTATCAAACATGTCAAATCTCATGTCCATTAAGCTAGACTATGCTAACTACATACCATGGAAGCATCAATTGATTACAATCCTAGAAGCTTATTCTTTTATTGAGCACATTGATGGTACTACTCAAAGGCCTTTGCCTTTTGTTCTTGATTCCTCAAGAAATCCAACTGCAGTTGTGAATCTAGAGTTTCAAGCTTGGAAGATCAAGGATAAAGCTTTGCTTTCCTTGATAAACTCTACTCTCACACCACAAGTTTTATCTCTTGTTGTGGGAATCACAAGCTCAATAGAGGTCTAGAACACTTTAGAATAGAGGTTCACCTCTACTTCAAGAGCTAACATCTTGAATCTGAAACTTGAGCTTCAAAGTCTCAAGAAAGGCAATGATTCTGTAAATGGTTTCTTGCAGAAAATCAAAATTGCTAGAGACAAGTTACTTGCTGTGGGAGTCATAGTTGATAATGAGGAGTTGATATGCATTGTGCTTTGAGGGCTTCCTAGAGAATATGCTCACTTCTGCTTAGCTATTCAAACTAGGAGTGATCCTATCTCCTATGAGCAACTTGCTATCATGCTCCAAAGTGAAGAACAAGCAATGATTGAACACTTAGACCTAGCACCTAACTCCCTTGCTATGTTTGCTTCTAATGGTAAACCTAGTAGCAGTCACTAGAATCAATCTCAAGGTCATTGTTCTGGAAGAGGAAGGGGTAGGAACAACTTCAATAACAATAGAGAGAGAGAGGAGGTAGATTTAGTAACAATGGAAGTCAGCACTTCAATCCTCAGGCAGCTCAGAATTTCTCTTCACAGAATATTTCTCCTCAAAACTATCAGAATCGAAATTCTTCTCAGAATTTTAAGCCAGATCGTCCATCATGTCAGATTTGTGGGAAATCTGGACATGGAGCCTTAGACTGCTATCATAGGATGGATTTTGCTTACCAAGGCAAAAATCCACCTACAAAGCTTGCTGCCATGGCAAGTGCCTCCAATGTTGCTATCACCAACAATCAAGACCCTTGGCTTGCTGATTCAAGCACCACTGATCATCTCACAGCCAATCTTAACAATCTTTCACTACAATTTCAGTACAAAGGACCTGTACAAGTCACTGTGGGTAGTGGTCAGTCCCTACCAGTCAATCATATAGGTAATACTAAACTACATACCAAATATCACAACTTTATGCTAAAAAATGTCCTTCATGTACCTAGAATTGCCATGAACTTACTTTCTGTTCATAAATTCTGCCTTGATAATAATTGCTCTTGTCATTTTGATGCAAATGAACTCAAAATCCAGGATATTCCTACGAGGAGACTCCTCTACAAGGGCTTGAGTGAGAATGGGGTCTACCCTATCTACTCAAAGCATTTCATCAAATCCCCTTCTCTCAATGCTGCATTGTCATCACAGCCATAGTCTTCTTAGTTTCAGTCATCTCAATCTGCTCAACTTTCTCAAACATCTTATGCTTTCTATGTAAATAATGTCAATAAATGGTTGTTGTGGCATCATAGGTTAGGGCACCCTAGCAATAAGGTTCTGAGCAATGCACTATCTTCAATTGATGTATCTTATACTTTGAGCAGTAGTGATACTGTGACTCATTGTAAGCATTGTTTGAATGGAAAAATGCATCAGCTTCCCTTTAATACTTTTGATTTCCAAGCTTCTAAACCCCTAGAAGTAATTCACTTTGATGTATGGGGTCCAGCACCCATGCCTTTTGGCAATGATTTTCTATACTATGTCATATTTGTTGATGACTACTCAAAATTCACTTGGCTTTATCTGTTAAAATTCAAGTCAGATGTTTTTTATGTCTTTAAACATTTTAAAGCTACAGTTGAAAATCAACTTGATACAAGAATCAAAGTATTAAGGACTGATAGAGGGGGTGAGTACACCTCAAATGCCTTTAAAAAATTTTGTTTGACTAATGTACTTGTTCATCAGTTCACCTGTCCACATACTCCCCAACAAAATGGAGTAGTTGAGAGAAAACGCAGACATTTAGTTGAGTCTGCACTCACTATGCTCTCTCATTCCCAATTACCTACTCCATATTGGTCTTATGCTATTTCCACTGCTGTGCATATAGTTAATAGACTTCCTACCCCTAATCTTCAAAATTTGTCTCCTTGGGAATTACTTTTTCATTCCAGACCTGATATCAAGCATCTTAGGACTTTTGGATGTGATTGTTTCCCTTTATTGAAACCATACAACAATCATAAACTTCAACCACACATAACATCTTGCATTTTCCTTGGCTATCTTGCATACATAAAGGGTTATATTTGCTTAGACCCTATTACCTCTCAGATCTACATTTCTAGAAATGTTCTATTCAATGAAACTAACCTCTTGTCTTCTCAGTCTTTATCCACTAGTTCAAATCATGTGTCTTCTGGTTAGTCCCTAACCACAGACCCTCTTTTGCATCAATTTTCTCCACTTGCCTTACCTACCATGAGTCCTACTTCTAGCTCTCATAGTCATCCAACACAATCTGTGTCTTTATCTTCCTTTGTTCAATCTCTTTCCTCCTTACCTATATCACAGTCTCCACAACCACAACCTTTACAGCCTTCTACATCACAGCCTTCACAGTCCCCACCTGTCTTGTCACCATCTTCTATACCTAATCCCTCTACCATAATCCCACATGTGACTTCTAGATCTCAGGTTCCTTTAACTACTAATTTCCATCCTATGGTGATAAGGTCTAAGAATGGTATTTCTAAGCCAAAAGCTATGCTTGCTAAGACTGCCCCGAAGGCTGCATCTGGTTCAACTAAGGCTACCAAGGCTGATTACACTATCATTGAACCACCCTCCTTTAAAATTGTTGTTCAACATCCTCAGTGGTGTAAGGCCATGGATGAGGAGTTTGCTGCCCTTCAAAGATAAGGTACATGGTCTCTGGTGCCCCATTCTCCTACACAAAATGTGGTTGGTTGCAAGTGGGTCTTTAAACTCAAGCATAACAGTGGTGGCAGTATTAGCAGATACAAGGCTAGATTGGTTGCAAAGGAATTTCACCAACAGTATGGTATTGATTTTGAGGAGACTTTCAGTCCAGTCATCAAGCCTCCAACAATTAGAATGATCCTTTCACTTGCTGTTCAATTTGATTGGCCCTTGAGACAGCTAGATGTAAGTAATGCTTTCCTCCATGGTCTTCTTAGGGAAGAGGTCTACATGATTCAGCCTCCTGGGTATGTTGATCCTTCCAAGCCTACTCATGTCTGTAGGCTTGGAAATCTCTCTATGGTTTTAAACAAGTTCCTAAAGCTTGGTATGAGAGGTTTTCCACCCAATTGCTTCACTTGGGATTTTAGGCCTCACTTGCAGACTCTTCCTTGTTCATTCTAAGATGTGAGAAGATTGTAGTTTATCTCCTGGTCTATGTGGATGATATTGTTCTCACTGGGAACAATCCTTCTTTCATCAATTCTCTTATTTCTCAACTCAACAAGTCTTTTGAACTCAAGGATTTGGGATCTCTGCACTATTTTCTGGAGCTTCAAATTAGCAGATCATCCAAGGGTTTGTTTCTTAGCCAAACCAAATATGCTCAAGATCTTCTTCTTCAACATAATATGCATACTTCCAAGCCTGCTCGTTCTCCCTGTGCTCCCAATCTCAGGCTTGTTCCCACAGAAGGTTCTGCACTTACCAATCCTCATGAGTACAAAAGTATGGTTGGCTCCCTTCATTACCTTACTTTCACACACCCTGATCTGAGTTTCTCAATCCACCAAGTGTGTCAATTTATGGCCAATCCTACCGATATTCACTTGATTGCAGCTAAGTAAATTCTCAGATATCTCAATGGTACACTTCATTTTGGGATTTTTCTTCAACCTGGCCCTCTTTCCCTTTCAGCCTTTTCTGATTCGGATTGGGCTGGTGATCCCTTTGACAGGCGCTCTACCACTGGCTATTTGGTGTACCTTGGCTACAATCCTATCACCTGGAGTGCCAAGAAGCAAGACATCGTTTCATGCTCTTCCACAAAATCTGAGTATCGCGCCTTAGCCACAACAACAGTTGAGTTATCTTGGCTTCGCCAAGTCCTGAAAGATCTTGGTGTATTTCTTCCCACTCCCCCAAGTCTATGGTGTGATAATGTCAACGCCCTCGCTATTGCTTCTAATCTTGTTTTCCATGCTCGCACTAAACATGTGGAGGTGGATTACCACTTTGTTAGGGAGCATGTCTTGTGCTGAGATTTGCAGGTCAAATATGTTGCCACTGGGGATCAATTAGCCGACATATTCAACAAGAGCCTTTCTACTGCTCGTTTTGGCTTCCTTAGGTCCAAAATCATGGTGTCTGTTGACCCCATGGTTTTGAGGGGGGATGTTAAAGGGAGTAACTCAGATTGCACAGTCAAACTTGATGAAGACGATGTGTAACGGCTAGTTCATCAACGGCTATTTGTCAAAAGGCAAAACGATGTCATTGTACTTAAGTGAAGTATGTTTAATGAAATAATGCAACGGTGGCGTTTTAGTGCAGCATGTCCTAAAGAAGTGGCAAAACGGTGCCGTTTACATTAAATTAAAACTGCGTCATTTTGGACTCTGGGCTTCTTCTTTATTCAAGCTCTTCTCTGCAATGCTCTGTTTCTTGCTCAGTTGTGGTATGGCTTCAGAGCTGTTCCTCAAGCTCTCAAATGTCAATCCAGGAATTACGGACAGTTGGTTATAAGAGTAGTTATGATTTTGTTAGAATAGAACCTTCTAGAAGGTTCTAGATTAACCTATTCTGGTGTATATATATATACTGTGAGTTGTAATGTATCACTCTGAGCTTGCTTAATCATTTTGTTTCAATACAGAAATTTCCTCTCTCTCTCTTTTTTCTTTCATTTCCTGTCCTGCCATTGTTAACCGCTTTAAGCTCAAAATCTTACGCCCCTTAAATAATAGTATAGATAAAGAAAGAGAAATAATAAAAATAAAATAAAAATTTGATATTTTAATGAAATGTAATGTAAAATAGATAATCTAATATGTGATATTTTGAAAAATGAGCATGTAAAATAGAACAAGTAAATTCTTATGTTAAAAAAAAATTACACAAACTAATACAAATGCCCTTGCTATAGTAATTATGAATTTTTATAGTAACGATGTAAGTGAATTTGGTTGGTTGAAACCAAAAAAATTATTGGTGGTTTTTTTTTTTTTTTTGGGAGAAAATTTTAAGGATGTGTTGACGTAGTTAGTTAATCCACGTGTGGATTGAAGATGTTCAATAACTGGCCTGCCGTGGATTCCAAAGGACCCTTTCAATCAAATTAATTTTAAATTTCACAAAAAATATTTATAAAAAAAAAAAAAAACAAGAACAGACCACGTAAGCCACATGACGGGTGTGATAGGTTGGAGCCCCAACACATAAGGACGCGTAGTTCGAGTCACATCTCAACACGTGTACGGACAAGGTGACGTTGGAATATATATAAATGGCCAGCGCGATTCTCGACTTGTCCAGCTCACCAGCCCAACCCCATCTCCCGTATCTCAATAAATAAATAAATGTATACGGTCTGGTCTGGTCTGGTCTACGTATACGCCTTCCCATTATACGACACGTGTTTGCTGACGTGGACATCGCCTTGGCGCTCCCTCTTTCTTCTTCTTCATTCTTCAACGCCATTTCTTTCTATTCTCTCTCTGTAGAAAGAAATTCCTTTTCTCTTCTTTCCTTTCCTTTCCTTTCACAGAGAAAATGCAGAGAGTGTGAGAGAAACTAATTCAATTCTTTACACAATACCTTTCCTTATATTCACGTCTTTGCCATTCAGAATTACTTGGTTTTCGGAGGTGGGTGACGTGCCGGAGATTTGAGATTTCAGAGTGTAACCCTGTAAGGTTTCTTTAATTATGAATTCTCTAAATTTAGGATGTGTTTGGTTGCTGAGAAAAATGGACTAGAATAAAATAAAATAAGCCAACTTTTTTGTGGTTTTTACAGTATGTGAGAGAAAAAAAAAAAAAAAAAGAGGAACCCCTGGCGACTTGGAAATATTGAATTATCTGTATTTTAGTTGCGTTGAGATTTTCGTTGAAACTCGAATTTTTTTCCTTTCATTTTATCTCGTAGTCCATTTTCTCAGTAACCAAACAGCGGTTAGAGTTAGAAACTTGTATGGATCTCTATTCCTCGTCTATTTGTTTTTTTTTTTTTTTTCCCTACTGAAAACTTTGGATTTCCGTATTTCATGTATGATAATTTGCTTGCTTGAATGGTTTCAGTTTTGAATTTCCTTCGAATGCATATTTTTCCTTCTCATGCAATCTCTGGTGTAGAGAGAGAATATAAATTGAAAAAAAAAAAAAAAAAAAAAACTATGAAATAGAAGACGAAGTTTTATACGATCAAAACTCAAAAGCCTGTTGAAGTATTACGTAGAAAATTACAGTTTTTTTTTTCTTCTAAATTCGAAATTGAAATGAATTAATGAAGTTTCGTAACTATTTCTCACATTTTGTTGTCAAATTTGCTTCTGAGGGTATTATGGTCATTTAGCCTTCCTGGTTATCCTCTTGGATGAATTTGACTATACTCCACTTCTTGCATCCATCCCTTTCTCGTTATCGGGTACGGTGGTGAAAAAGACGAAAATGGCCCTCCGCCGTGAACCTTTTTTTTTTCGGTGGCGTTTGATTTTTTTTTTTTTTTTTGGGGGGGTAAATGATATTCATTGAGATTTCTAGTTGCTGGTGAAATTAATTTGTGGTTGTGGGCATAACGATTTTTTGTTCAATTACAATTAAAGATGATGTGTAATTCATGCAAGAAGGTTTTTTGATTGATGAAAAGTCACATCTAAAGCTATAAATTTTCCATCTATAATTTGGCAACATGTGCAAATTTCAAATTGGGTTCACCATCTGCTGCAGGGGTTCACTATGTAGCAGAGATTTCTTATATATGTTGCCAAAAATCCTGTAGTGGTATTGACACGACTTTTTGAAACTTTAAGTGGTGGTGTTGTTATTTAGAATTTAGTAAAAAAGAAAAATGTCAATCTGAGTTTATTATAATTCTTTTTGAAAGTGGGTTGCAATTTAAAATGCTTTAGCTTGTGAATGACTTCCAAATAATAGCGTTCTTTCTTAAAATTTATGCTAAAATTTGAAGTCATGTAGAGGCCATCCCTCTTGCAATCGTCAAATTTCAGATCTGGTCTCATTTCACATGACCCTTGCTTTGGCTAACTAATAGAGTGTTGTAGCCTCTAATAATCAGTCTATTACCATGTCAAACACGGTAGTATCCTCTTAAGTCATGATTTTGCTTCTGGTTAGTTATTTTCACGCTCTATTGAGAGGAGTAGCATAAGGTCCCATTCAATTGCATCAGTTTGTTGCGGTTCCTCTAATTTTCAATGGAAATATTATTATGTTAATGAGACATAATTCCGTTGTATCAAGCAAAGTTTAATAGGTGTATTTTGGATTAAATATTTGATCTATATAATATTATGAGCCTAATGTTGTTTAGATTCTACATTGGGTGCTCTGGAAATATTTCATCTGAATCACTGAATGACATGTTTTCCATTAGTGCAGCTGAGTCAGTTAACAGAGAAACGTGAAGGATTTTGTTACACGGTTCGGTTCAAGATTTATTAAGTCTTTGTTCATGGGAAACAACGAAGAGGGGAAGCCTACTAAGTCTGAAAAACAATCTTCACCTGCAAGACTGGTAAGCTGAGAAGTGACAACATTTATGTAGTCAAAACTGGAATGTTTGAGATGCTGAACCACTTTTTACAGCTATTTTCTAAAATTTATGTCTCAATCTTCTTGATAGAGGAAAGAAAATCAGGCTAGGTGCATATGATACATCTAATCTTTATATTCTTTGAATTTAACTTTTGAAAGTGCGCATGAGTAATCGTCAATCCTTTGTACTTGACAGGATCAGACTAATCAGACCAATGTACATGTCTATCCTGATTGGGCAGCCATGCAGGTTATCTACTTTATGCCTGCACTCAGTCTCCTGTGTTGCAGAAAAATTTTTATAGCATGTTTATTAAATAGAAGGTTCGCTTTATAATTTCTTTAAAGAAATGTTGATTGTACTTCAAACTAATCCATTCTATATTCAGGCATATTATGGTCCCAGAGTCGCTATTCCACCATATTACAACTCCACCATGGCTTCAGGTCATGCTCCTCACCCATATATGTGGGGTACACCACAGGTATAGACCAGTATCAAGGCAGCAGAAGTTTCTATATGATTTGCAATAAATATTATAGTAGTTGTGTGCGTTGAGGAAAAAATTTAATAAACATCATTCTAGGATGGTTTTTTAATTTATTAGTTCTTACAGCCAATGATGCCACCTTATGGGGCGCCTTATGCGGCAATCTACCCACATGGAGGGCTTTATGCACATCCTGCAGTTACTCTTGTAAGTCTACGTTCTTAATTTTTTTTTGCTTTGATTCTATTATATAATAATTATAATGGAGTCTCTTTATATTTTCACCATGGAGGATAACTGGTTATTTTTTTGGTGTCCAAGACTTGAGTTTTGTAGACCGTTATAGCTGTCTTTGGTGGCTTCCTACACGAAACATTTATTTGAAAATATGACCTAGCTGAGTAGCTATCTACTCTGGGTTATCTTAGTAGTTAGTATAATCAAAATTATTCCTTATATTTGGTGTTGGTGCTCACTGCCCTGTCCAGGTGACTTGAATTGAGCACAGTTTCCATTTCTTTGTGGTAGTTGTAGCTCTCAATCAAATAGTTCTATATGCCCCTTCCTCTTTCTTACTGCTTAATAGAACTAAAAAATATTACACAGATGTGATAAAAACTTTCTTATGTACTTATGGATTGTTTTTTGTAAACTAGGGATCACATTCACATGGTCAAGGGGTTCCATTGTCGCCTGCTGTAAGTGAAGCATTGCAGCTATGATTTTCTTTTGAATTTTTGCAATTCTATTGCTTTCACTTTTAATGAAGCAATACAGAATCCTTTAGCTATAAAAACCAAAAAAAAAAAAAAAGTAATGCAGAGTTAGAAATATATCAGTTAGGAAAGACAAAAAAAAAATTGTGTGTGTTAGGTGCCCCTTAATTAATTTTGGGTTCAATTATGGTGCAATGAAGCAGGCTGTAACTCCTATGAGCATTGAAACGCCCACAAAGTCAGGAAATACAGATCGGGGTTTAATGAAGAAGTTGAAAGAGTTTGATGGGCTAGCAATGTCAATAGGCAATGGTACTGCTGAGAGCCTTGAGGGTGGGGCTGAACATAGGCTGTCACAGAGGTTTGTTGAGCCTTTTACTTGTCTATCCAATTTGCTAACTTCTTATGTTCTTTTGTACTCCTGTGTAAATGTACTCTTGCATGAATTCTTCCTAGTAGACCTCTTGTGGTTAGGCTAACTTAGCTTTGGCCAAATGAACAGTGCGGAGACTGAAGGTTCCAGTGATGGAAGTGACGGGAATACTGCTAAGGTGAGGACTACATGCTAGGCTTATAAGAAATTTTCTTGCTACACCTTTGCACTTTGTTTCTGTTGATTTGATGCTTACATATACATGCATATTATGCACAAAATTGCAAATTTAATTGAAATCTTCCCCCGTCTTATGTTCAGGCAAATCAAACCAGAAGGAAAAGAAGCCATGAGGAAACACCAACCACTGGTATGACTCTGTTCTTCACCAAGTATTAAATCTTGATGAACAATAGAGTTGGCCCGGTATTCAATAGTGTAGGATCACCTCACCATATACATGGCATGGCCCAATGTATCTTTTTTTTTTTTCAAAGTCACATTCCCCCTTTCCTCTTTAAGCATTAGAAGAATCTCTTATTCCTAAAAATCTAGCACCCACAAGACCGTATCCCTAGGAAGGAGTACCATTAAGCTACATGGCCACTGGTAGCTAGTGTATCAATTAATGGGATCACTGGATTGGCCTCTTATACGGCATTGGAATTGCATTGTGCCTTCTCAGTTGTGTTGAGAACCTGCTTCTCTTAATGATACCTAGTAGTAAGCAACTAAGCATGCAATGACATGTTGGTTTTGATTATTGCATGCAAAAGAAGTTGGCAGTGACAGGGCTAGGGAGGGACAGAGTTGGGGAGCTTATTAACTTAATTGGGGAAGAGCATGAATGTTGGTGGTGATTTTAGGAAATATTATCAAGGGAACCAAACACAGAGGTGTCAATTAGTTCTCCATTTATGGTGTACAATCTTGCTATTAGTATAAGCTAACCAGTCTCTTTCCTTCTGGTGAATGGGAATATCATGTAATGCCTTTCAATGTTCAAAAGATTAGGCCTGACCGCTCATTTATGGGGTTTTAATGCAAGAATGGTCTGGAATGTTGACAAGTGATCATTTTGAGAAATTCCTCTTTGCATTTTCTTATGGTTTCATATTGCATTTAGGCTCTAGTTTCTTTCATATCTGATTGTCCTCTCTAAATGGTGGATGGTAATCACATGGGGTGCTTATTAACTTGATTGATGAAGAGCACTGAATGTTGGTGGTGATTTTAGGAAAAATATTGTTGAGAGAACCAATTAAAGATGTATCAGTTAGTTCTGCATTTAGTATTAGCTGAACCGTCTGTTTCCTTCTTGTTAACAGGATTATCATGTGATCATTTTTCAATGTTCAAAAGATTAGGCCTTACCACTCCTGTATGGGGTTTTCATGCCAGAATGATTTGGAATGATGATAAATATCATTTTGAGAAATTCCTCTTTGCAATGTCAAATGTTTTCATGTTGTGTTTAGGTTCTAGTTTGTTTCATATCTGATTGGTCTATCTGAATGGTGGATACCTAAATTTATCTTGCTTCAAACATAGAATAATTGGTATTTTTAATACTATTTGAAAAATATATTTCCACTTGGGGGAAAACTTAGGTATGGTTCTTTAGGTGTTGTTAATTCGGTTCTCCATTTAAATTCAAAGACATGGTTGCATTGACTAATGAATTCCAAACAGTATTGTCTTTTCTAAGGACAATTAAATTAAATTAGATATGTATTTGTATTTAATTGTTGAAGTTAGTGTAATGCACCTAAGAAATTGTATTTAAGTTTTGCTCTTCCATTTAATACTATTTTATGAAAATATCAATGAAATAGAGAAATGATATAGGTGGTGATCCATTGTAATGAAAACGATTGCTTGTAGACAAACTGTGCATGGTAAAGAAGAAGCTCAGCTATTGAGTTGAATTCATGTTTTGATTTTTCTGTTTATTCAATCTGTATATGGGTCAGGCATTGGTGGCAAGACAGAGACACAGGCCAGTCCAGTTACTTCCAAGGAGGTCAATACAGCTTCAAATAAGGTCTTGGGTGCAGCTGTCACACCTGCTAGCGTTGCTGTAAATCTGGTTGGAAATGTTGTTTCCCCTGGCATGACAACATTGGAGTTCAGGAACACTCCTAACGCAAACACCAAGACAACAACTCCTAGTGTCCCTCAATCATGTACAGTACTGCCTTCTGAAGGGTGGCCACAGGTATAGTCTGCAAATTATGCTCTTTAGTTCTTCAGATTCTTTCCCCTCCCAGATTCATCTAGGATATGCTTCATTTTGTCAAAAGTTTGAATAATTCTACTGTTCAAAGTCTACAACTTCACCGTCTAAAGGCTTTGCTGGTCTAGTTGTAATCCTGATGATGGTTTGTTTTATATTGCTCAGAATGAAAGGGAGCTGAAACGAGAGAGGAGGAAACAGTCTAATCGAGAATCTGCTAGGAGGTCCAGGCTGAGGAAGCAGGTATAGAAATCTGTGTTTTTAGTACTTAAGAGTTAAGAAAGCCTGGTTACTCTTGTGTTGTTGGTCTGAACAATTATTTTGCAATAATCAAGGTCGGGCTAATACTTTGCAACCCTCCATACAGGCTGAAACTGAAGAACTTGCACATAAAGTTGAAACGTTGACTGCTGAGAATGGCGCAATAAAGTCTGAAATAGAACAATTGACTGATAACTCAGAGAAACTAAAGCTAGAGAATGCTACATTAATGGTAAATCCATATGCCATCGCTAATTTCCTTGTTGCATCTGAAATCAATTGGTTTTCAACTTCTTTTGAGCCTGTTACTCTTGCTCCTACTTATGTATTGGTTTTCATATACAGGAGAAACTGAAAAAAGCACAACTAGGACAGAGAGAAGAGATTATTTTAAACAGCATTGATGGCAAGAGAACCCTACCTGTTAGTACAGAAAACCTTCTGTCAAGAGTTAATAATTCAGGGTCCATCGGTATAAGCATTGAGGAAAAGAGTGACATGTATGATAAGAACTCAAACTCTGGTGCCAAGCTGCATCAACTCTTAGATGCAAGTCCCAGGGCTGATGCTGTGGCAGCTGGATGATCTGGTCATCACGGAAACAGCATTACCACAGTTTTTTTAGTCATGTGGTGGTTTTGGCAATATTACAAGCCCAGAATTACTGCTAACAGTAAGCAGAAGAATGAAACAAACAACTGAATAGGATTGGTATTTGTGAAAAAGCAGACTCTAATTTTTACTTGTAAGTTAGCGTTTTCATGTCAGGAGACTCGGAACTAATATAATTTTATTTAGTATCCAGAGTGCGTGGATAGCCACTGAAAGGTAATGTACATTGAAGAGATTTAGAGATATGAGTTAGGGAAGGCCTACAATACGTATCTGTTTGTGGAGTTTTATGAAGTATGAACTAGTGATTTGGACCCTGTGTGGTACATGAATCAGAAGATTCAGAACAATCGGATGTTATGTTCTCTTTTTTTTTTTTTATAATTATTATAGGAGATGTGTTGTGTTCTCTATCTTACGTACGATGACTTACTGCATTTTCATGGATAAATAAATAAGGGTAGGATAAATTGTTAGTTTAATCTTGAATAAATCTTATCCTGTTATACTAGATAAAGATGATTTTACTTTCAATTGGAATATCATTATGTTTATCTTAGAAAGCTATAAAGCAGGCTGAAAAAATGTAGCTACTGATCAAACGCTTCGTTTGTTTCGATGAAAAACCTTATTTTTTCTATTTATTTTGATAAAAAACCTTATCCAAAAATAGTTTTTTGTGTTTTTTGGTATTTTTTAACACACAAAAAATTAGGTCAAAAGAAAACTATTTAGTTAAATAAAAAACTCTATTAAAAATAAGATTTAATTTTTAGAGGTTGTTTTTCACACAATTATTTTTGGAAAACTCTCTATAGATGGTGTCTACTTTCTAATAATGTTTCCAATCAACTATCATTGTGATCCACTATAGCAAACTCCTGAATGCTTTATTTAGTAACAGATTCAGCAAATCACTAAACAAGGCTATGAAGCTAGTCTAGATGGTTTCTACAATTATTGAGGAAGTGCCATCTCATATGGTTATTGCGTAAAAAAAAAAAACAATTTCAACCTCATGGTGCTACATCAGATGGACAACACCAACTTTTTATTTTTTTGGCATACCTTGATTACCTTTGGCTACTACACATAATTATAAAAAATTATACAAACTTTTCCTAATTTTTTAATGTTTATGTGCTATACTACTATTATATATATATATATATATATATATATATATGTATATGATAAATCGAGAGTTACAATAGGAAGGGGATTGAATTAAGGATGTCTCTATTAGAAACACTAAGAGATAATACCCAATTGAACTAAAAAATTCTTGGCTACATATTATTTTATATTGATTATGTAGTTGGTTTACACTATATACATGTTTTGGGTTCATAAAAAAAAATACATGTTCTGAATTATACAAGAAATGTTAGTGATTTTTTGTGTATACTAAACAAAAAAAAAAAAAAAAGTTTCTAGTACATTTTATGGTTAATACCAAACATAAGAAAATAAAATTATTTTCTAGAAAATAATTTTTTGAAAAATGACCCATTTTTCAAGTAACGGCTATGACAAAACAAACATTGTGTAAGTGAAATTTCACTTTTAAAGGTTGGCTTCCCTCCAAGAAATGCAACTGCTTGTATAGGTTGGCTTCCCTCCAAGAAAAGCAACTGCTTGTATCTTTTGCTGTGATCTTGTCTATTTTGTGAGGTGTCCACTAATAAGAGTTCATATCAAAGTCATATAATGGATAATTCACATCTAAAAGTTGTTAGAATAAAAATACTAGGAGCACATAAAAAATTACAATTTTTGCTACAATTGTTCACGCGGCAGACTATGAGTGGTGGAGAAAAAACAGTAAGTCCATGTAAAAGAGATAGGTAGCTAGCTAATGTCTACCATGTATGATAGTTGTGGCAAAAGTTGTAGCTATTTATATGGTACGAGAATTACTCAGTTTGAATTTAATCTTGGTATTTTTAACTACTTTTATCTTTTGCTATGATCTTGTACATTTTGTGAGGTGTTCACTATTAAGAGTTAATATCAAATAATATGGATAACTAACACCTCAAAGTTGTTAGTAATGTTAAGTCTACAACATTTTTATAATAATTTCACAAGAAATTAAAGTTGGCAAGTTATTATTGCTAAGTGTAGGAGTCTTTTTTGTGCTATTTGCAAATTTGGGCTAAGAGACTTTTCAGGTTTAAGGGAATTGGGCCCGGTTCTTTTTGCTGGATGGGTCTTGTGAACTAGTCTGTGCAGAAACAACACTCCAAGACACAAAACAACAATATATAGGAAATCCAATAATTATGAGCTCAAATATTGTCAGCCTATATGTTCAAAAAGGCAAAATAAATATACTAGCATGTATAAACAGATACAAGTAAAAAAATAATAATGCTATTGAAAATGGACTAAGGAGGTCTCAGGCCCCAACTCGCACAACCTTACTATCAAGAGTGGACAATAAAATTGTGGAGTTCGGAACATAAGTCAAGATAGTCATTCTAATGATTGGAAAGCCAACAGAAGGTATGACCCTTTATGAGAAAGGGAAAGATGCCTTAATGATGCATGCTAACTCTCTATATTCTTTCTATAAATACTCTTAAGAGCAACCACACCAGATCAGCTAAAATTTTGTAAAATGAAAAAAAGTACAACTTTTACATATTTTATGCAAAAAATCACCCACATCAGTGGGTGTATAAAGGTGCAAAAATGTGGAAACTCATAAACGAACTACAATACTGTGTAAATATACACGAGTATTGTAGCTCGTGTATGGATTATTTTAATCCTTTCCGTTTGCTCCATTTTTCCTCTCTCTTCTCCGTTCTCAACTAACTCAACAAACTCAATATCATCCACAGAGAAATTAACACAGAACAGATCCTCAGTAACAAACTCAGACATACACTTGCTCCAAAAAAAAAAAAAACACACAGATACACAAACACACCCACGATGCTTTGGTCGGCGGAGCTGCGGATCGGAGATCGCGGCTGGGCTCGGCGTGGATCGGAGATCGCACTGGGCTCGGCGGTGTGAGGATCGGAGATCGCGCTGGGCTCGGCGTGGATCGGAGATCACCGCTGGGCTCGGCGGTGCGAGATCGGAGATCGGAGCTGGAAAATGGGTAGAGAGAAAGAGAGAGAGAAAGAGAAATGAAGAGAAGGAGAGAGACATGAATTAGAAATGAAGAGAAGGAGAGAGAGAGAGACATGAATCAGAAATGAAGAGAAGAGAGAGAGAGAGAGAGAGAGAGAGAGAGAGAGAGAAATTACCAAAAAATAAACAGTAGGCGCGCGGTAGTTGAGAGATATAATTAAAAAAAAAGTGAGAAAATTATTATTTAATTAATAGAGGTGGTAGGATAGATGAACTGATGTGGGTGATTTGTAAAAATAAATGTGTAAAATTTTAAAAGGAGGTTTTTTGTGTAAAATAGATGAAATTTTTAGCTGATCAGGTGTGGTTGCTCTAAGTCTTTTTTTTCTTCGATGCCACTCTACTTTTTTTTCCTCGTTCATTTCTTTATCAATTTCCTCTTAAGTTCACCTCGGTTTTTGTGCTACTTATTCATGGGTACTTGCTCGCCTTTTTATACTCAAATTAGGATGAGTTTTTTTTTTTTTTTTTTACTCATTTGCCCTCACTCTTACTCACTCTTTTGTTTGTTGTGGACACTCAACTCCCTATTTCACTACCCACTAGATATTACCTACTCTGAGTACTGGGCATCCTACTAAGGAGCCTTGATTTTGACCTTATGACAGACAACACTCCTATTCTTGTGTAAATATCAATCTGCTGCAGAGCCATCTACCCATTCGTTCCCCATAACGATATAAGGATTCATCAATGTTGTTTGACTACAATCTCAAACATACCTCACATGACCCCTGCCAGCCTCTTCTGTTTATGGTAAAATGTTTTCTTAGTAGAGCCTCTCCCAAAAAAGGTCTCGAAATGATGTCAAAACTAAGGTCTTTCCTCCTCTACCAAACTATTCCCTTTAAGCCTTGCTAGCTATAGGCCTTACTTCTATTTCATGAATCATGGCTGGGACACAGGAGAGCGGAGCCCAGGCCTTACCTTGCTTGTCCGTCTTGGTATTTTGGCTCCATCCCTTCATCATGCGTTCCTTGCTTCTCTCTTCCTTTCTTTCACCATGTCTTCACCCCAAGACAAGGGTTTGGTTGTTATCCCTTTATACAAATGGATCTAGTCCTTCATGGGCACATTGTTCTTTATTAGATTAAAAGGCCTTAGGCCCTAATGTTCTCTACCTTGCCCATGTCATCTTGCAGAAAACCTATTTCGGGTTTTGTCTTCTTCTCATAGTATTTGGGTCATGCTCATCCCATGTTTACGCTTCTTGAAAGATTCCCTTTATAGTGGTTATCCTTCATACTTTCATTTCCTATTCAAGAGATGGTGGGTCATCCTCGAGTCCCACTTATTGCAGGTTACTTTCCTTGTATTTCTCTCCCAACCCAAACATAATTTTAGGCTTTCATTTCCTTTTATTTTGGGCTTTTAGGCTTGGCCCACTGATTCTTCTTGCTCTTAATCTTCTTGCTAGGCCTTTGGGCTTTGCATTCTGTTGGGTATTTGGGCTTCTCTTGCTGGGCTAAAATGTGTGGAAAAAAAGGGCATCAACATAGGGTAAAAAAATGATATCAATCGTGGGCCTAAATTAGAACCAAGTAACAACCTATCACTAGATT